>NC_067134.1:10643247-10977820 GCF_021347895.1 Acanthochromis polyacanthus | reverse complement strand
TACAGTTACAGTTTAAAGTCAATTTTTTTGTAGTTATCTTGAGTTAGTGTGAGTTTTAGTGGTTTTGAGTCCGTACGAGTCTATAGTTGATTTAAGTTTCTTTGTATTTGTCTTTTTGTCACCGACTCATTCTGAACTTTGAGTTGGTTTAAGGGTCTTTTTGAATTGATTTAAGTGTCCGTTTTATTGGTTTGAGCCTTTCTTGTTGGTTTGAGGGTCTTTTCAGTTGGTGTGAGCATCTCTTTAGTTGGTATGAATGTCTTTTTAGTTGGTTTAAGTGTCAATTTTAATTGATTTGAATGTGTTTTTAGTTGATTTGAGTGGCCTTTCTGCTGGTTTACTTGTTTTTATGTTGGCTTAAGTGTCTTTTTGTTGGTTTAAGTGTCGTTTTGTAGTTTAAGTGTTTTTTTTTAATTGGCTTGAATGTCTTTTTAGTTAATTTTTAATTCTTTTAGTTGGTTTGAATTCTTTTTAGTTGGTTTGAGTGTTACTAGCGGTTGTGAGTCTCAGTTCTGTCTCAGTTTCTTTTTTAGTTGATTTGAGTCATTTTGTGTCTCTTTCATGGTCACTTTAAATCTCGAGGTTGTTGTTCTGAGTCATTTTGTGTCTAAATGCAGATCCAGATGGAACAATGTGCAGTAGCTACATTAGCTGGTAATATATCCAGTTGAACTGATTGAGTTGCTGCTACCAATTGAATAGGTATAATTATTATTACTATCAGCAGGGACGGCTGGTATAAATGGGCTAACAGGGCTAAGCCCTCCCAGGCCAACACAAAAAAGATGAGAAAGTTATTTTTTTAAATAACTTACAACAGATTTTTTTAAGTTTGGGTGAAAACCAAAGGTAGCAACAGCACCAATCAGTCAAAAGAAAAACATAGAATATCTCTAAATGGGCTTTTTTTATTATTATTTTTTACAGCCCCAGCAGATACAGTCCGCTTTCATTCATTTCCTTCTTGTAAGTGATTGACAGGTGTCATGTCCCGCCCCCGTGATTTACTGATCATTTGGGCTAGCTTCAGGCAGCCCACAGGCCTTGACTTTGACCAATAGGCAGCGAGTTAGCACAGCGGTGGCTTTCATTCATTTCCTTCTTGTAAGTGATTGACAGGTGTCATGTCCCGCCCCCGTGATTTACTGATCGTTTGGGCTAACTTCACTCAGCCACAGGCCTTTGACGCAGCGAGAAAGATTAAGCTACGGCCGGCGTTAGCATGAACGAGGTGGATTATTTGCTTTCTTGTCCATTTTCCTCAATGTCTTTGGACGAAAGCTGGAAGTTAAGAGACTGGGATCACATCGGCCGTCGATGTGAGCTTCTTTTCAAATAAGGTAGGCCCATGTTGACCTGTTAAAGGACCTGTGACACCTTGTTTTTGCTGAGGTCATCTGTTGTACTGAAGGCGTGTTTTGCACTGCATGTCGCCAAACAGTTGTAATAAGACAGTTGCAGCAGGCTATCTATGGCAGTCGTTGCAGTTGGAACACGTTTGTTAGTGGTGTGTGTGTGTGAGTGTGAGAGAGTGTTGATGTAGAGCACTAAAAAACTATAGTGTACCTGTAATTGATGCACTGTGTGTATCATAGGTGATGTTTGCTTTTGCTGCTGTGTTAACCATTTAATCCGTATTATGCATTAAATTTCACCACCAGCCCAACACGGTCTCACGGGGACATTCGTGAAACTGTTACGTAAATTTTTTGTTTCTTTTTCGTGCGCACCAACACGATTTCGTCATGTTTTTCGTGCCGCTCACCACGAAATGTTTTTCGTGATTGCTCACAACGAACCCGCTGCTGGTAATCACAGCTGAAAAAGTGGTTTATACCAGCGGATTCATGACGATCTAAGCTGTCCATCGGCGTATACTGCTTGCTGTGATTGCGTTTGCTGGCCGCCGGCCGCCGGACATTCTTTAAATTCCTATCGCAAATTGGTAAGTGTACACCGGGTATGTTAGGTTATGGTTAGGGTTATGGTTAGGGACGATGTCATGCAAAATATAGCGTTGGATTCGCCATGGTTTTACATTAAAAATATAAATCACACATTGTCTTGAAATACGTTCTGGGTGGCACGAAAGTCCGCCGTTTAAAATACATTGGTGCGCATTTCGTGGTGAGCGGCACGAAAACATGACAAATCGTGTTGGTGCGCACGAAACCGAAACAAAAATTTACGTAAACGGTTTCACGAATCCTCGTGAGATCGGGCTGACAGCCGCCACTGATTATCAGATATGTTAGGGTTGACACACAGCGACAGTCGACGTTTTGCCACCACCTACACGACTACAAAGTGAAAGTAAACAGTCAGGAAAAGCTCGCAGAAGACATAAATCAGGAGTGTGATGAGCTGGAAAAACAGCTGGAAGCAGAGAAAAAGAAAAACCTGCTGTTCAGAAAGATCTAAGATGAGACTTCTGAGAGTCAGACCAAAAAACTAGCAGCAGCGAGGTCGATGAGCTGAAGAGGACGAGAAAACACTGGAACTCACCATGACAGCTCAGATTACTGTGGCCGTTTATCATCGTTTCGAGTCATTTTGTGTCTATCAAGAATTTGTGCTAATTTTTCATCTATTTTTAGTTATTTTGTGTCCATTTTGTGTTCTTTTCACATTTTAATTTTGCTCTTTCTGGTTGGTTTTAATCAAGTAGTGTTGTGTGTCATAGTTTGGGTCATTTTATATTTGCTGTAGTCGTTTTATGTCTCTGAGTCTTCTTCTTTGTTATTTTTGAATAATTCAGAGTGTATGTCCTGTTGTTTTGAGGCTCTCTGTTTTTTGTTTTTTTTGACTAAAGCTGACTATTTTTTTATTAATTCCTGGTGTATTTCTAACTATTTTTGACAACATTTGGATTTTCCCTGTGGTTGCTTTGAATGAGACTGAGTCGATCTGTGGTTGTTTTAAGACTTTCTGGGTGTCTTCTAGTTTGTTAAGGCTCTTTTTAACTCTTTTCGATAAGTCCGAGTCTCTTGCATTGATCCTTTTGAGTCTATATCTGGTTGTGTTGTCTCTTTATAGTCATTTTTCAGTCCCTTTATGTTCATTTTAAGTAAATCTAACCAACATTTCAACTGTCTTCACTTATTTTAAGTCTCTTTATAGTCATTCAGAGTCTCTTTAGGATTGAATAAGAGTCATTTTGCATCACTTCGGTATAGTTTGGTGACTCCAATTGAATAAGTTAGGCATCCCCAATATCCGTTTCTAATAATAAATCTTCATTTTGCAAGATAAGAAGCCTGAAGACATAGCTTCCATTTTTTATTCGCAAAAAATCTGAAATTATCCAACAGGTTCCCTTCAAATCCAACCCAAACCAGGATGGAAAGCCGGGGCAGCGGCGGCTGACAGGGTTGCTAGTTTGTTTACAGTGCTTACCCGGACATCTCCGTATTAATGTGCTAATGATTTACTGGTGTTAAAACGCTGCACGGTGCACCCTTCACCCTCGCTCAGTCACTTTTATCGCCATTAATCTCACACTTCCTTGCTGCGCTCGGCTAAATGTTTTCCGGCCTTCATTTGTCCGATCTCCTCCCCCATCGATCACAATTATCAGCTGTGATTGATGAAGCTGCTGAGAGAGGAAGACGTCCTCTTTACGAGGCCGGTCGCTTTCAATGGAACCACCGGAACTCGGCTTTAATTCATCAGGAGGACTGTGTGTGTTCGCACGCTAACACAGTTCGGAGTCGCATAAATCTCATTTAACTCGGCGAGCTGGTGATGCGAGGAACCCTTCGGAAGGCCAAGCTGGAATTAAAGCTCCATAAAAAGGTTAAACGGCTGCTCCACCTCCGAACCAAACGCCGTAACTCGGGCTGATATACGGAGATGTTTGGACGCAGAGGCCATAATTTATGAACTTAAGCGAAGATGCTCAGACTGCTGGGGTTGTAGGTTTCAGTTCCAGCTCATCCCAACGAGGAAACTACTGCATAAAAAAACATAAAAAAAATCCCGCAGGAGTTCGTTTAACGCAAGTTCCTTTAGCGATAGCTGAGTTTAGATGTCAAATTTGAGAACAGAAAGCGGCAAAAACTCTTAATTGATTGGGTTGCGTTACTAATAACTCGCTTCGTTTTAAGGTGTCCTGTTTATGATCCAGTTTCTCTTCATTTCCCTTCCTCAATAACTGCTGACAACAGAAATCTTTAACATTTCAAACGGCAAGCTATAGTTTTTGCTTCACCTTTTATCATTGTAATCACTTGATTGATGTTCTCACCTGCATATATTAGCTAAATATCAAAGTTTAATCTAATGATGGCTAATTTCAGATACTGATACTCAACAAAATGTCAAATCTGAACCAGTCACATCAAAATCAGCGATCTGAAGCTGCACAATTTGACTAAAGCTCTTTCTCTCCAGAGGACAGGAAGTGCTTCTGGACTCGATCGAGGACTCGTAGACGCCTGAATACGTTTTCTCAAACTGAATTCGTGACCTTCTGGATGAAAGGCGTTGTCCATCCTTCACCGCACTCAAACAGCTGCTGCGGCGAGGGCTTGAATCCAAAACGAGAAGGTTCATTGTGATAACAGGAAAGGGCCGGGGAGCTTTTCAACGAGATTAAAACAACTTAATTAACCCGTCTGTCGGTCACACAGCTCCTGCCGCGAGCCACTTTGAAATCCCGTGAGCGAAATGAGAATCACAGAACAAGAAACCTGCTGCCAGATATGACAAGACGTGTTAACAAGTGAATCCTGGCTGTCGCTTGGCTTTGACGGCGTTTAGACGAATCGCTCTGCAATCAATCACCATAAACTGAATCACCTCTAATTCACATGATGCAGCAGCACAGACAGTTTTATTCTGATGTGGCTTCTCCTCCTGTGAAAGGGAACGCTTTAGTATAATATATTAGTATAATATTGAATAACGGCCAGTTTAATTTGGCTTTATTCCACAATAATTTACCAAAACAAAGACTCTTTACTGTCAAAGTGAGAACAGATTTCTACAAATTAATGTGAATTAATTGAAAATACAAAATAAATGATTGCATAAATATTCACCTCATTTCAAGTGAAAGCTCTAATTTAACACAGTACTGCCCCGTTTAAAAAAAATATGTTTTTTTCACATACTGTTATTTGATTGAATTTTCCTGTTAAACTACAGATGCTAGCAAATTAATTCACAGAAAAAGGCATTGATTTACACTTAAACTGTAAAATAAATGAATAAATAAATAAAAACAACAAAAAATACAAGTCAGAACTATAAATAACGTCCACATGAAAAAGAAATAATTTTACAAACAATATAGCTTCCCCCCCCAATGTGCGACCATACAATCATGAGGTTTTACTACATTTAAATGAGTGAAAAAATATTATTTTACACATATTTGCCAATATTTGAAAAACAAATAAAGTACGTTTAGGACTGAAAAATGGTAAATATTTTCTCCAACTACTATTTAATAGATTTTACATATTTTATTAAATTCCAGATGTTGCATAAATTCAAAGAAAAAAGAATAAATGGACATAGTATATTTTTTAAACAACAATCTAAATGAAGTCAATATCAAAAATCTGTATTTTTTTAACAAATTAAGCATCTTGTCCTATGTGCGACCATGCCGTTATAAAGTTTTACTGTATTTAAATGAGCTAGAAAATTTTATTTTACAGATATTTGCCAATATTTCAAAGTATGTTAAGTTATAATGTTAAAAAAAAGTATTTATAAAAAAATCTGTATTTTTACCAAAAAATAATTTATCTTTTCCAATGTGTGACCATACAACTTACAGATATTTAAAAAAAAATAAAATATGTTAAATATTGAAAAATGGTAAATAATTTTTAGTTATTGTACAGATTTTCCACGTTTTGATAAATCACAAATATTTTGTAAAATCATTGAAGAAAATTTTCATGGTAAATGTTTTTTTTTTAAAAAAAAGGCCAAAAATTGAAATAATGACCACATCAAAACATGTATTTTTTACAAATATGTTATTTTTTTAATGTGAAACCTATTTAAATGAGATTAACATTAATACATTACAGATAACTGCCAATATTTGAAAGACTAATAATGTACAGATTTTGCATGTTTTATTAAATTACAGATAATGCATAAAATCACAGAAAAAAAAAATCAAATATACAAAACGGGCCAAATATTTAAATAATGTCCTCATCAATAATCTGTATTTTTAGGGAATTCATTCTTTGTGATCATAAAATGAGTGCGTTACAGTATTTAATTAACAAAAAAAATCATTATTTCAAGGACATTTGCTGCTATATTCTAAGTTTTTTTCCAGTTTGTTTGTCTTTCTAACAGCTTTTAAACATTACAGCATAAATCACTCCTGGATCAGCTTTTTGCTTTGAATTTAAATTCATGTGTGTCATGTGTTGATTAATGTAAAAAGGCAAAAATTAAAGATCTTTTTAAGTGTTCTAATTTGACAAACTGGTAACACAAACATGACTGTGCTCCTCTAAGGTTTGGATTACTTCTTTCCATTGTGTCAGATGTTGTATTCAGTTTAAAGTCACGACTCAGTGAAGTGCTGCTCATCGGTAATCCCTGTGACGGCTGCCGGGAAGTCGGGGTTTGAAGCTTCGCCGTTATGACCTGACGGCAGCTTAGTTCGCCATATGTTGTTGTGCTTGTCGGGAGCCGTTTTTGTGTGTGCGGGGGAGATTAGCGCCGTGTGGTCGCCGTCACGGCTGGAGATACTTCACTGCTGCAGGAAAAGACTCTTTCCTGTAATTCAATGCCTGGCAGACACAAACACCGAGACAACGCAGCGACTGATTGTTCAGCTCTGGGTTTATATTCATTAGAGTGATGGCGGCAAAGATTTCATGACTGGATGTCAACAATGAAGCCGTTTTTGCCCAAAAAGCCCTGTCAGTTTTTACTCACAGCAGTATAAAACTTTGCCTCTTAATAGAAACAGAACAACCATGACTAGAAATGGAGAGACGTCAGATATCTTTTGTGCTGTATGACAGTTATTCTGCCATAAAAACACAAAAACAAAACTTAAATTTCTTGGAAATAGTATGCAAAACATTTTCCATTGCCCACAAATTTTGCATATACTAGGGAAAACTATGACAGATATTCTACTACTCATGTTTTTACAAGCTCAGCAAACTACATCTCTGTACTCTGCTCATCATCTTCAGAAAAACGTTTCACCATGCTGAATGTATCTTCAATAACTTGCTCCTCTGTTCACCGTTTCTGAGCCATGCTGCTTTTACTAGTGTTCCATTATGTTTTACGTCTCATTTTGTATCTTGTTTTTACCAGTTTTGTGTCTGATTTTTTTCATTTTATCCAATTAGTGTTTTTTTGTGTCTTTTTTTGACAGTTTTGTCTCCAAGACTGGAAAAAAAGTGGCTCTACATGCTATAGATATTTCACCATTTCCATGTTTACAGTCTCAACAAACTTTTTCTCTACTCTGCTCATCTGTAGAAAGATGTTTCACCAAGCCATATTTTTGTCAACAGTTTGGTGGTTTTCTGATACAGCTCAGGAGGACAATCTGGAAATGGATGTTGCACGGGTTTGACTCACCTGTAGCTGTAGCGTTGCACGCAGTGATGAAAGAAGCCATTTTGAAGGTGAGGATCTTTTATCTTCAGCCTTGATGAAGACAGTTCAGGTAAAAGGATCTTCTTGGTGAAGCTCAACATTCAGGCATGCTGACTTTGAATCTGATCCATCAGCTTTGACCCCTTCAGTCTCCTCCTAAAATGTAGAAAACTTAATTGTGTACGTGCTTCCTTATTCGAGATTAGCAGGTTATTTATCAATCTTCTGTCACAAAGAAGTAGAAGTGACATTCAGACATCCTGTAATATAAAAAGGAACATCTGTTCAACTTCATGTACTTACTGTTGAAATTTCTGCCAGAAAAACAAAAAACTAAAACGCCAACAACATCAAAACGACAAGACCGACTTGAACAATCACGTGATTTTTGGATCAGAGAGAATTTAGAAATACAATAAAGTCAGAGTAAGATCTGAAAATCCGTCAGTAAAAAAACTAAACTATATAAAGATGTAGCCCAAAAAACAAACATCATTTTCTCAACTTCAAACTGACAAAAAAGGTTAGAATTCGCCTTCCGTTTCACATTTTAAAGAACAAGCACTCCAAAGGTGATTTCTTAAACCAAAAAAAAAAAAACACTAAAAATGGATAAAAATATTACAGCTCTACCAGATTTAATGACAGAAATTAACAATACAGCACCTATTTTAGTGGCACTGGATTGTGAAATGCAAATAATCTTTATTTTTATGAGCTTCACTGGTGTTTCTCAGACATTTTCTTGAAATTTCACGCACTTTGACACATTTGCCTGAGATCTGATTGCCTCGTCTGGAACACAGATAAATGCGGCCTGGAGTCGTGTTGTCTGCTTACGAAGGAGCAGATTTTCTCCAAACATGGTGCTTCCTTCCTGGCGGCAGGACTTCCACCAGCTGTGTGATCTGATTCACTTAATTAACCGACTAACGAGCTAAAAACAGCGCCGATGACCCCGCCGGCGTTTGACAGTCTGATGCCAACTTACAAGCAGGAACCACAGCTTTCATGTGACGACGCAGAAACAAAATGCAATGCAGACATTTTTCTACATTGTGATCTTTGATGTTGCTCAACTGAACAGATTAGCTTGTGCTAATAGCGGTGGTAAAGGCACAAAATGTTGTCCCGGGTCCTCAAAATATATTAATGTGGTCGTGATATATTTTATAAAAACATAAATAACAAGTATGTGTTTCAAAAAGCAAAACAAAGCACAAACTAATTAATTCTAGCCAATAATGCACATGATGTTGTATGTTACAGATCAGAGTAATATATTATCACCCCAAATGATGCTACACAGACCCATGCGAGGGTATTTCAACCATTAGCTGTACCGTTTTCTCATTGTTTAACTGTTACTGAATAATTTAAACTGTTAGCCACACTGCTGGCTAACAGCTTGCCACGATAGCCAAACTGTCAGGCAACAGTTTCAGCTAACAGCAATGCCATTAGCAAACAATGTCAACTGCTTGTCATACTGTTAGTTAACTATTTTAACTGTTAGCCATACTGTTATTTTGCAATTTTGAGTGTTCGCAATACAGTGAGCTAACAATTTAAACTATTAGTCATACTGTTAGCTAATAATTTCAGTTATTAGTCATACTTTATGCTGACAGTTTCAACTGTTAGACGAAACTTAGCCTAAAAATTTCAACTGTTAGCCATACTTGTAGCTAACCGTTTGCAACTGTTTATTCCACATTTTACCAACTTATTGTACACTGTTACTGCTATTGTACAGCTAAAAAATTACTTAATCAAACTTTTCTAGATTTTTTTTTTTCAATTTTCACCATTACATATATTTTAATCTTTCTAATAAATTTGTTTTGGCTCTCTATGTAGATGATTTGTTCATTACTTTTGGTTAACAGGTGAAACCTTTTTTCCCTACTGAGTAAATCTCTTGAAGGACACTGATTTGTATTTAATAAAGGTGGCAGTACAGTGAGATTTTGTGAGAAAAACAAGATTAGGATGAAGTGTTGCTGCTCGCGTTGACCTTTATTCCGTCCACGGTCTGTCGCCTTCAGTCTGTAAACCTGTTTATTGTTCTAGACCATTCAATTAACACTAACGAGGAGGAAGAGGCTGATATGTAGGCCATCAGGTAGGCCTGTGTGTGTCAGTGTGTTGGTGTTTGTGTGCCGGTGTGTGTTGACGACGCAGCGCTCTGATCCAGGAGCCTCTAATCCGATCGGGGGGGTGAGAGTGGAGGCAGCAGAGGATTATGGGATTACGGCGGGGAAGATGCGACATGAGATGGCCACTCTGCAGCTGCAGCCCGACGCGCTGGCACGTTCCAGGTCGCCATGGTGACGGAGGAGGCGCAGGTTCAAATTCGCCGCAGTGTCTCAATGCGACGCCAAGAATGGGCCTTCATGGAAATCGGCCTTTTGTTTTCCAGCTCAAATGTTACATAATGTTGTTTACATAATGTTTTGTTGTTATTAATGAGCAGCTGGATGTGATGAAACCAGGAAGTGGGCTGTTTTTAAAATGTTTATAGTCTCCCAATGAATGCAAACATTGAATAAATCCATCTTACCCACATTACTTGGAAAAATTGAACAGTTATGTGCAGTAATTTCTCCTAAACACAACTTTTGAAATGAATTTAAAAAAAGCTGTTATTTCAGTAACCTTCTTTCACTAAAGTCAGTTTGAAATGTAACAGTTTTTTGCAATACAGAAGATCGGCATCAATGATGTTCTCAAAACACCAGAATAAGATTCCACCAGATTATCGTACTAGTGTCTGAAGTTTACCTGAATCTCTGTTAACTTTCAGATTTTAGCATGTTGAAGTCCTCCCAAAATGCATAGGAAGGTAAAATAAATGACTGACAAGTCACTTTTTTTCTCCAAATGAAAACCAAGTTTCTAGTTTCAGAAAATTCTTACAAATTTTAGTAGTTTTAAGACAAAATATAACTTAATGTTTTGCAACAGACATCTGACTTCACAAAGAAAGTTGTCTACACTCAAAATCAGACACAATGATCCCTCAATAAAAACAAACCAACCAAGAGACACAAGATTATCATAAAGAGATACAAAATAATACCAAGTAAACGCATCAAAACCCATAAGAAAATACTAAATAACCACAAAGAAATGAAACATTACAAGAAATAGACACAAAACAACCACAATTGAATGCAAAAAGATCACAAAGACACAAAAAATGACCCAAAGAGAGACTAAATGACCACAATGAGACACAAAACAACTACCAAAGAGACACGATATAGCCACGAAAAGAAACAAAATGTCAGCAAAGAGACAGAAAATGACCACAAAGAGACACAAAATCATCACAAAACGATCTAAAGAGACACAAAATGACCACTAACAGCCACAAAATGATTACAAGGAGACACAAAATGACCACAAAGAGACACAAAATGACGACAAAGAGACAAAACGACCACAAAGAGACTCAGACATCTTTCATTAAAATCCCTAAAATAAAAGGACTTTCAGTGCTCACTGGTGGACTTGTCTTGCCTCACTTGACACGTCACCACACCAGATTTTAAACTTGCTGTCTTTTTCAGGTTGGAGTTGTTCAGCACTGACACAGAAATCACCTCCTGAGCTGCAGCGACCTTCACAAATCAGCTGAGCGTCTTGATTGCAGCCATAAGTCAGTGTAATGTCACAGCTACGCTCCAACAGCAGCTCCTCCCTCCTCATCTGTGGAAAAAACCTTCTGCTACACACAAGCTTTATTGTTTTAGTTTATTATTCTGGTTCTATTATCTGGCCATTATTCCTCTCAGTGATCTCTCAAGAAAATTTCCAACAAACACACTCAGTGTCCAGAAGACAGATTTGTTACTCTGTCTACTAGCGCCACCTGGAGGTCACATTTTCCACCTGGTTTAACATTTTTAATCACTAACAAAGAAGCAAAACATTACAATAAATAGATGCAAAACAACCACAGATCATAAAGATCAGCATCACAAAACAACCTCAGAGACAAGACAGCAACAAAGAGACACGCAATAACTATAAAGAAGATCAAAGTATAACAAAAGAGATGCAAAATGATCAAAGAGAGACACAAAACCTCATATACACAAAAAGAGACCACAGGGAGATGCAAAAATATTCACAAAGACACAATACAACCACAAAGAAACAAAAAAGCATCATTAAGAGACACAAAACAACCACAAAGAGAGACATAACCAAAAGACACACAAAACGACCACAAAGAGACACAAAACGACCACAAAGAGACACAAAATGGCCACAAAAAGCTCACAAAGGCACACAAAGACACAAAATGACTATAAGGAGAAAAAACAACTACCAACAGACACAAAATGATCACAGAGACACAAAATAAAATGATTATCATGACACAAAAAACAACCAGACACACAACCTAATCACAAAGACGCACAAAATGACCAAAAAGAGACAAAAAAACCACACCGACACAAAATAAGCACAACACAAAACTACCAAAGCCATAAAAAACAACCACATGAAGCCAAAAAAATGCACAAAAGTACCCCACAAGATTCCAAACAGCCACAAGAGACACAAAATGAGTCAAGAAACGACAAAAACAGCCACAAAAATATGCAAACAAACAGAGACAAAAAAATAGCTCCACAGAAACACAAAACAACCACAAACAACTTGGTTATCAAACACTTCTGTGTTTAATAGAATGTTTAAAGTTGTATTTCTAAAACCACATGGCAAAAGAGAGAAAAAAAACACTTACCTGTTTAAAATATTTCGTAGAATTTAGAGTGACTTTTCTTGATCAGACCACCTGGTGTCGTCCTGTTTCATGATTAACACACAAACTTCTGGAAAACACTTGAAACCAGTTAAATCTGCAGCAGAAACCAATTTGTTGATGAAGTTCTTCTACATTCATCACATCTGTTAGTCAGAGCTTCATTAATGAAATCTGTTCCCTTAAGAAAAGCTTGAACTGGAAGGATATCTTCAGGGGCTGGAAGCAGAATCTGACACACTCCTGTGGCATTCTGGGAAATGTAGGAAATCACTGGATGAGCAGAAAAACTGATTTTAAGTCCAGGAAGATTCAAAAGATCTGGATCATGTTTCCTGAACATCCTATAGCCAGAATCACCTGCGAGAACAAACACTTCATGATATTATTTCCTTTAAACAGCTGATCAATACAAATGATCGATCAGAGATTGAACACCGTGATAGTTGAGGCTCACACTGCCCCCCAGAGGACAAAACGTGGAACTACAACAAGCTAAAACTCAGGATGATGGTCCTCATCATGGCTCCACGTATTTAACCAAACAGGGAATTTAACTGCAAAAAAACAAAATGTTTGTTGCCACTTTAGACAAAATAAAACCCCAGGAGGTCCGTGTTCCTGAATTTGACCCAGTTTTACAGAATATTTTCGATCACAGCGACTGATTTAACCTATCTTCATTACAGCAACTCCAGTTAGTTCAAATTAGATCGAGAAGAACTTACAATGAAAAATAAAAGACAAGACAAGGTGCAAAATGATCGTAAGGAGACATTAAGACAAAAAAAATGACCATAAATGACACTAAATGATCCCACAAAGGCACAAAATATCTCAGAAAAGATGTGAAACTAAATACACAAAACAAAGAAAAAGATATTATAGTTAAAGATTTCACAAAGGCAAGTTTTGTTTTTTTGTAAATTTCCCTACTGTGGGATCAACAAAGGTTTAATCTATCTAAAATACCCCCAATTACAGACACAAAATGCATAAAATAAGCCCATGAAGGCAAACAATAACTCCACAAAGGGATAAAACTGCTCAACAACACCACAAAATGAGCCAAAAAAAGACAAAATTACAATAAAATTACCACAAAATGGCATGAAATGACACCGAATTAACCTACAAAGGATTAAATGTCCCTCAAAGGCAAAAAAATAGCCCACAGAGGCATAAAAGGCAAGTTTATTTGTATAGACAATTTATACACAAGGCAATTCAAGATGCTTTACAATGGCAAAGAAACACATTCAGCACAGAACTCAGAATTAATTTTAAAATTATTTGACAGTAGACAATGAGATCATACATTAAATCATAGATATAAAACACAATGAAGCAATAAAATGCATTAAAAGTTATGACAACAGTTTGAGCATCTAGGAGAAAGCTACAATCAACAATCTGGTTTTGAGGCATAATTTAGAAGAACTTCAGGTGTTCAGGAAGTTTGTTCCACAGGTGAGGAGCATCATAGCTGCTTCACTAGCCTTGGTTCTGGTTCTGGGAAATCACAGTAAGTCCGTACCTAAAGACCTGAAGGCTCTGGATGCTTCATATGGAGCTAAAAGGGCCAGGATGGCTTTTAGGGTCAGAAAGACACTAAATGAGCCCAGAAAGGCATAAAAGTAGTCCACAGAGACACAAAACAACTATAAAAGGATGCAAAATGAACACAAAGATATCAAAAATATCCCTCAGACATACAGTAAACCCTGAAGAAAATATAAGCACAAAATGATGAAAAATGTACACAAAACGAGACCCAGAAGACTTAAAATCCACAAAAATGCAACCAGTCAGACACGGACGCGCTGAATGACTCAAAGGAAACGCAAAACAACCAAAAATCTGTGTGATTCTAAGAGATCATACTGAATTATGGCTCATTTATAGTGTTTTATTTTTTAGCCATACACTATATTGCCAAAAGTATTCGCTCACCTGTTGACTCGCATATGAACGTAAGTGACATCCTATTCCTGATCCATGGGTTCAATATGAGTCGTCACTCTTTGCAGCTATAACAGCTTCAGCTCTTCTGGGAAGGCTGTCCACAAGGTTTAGGACTGTAACTGTGGGAATTTTTGACATTCATCCAGAAGCACATTTGTGAGGTCACACACTGTTGTTGGACCAGAAGGCCTGGCTCTTAATCTCCGCTCTAATTCATCCCAAAGGTGTTCTATCGGGTTGAGGTCAGGACTCTACTTATTTAAAGCTTCTAAGGTGCCAATCAGAGGAAAACTATTTAGCCTCTTAGGTGAAATAAGGATTTATGTTTGATGGAATATCCAAACAGACAGAAATGTAGACATTTTTGGACCAAATTTGCACCATCATATGACTGGTTTGGAGTATTCTATCAAAGCAGAGTTGGACCATTGACACCACATGTGCATATCAATGAGAATAATACATTTCAGAACTCCAGCTACATTATTTCTCCATTTATGTCTCTTCAGACATCCATACCAAGATCAATCAATATTCACACCTTTAAAAAAAAAACATCAATCCAGTTGGAGATCGCCAGACGTGGAGCATGAGGAGAACTGAGGCTGAATGAGCCACGTGGACGAGCTGCTCACATCACATCATCTGCCATAGAATGACACAGTGGAGCAGTCAGTTTAACAGCTGCTGCCATGATGGAGCTCAGTCGGGTTCTGGTCCAATCAGAGCTGCTTGTGAATCTTTCAGGACTAAACTGGATTTATCTTCAGGTTGTCACCTCAACAACACCTGATGAAAATCCACTAAAATGTGCTTCAATAAACTCTCTCTGGGCTCCAAGGCTTCAGCTGACATGTTTCCAGGACACTTTGTTCTCATCAGCTCAATGTGTTGCAGGTAGAGAAGCTCAACAACTTTGACTGCAGCTGAAAATAGAAAGTCAACTGAAATATAATCCTGCACTGACACAAACATCCTGAAACTTACTGCACACTCTGCAACCTGACATCAACCTCCAACGTTTCATGTCAACATTAACTGCAGTTCTCCATCATTCACAGTGTGGAGCTGCAACACTAAACTACATAGAGATAACAACACACTTTACACTGGTTCCCAGTCCACCTCCCAGTAACATGGTCCAGTCAGAGTCTCTACACACCAGCTGCTGCTGCTTCAACCTCTGGATCATCAGACACACTTCATCCTCTCAGTACAAACACCGTCCTGATCAACGCAACTTCCATCTGCAGAGAGAAGAAGAAATAAAAGAGATCAATCAGTTGATCAGCAGGTCATCAGGATATAGAGCAGCAGGACTTCAGTTTTGTTCAGAGCAGCAGCTTCATGTAAACATGTTGGAGTGAACACACTGAGCTCCAAGCTCACATCTATACACACTGTCAGCATCAGGTGTGTTTCTCTGCACATTTCACTGCAGTCCACAGTGGAACAAACTGCTGCAATCATCAAGCTTCATACTGCACAAACTCTGCACTCATGGATTACTGCTGCTCCATTTAACCAACAGTCTTGAGTGTCCATCACATCTCATCTGATCCTCAAACAATAGCTGACAAACCAACATGAGCTGTTAGTCAACACATCTGATGGAATCACACACAAGGCCTAGGACCCAACCGATATGGATTTTTTGAGGCTGATGTCCATTCCGATATTTGGCAAGAAAAAGATACTGATAACCGATAAATTAAAATATATACATATAATGTACAATTATAAAATAACTTTTTTTGGTCTCTTAACACTTACAACAACAAAGATATGAATTTCAGGCACTCAGTATTTGTTCTCTCTCACGGCTTCGCTGGAAAAGCTGCAGGATACAGGAGAAACTGGATCTTTGCTTTGATACTGAGTTAGTAGACTGGGAAACCTTCGACTGACCTCAGGTCTTCAGGCTGCACTCTCGGAATCTCCACAAGATCTAAGAGATGTTTCACTGACGAATACTGCAGGTTGTTGAATCTCAACTCCAGATGTTCCAGATGGAGGGGTTGGACTTCAGAGCTGAGACCAAGAATCAAAGGCTGATCTTTGACAACCTGCAGGGTCTCCAATCTGAATAAAAGTAAAAGATATGAGTTTGGAATACAAAGTTCCTGCTTGAAATCATTCAGAGTTTCATCATACTTCTACAAACACTCGTCCCTTGCCACAACACACTAAGAAACAAAAAATATGATACATAGCAGATTTACAGCTTCATGAATGGAAGTGTGTTGAGCATAAATGAGCTTCAGTTGTCATTCACAAATCAGATCTACAACAGTAACAGACAGTACAGTGAACTGACTCCAGAGTCTTTCAGGATGCAGTCTGGATTTCTCCAGAAAACCACACAGATGTTTCACTCCTGAATCCTGCAGCTTGTTCTGGCTCAAGTCCAGATGTTCCAGATGGGAGGGGTTGGACTTCAGAGCTGAAGCCAGAGAATCACAGCTGATCTCTGACAAACCGCAGCTCTCCAATCTGAATAAAGAATAAAAGATGTAGATAAAAATCATTGATGATCCATCAGATGTGTTCAGGTTCTGAATGTGCAGATCAACATTACTTTGTCCTCGATCAATCAGCTTTTCTCTAAACCAGCAGAGTGACTTTGTCCTTCTGTTATTGTGGATCATCATCATGTCAGCCTTCTACACACATCATCCACATGTCAGCACAACATTCATCCACCTATTCATGTCCACACATCAGTAACATGCTGCATCATCAACAGGATCAGGATCGTCAAATAAAACTCAACACAACCAAAGAAATATTTATACTTCACTAAGTTTTGTCACTTCAAACTGATCTGAGTTCAGAAGATCTTCTGGATCCAGATGTGACTCTTCAGCTCAAATTACAAACATTCATTTACTTTAACAACTAACACTGAACATTTTCTACACTTTCAGCTACAAACACATGACTTTTGTCACAACCCACAAAAGAGAAAATATGAACCACAGCAGATTTACAGCTTCATGGATGGAAGTTCTGTTGAACATAAATGAGCTTCAGTTGTCATTAAAACACATCAGATCTACAACAGTAACAGACAGTGAACTGACCTCAGAGTCTTCAGGATGCAGTCTGGACTCTCCAGGAAACCACTCAGATGTTTCACTCCTGAATCCTGCAGGCTGTTCTGACTCAGGTCCAGATGTTCCAGATGGAGGGGTTGGACTTCAGAGCTGAGACCAGAGAATCACAGCTGATCTCTAACAACCTGCAGCCCTCCAATCTGTGAATAAAAATAAAAGGAATTAGTTGATGAGACAAAGTTGCTGCTTAAAATTATTCAGAGATTCATCATCAGTTCAGAGCTGAAGAAGCTTCAGAATGTCCAAGTTTAGAAAATGGAAACTCCAAACAGCTGAAGCCAACAGGATGCAGCTTCAAACAGTCCAACAGAAGCAGTGAAGAAGAGCTCTCATTAATATTAATGACAACATGCTGCTGCTTCAATAAAGACGGAGTGACTTCAGGCTCTGAAACTCTGCAGCTTCACCAGTGGCTCCATTCACACAAACTCATGCTGAGCAACAAACACAAGGAAAACACTCTGACATTTATTTCACTTTCTGCTCACAGTTACACACACACACACACGAAGGAACGTGGACAAAATGAGGCTTCAGACTCTAAAATATCTTCATGATCTGGAACCATGGAGACGTTTCCATCAGGACTCTACATTCATATGATGTCATTATTGATCCATCTGTCATTGACAGTGGAAAGTGTCCATCAGAGTTTGTAGAGGACCAGGTGACGTCTTCAAACTGTTCTCTCAAACACAAACATCTTTATGTCTCTCTTTTGGGATGCCTTCCTCCACGCCAAAAGAGAGACAGGAAGTTGTCAATGAAACAGAACTTTGAAACATCGTGATCAAGCACAGAATCTAGGAAACACTCAGAAAATTGTAATTTCATTTTCAATGTCAAATTCTTATTTTCAATGACAGCCTATACTGTCTCTGTTTTAGCTCCATACGACAGCATAATCAATAATGAAAAAGACATGCTTGTTTACTGCTGTCAGTTCTCTGGAGCATTTTTCTTCTTCTACTGAGCTTTGGAGTGTGCAGCTCAACATTTCTCTGCCACAGACAAAAGACTAAAGAGAAGAGAAGAAAACAGACGTTACCATGAAGCTCTTCAGTGTGGATCAGTAGAACATCAGCCTGATGGCTGCAGTTTAGTGTTACCACAACTTTACATCAGATTCATCTCAGCACATAAATAGAACATGATGTCTGACCTCAGAGTCTTTAGGATGCAGTCTGGATTCTTCAGAAAACTACTCAGATGTTTCACTCCTTGAATCCGTCAGGTCATTATAGCTCAGGACCAGATGTTCCAGATGGAGGGGTTGGACTTCAGAGCTGAGACCAGAGAATCACAGCTGATCTCTGACAAACTGCAGCCCTCCAATCTGAGTAAAGAATAAAAGACGCAGATAAAATCACTGATGATCCATCACGTGTTCAGGTTCTGAATGTGCAGATCAACATTACTTTGTCCTCATCAATCAGCTGTTCTCTAAAACCAGCAGAGTACTTTGTCCTTCTCTTATTGTGGATCATCATCATGTCAGCCTTCTACACACATCATCCACATGTCAGCACAACATTCATCCACCTATTCATGTCCACACATCAATAACATGCTGCATCATCAACAGGATCAGGATCAGTCAAATAAACTGAACATGACACTAACTACGAAATATTTATACTTCACTCACAAAACTTTGTCACTTCAAACTGATCTGAGTTCAGAAGAACTTCTGGATCCAGATGTGACTCTTCAGCACAAATAAACGTTCATTTATTTTTACAGGGGAGGGGGAGAGAATTATACATACTATCGGGCCGTCTCCACAGTCTCCGCCGCAGCCGCGCACCCCCCCGCGGACGATCTCGTCGGTCCAGCGGGTTTGCGCTGCACTTTTTTTTTTTTTTTTTTTGCCGCGGACCAGTGAGGCGGCAATGTCGGCAGAATTTTAATGAGGCGCTGGCCTATACCAGCGAGGTATAGCCTCATCGGTTATATGAGAGGGGAAACACTGTCCTGTAAACGTGGCCATTCTTTAATTTATTCCATCACATTATTTCTGTGCTAATCAGCTTCATAGCTTTGTCTCACTCAAATCTTCCAGTATGTCTTCCAACAACAGTCACATGCCATCTGTACATACAGAGGGATTCTGATTCCTGCTGTCCACTCTGACTGTCCACTGCTCTCTTCCTA
The DNA here is from genome assembly GCF_021347895.1 of Acanthochromis polyacanthus. Lineage (NCBI taxonomy): Eukaryota > Metazoa > Chordata > Actinopteri > Pomacentridae > Acanthochromis > Acanthochromis polyacanthus. Next base: position 10,958,206 of record NC_067134.1, on the reverse strand, counting down.
ACACAACTCCACTGGAAGGAATCACTTCATGAGCTCAGCTCACACTAACACCAAGCTTCAGCTTCTGACTCACACTAATCAAACTTCCAGACTGTTGACAACTAAACTCCCTTTGAGTTACTGAGACTCCACTGCAGCTCAGCACAAACACACTGACTGGATCTGTGGAAGTCACACTGCTGAAGTCTTGCATCACTTTCACATTCAGCTTCACATTCAGACACACAGCAGGACTGTGGGTTCTGTCCTCCATCTTGGAATTCTGCAGTCAGCTGTCATCATATTTGTTTTCAGGAAATACTGAACATTTCCAACAATACAGCAAAACTTTAAATTTATTGTATAATAAATTCCACCAACAGAGAGAGAACTGACCTGAGATTCTCCAGTTTACAGTTTGACTCTGCACTCCATCAAAAAGATGTTTCACTCCTGAATCCTGCAGGTTGTTTCCACTCAGGTCCAGTTCTATGAGATGGGAGGGGTTGGACTTCAGAGCTGAGGCCACAACTTGATAGTGACTCTCTGAGAGTCCACAGTTAGAAAATCTGTAATGGCACATAAATTAAAAAAAAGATGTTATTATGAGAGTGGACACTTCATATTTCCTGCTGAGAATATTTTCTGTCCTGTTTTTTAATGTTTTTACCCCCCGTTGGACGTTACGGGGCGGAACGAATATTTGGATATTCGTCTTTAATAGGGCCCGAATATCCGGAGACCAGAAACGACTATTCAGGCCAGCGGCCAGCCCTCGTGATGACAGACAACTGAGTCAATTTTTGTCCTCAACATCCTTTGACAGATTCAGAAAACTTGTTTAGCAGAAACACAAAGAACAAACCACTGAGGTTGAATTATTTCCAACATAATGTCTCACAAACATGGCATCACAGATTGTGGTATTAAAACACAACTCTGAACTCAGTGTAAATCAGATCTCTGGAGACAGTCTGACTTCTAGCATTCAGCTCTGACATATTCACACCTCTGAGCATTTGCTGATACTCAACTCAACTGAACTTTATTTATATGGCCCTTTAAAACAGCCACAGCTGAAACAAAGTGCTGTACATAAATAGACAAAGTAACACAGGGACCTAAAATAAATAACAGGAAATAAATACGAAAATAATTGTTTATTGTTTTAAAACAATTTAAAAACAATAAAACAATAAATAAAACAAACCATAAAACACTAAAACAGAAGCAGAGTCTCATGCGGAGTTGAAAGCCAAGGAATAAAAATGAGTTTTTAGACGAGTTTTAAAAATAGACAGTGAGGAGGCTTGTCTAATGTGGAGGGGTAGCTCGTTTCACAATTTAGGAGAGGCAACAGAAAAAGCACTGTCCCCTCTGAGCTTCCAGAAGCAGCAGATCAGCTGACCTGAGGCACCGAGCAGGAGCATAGGTATGCTCAGGAATGTTCTCTACATGAGAAACCAAATCACTGTTCAGTATCAACATCTCATCATTGTCAGTTGCAATTGTAAGTTCCGTTTAAATCTTTACAATACTAAATTATCAATCCAGAACATTTCAAAAACAAGTTGAGTCTTTTAAATGAAGAAAAAATGAATATTACGTGTAACACTCATAAAAAAAGAACAATATAGTGTAACTGAATACAAACTAAAATAATTTGAAATAAAAACTAAGAACTCAAATTAATTATAATTCAATTCACATCACTGACAGCAATAATTCCATAAATGTTTTCTTTCAGACTTGAGAAATGTTGTTTGTTAATGATAAAGATTTTATGTTCAACTCTACAAGCTGAAATATTCAGATTAGATCTGTCTGATTATATAAGACTGATTTCAGAAGCTCCTAATGTGATAATAACTTCACTGCTTCACTGAAAACTGTAAAATGCTTCCACGTATAGAAGCTCTACAGTTCTTTGTGCGTTTTAGCAGATCTGCAGGTTTCCTCCATCAGCCAAAGGAAGAAACTCAGAAGGAAAAACTGACAGATGCAAAAATTATCAGTGAAACAGAAAAACGCTCCACTCATTTAACAGCTTTCAACACAAGAAAATGAAAAAATCTACATTTTCACACCATTTGAAACATCTCAAGAACATCTAAGACTAAACACAGCTGACGTGATGTTTGAAATCAACAAGTAAATGGAACATTGAGAATAATGAGGATGTTCTAGTGAGGACATCTGAAGAACTGAACTACTGCTCATGTTCATCACATCTGGACTCACCGAGCCTTTCTGCAGTTCCTCACAGCTGGAATCAGTCTCTGTTTGCCGTCCATTGATGTTCTGTATTTGTCCAGGTCCAACTCATCCAGAACTTCCTCTGACATCTGCAGCATGTAGGCCAGAGCTGAGCAGTGGATCTCAGAGAGTTCCTTCTCTGATCTGTTCTTTGACTGCAGGAACTCCTGGATCTCCTGATGTACTGAGAGATCCTTCATCTCCATCAGACAGTGGAAGATGTTGATGCTTCTGTCTGGAGACATTTCCCAACTGTTCATTATCTTCTTCAGGTTGTTGATGCTTCTGCTTGCAGATATTTTAGAAATGTTCATCATCTTCAGGTTGTTGATGACTCTCTGGATCATCTCTGGACTGTTCTCTGTCTGACCCAGCAGACCTCCTAACAGTCTCTGGTTGGACTCCAGACAGAGGCCATGAAGGAAGCGAACAAACAGATCCAGGTGACCATTTTTGCTTCTGAGGGATTTCTCCATGACTTCGTCCAGGAAAACTGTCAGGGATAAGTTTATATAGTATTCTCCCAGGAACTTTTTCAGTACCTCAGTGTTATTGTTGGTGTAACAGTGGAACATGTAGACTGCAGCCAGAAACTCCTGAATGCTCAGATGAACAAAGCTGTAGACTGGTTTCTGGAACATCACACACTCTCTTCTGAAGATCTGGGTACAAACTCCTGAGAACACCGAGGCCTCTGTCACATCCAGACCACACTGCTCCAGGTCTTCTTGGTAGAACATCATGTTTCCTTTCTCCAGATGTTCAAAGGCCAGCCTCCCCAGCTTCAGAAGAACTTCCCTGTCAGCCTCCGTCAGCTCCTGAGGACTTGTCTCAGGTCCCTCATGGTCCTTGTTGTTCTTCCTCTGTGTCTGAACCAGCAGGAAGTGTGAGAACATGTCAGTCAGGGTCTTGGGAAGCTCTCCTCTCTGCTCTGTGATCAACATGTGCTCCAGAACTGCAGCAGTGATCCAGCAGAACACTGGGAGTCGACACAAGATGTGGAGGTTCCTGGATGTCTTCATGTGGGAGATGATTGTGCTGGAGCGCTCTTCATCACTGAATCTCCTCCTGAAGTACTCCTCCTTCTGGCCATCGGTGAAACCTCGTACTTCTGTTAACCTGTCCACATGTTTAGGAGGGATCTGATTGGCTGCCGCTGGGCGGGAAGTGATCCAGACCAGAGCCGAGGGAAGCAGATTTCCCTCGATGAGGTTCACCAGCAGAACGTCCAGCGATGACTTCTGGCTGACGTCAGACACAACCTCCCTGTTGGTGAAATCCAGTGAAAGTCTGCTTTCATCAAGACCATCAAAGATGAACAAAAGTTTACAGACAGCTAGCTTCTCTGCTGTCACCTTCTGTAATGTTGGATGGAAAACATGGATCAGTGTGAGAAGACTGTGCTGCTCATCTCTGATCAAGTTCAGCTCCCTGAACGGAAGCACCACCACCACACTGACGTCTTGGTTTTCTCCGCCCTCTGCCCAGTCCAAAGTGAACTTCAGCACTGAGAAGGTTTTTCCAATGCCAGCCACGCCGTTGGTCAGAACCACTCTGATGGCTCTCTGCTGCTCAGGTAAGGCTTTGAAGATGTCCTGGCACCTGATAGGAGTGCCATGGAGACTCTTCTTGGAAGCTGTTTCCAGCTGGCTCACCTCATGTTGGATATCAGCCTCTCCACTGTGTCCCTCTGTGATGTAGAGCTCAGTGTAGATCCTGTTCAGGAGGGTTCCACCTCCTCTTTCATCGCTTCCTTCAGTCACATGTTCACATCTCCTCTTCAGACTCATCTTATGTTCCTGTAGAACCTCCTGCAGACCAACATCTGCTCACAGACCAGACAAACAAATTCAACAAACACAAACATCTTTCATGTCTGGACAACACAACAACAGGATCAGTTTTCACACATCAGTCCACCAGCAGATGTTCAGTCTTACTTTGTCCACAGCTGCTGGTTCTGGATCTTTTCCACAGTGGGGACAGGAGGAGTGTCCTGATGGAGCAGACTGATCCCAGTATGAGGTGATGCACTGTCTGCAGAACCAGTGTCCACAGCTGGTAGAGACTGGATCCTTCAGGACGTCCTGACAGGAAGCACAGCAGGACGGCTGCTCCTCCACACAAACTCTCCTCCTCTTCATCAGTCTGTCAACACATTTATTCATCCCTGAGATCATTTGGAGAAAAACATCCACATGTGACAACACAGTGCAGAAGCTCAGATGATCTCAGAGAACAGTAAAAGTCAAGCTACTCTTATGTCTGAATTGAGCCGGCCATAAAAATGCTGCTTCCTTTTAATATTAACACCAGTGAATTCTTTTCCCATCAGCTCTCTGATTAAAGTCTGATCTGCCTGCAGTTTGGTGTTAATATAAACTCAACACTTTGTGCAGCAGCTTCACAGTAACAGCCTTCCATCACAGACAGCTGCTTCTGTTCTTCACCCTGTACACTCACTTTGGGCAGCTCAGATCAGCTCAGTTTGAACTCAGAGTAGAAATAATGTAAAACTGTGTCAGAGCAGCAGCCTCAGACAGACAATGTTCAGATTTCATTTCAAACATCTGAATCATTACAACGAGGAACCAATAAGGACAAACCACAACATCAGCTACAGATCTAAAGAATATCCTTACACAGTCTGGCAATTTGAAAATCTTTACACTGACTTCAACATTGAGGTGAAGATGTTTGAACATTGTGTGTTAAACTTTAGGTTCTCAGGTGTTTTACCACACAAAAACCATCACAACTTCATGGTTCTAACACTCACAAAAGGAACAATCTCAGTCTCAAAGACTCTGTGCAGGCCAAACATCTGACTGTTTCATCAGAGCATCTTCCTTCATCCTGAAGCCTTCATCTTCCATCAGGTCAGTTTACAACAGAAACAGTTTCTTACTTGGTGTCTGAGGGTTCAGGTTCTTTCCTGAAGTATAGAGGTTCTTCTTTGGACCAGTCACTCTTCATAGACAGACAGCTGGATGCTGCAGACTCTGCTCTCCCTCTGTTGAAACACGTTTGAATTCTCATCAATCACTGATTAATTCTCTGATTCTGGTTAATGTTTGCAGTCGTCCTCTTTGATTAGGTTACAGCTTTTCTACTGTCACAGATGCTGAGAGGAAAAACGGGACAAAGGATTTCAATTTGAAACCTTTTCAAAGTTCATTTTAATCTGCAAACTACAATCAACTATGAGGGACACAACATATAAGTGACCGATGTAATTATAAAGGAGTCATATGAATAAGTTAGAGGCAGTTTTCTTACTTTGTGTCTGAGGGTTCAGGTTCTTTACTGAAGTCTGGAGGATGTATTTTGGACGAGTCACTCTTCATAGACAGACAGCTGGAGGCTGGAAACTCCTCCTCCTCCTCCTCCTCCTCCCTTTGACAAACACTCATCTTGAGGACTTCAGTCAGTCTAGGAGGGAAAACCAGCAACACTGACTGTGAGCTCAAGAAATAATAAAAGTCAAAATAACAAACAAGTTCATATTGGTCTACATTCAGGTCCACAGAAGTGAAATCTGAAAAAAGTCCTCAGAGAAAAAAACTGCCTCAGTGATTGAGACTCTCACCTGCCTCCATAATCAGGTTTTTCCTCTGACTGAGTCTGAACTAACAGACAGCTGTAGTGTTTCCTCCCTGTTCTCATGTTACTGGATCACCTGATCAGTGTTCCTCCTCCTCTCCATTTACACACGTACACACGTGGACAAAATTGTTGGTACCCCTCAGTTAAAGAAGGAAAAACCCACAATTCTCACTGAAATCACTTGAAACTCACAAAAGTAACAATAAATAAAAATTTATTGAAAATTAAATGATCAAAAACAGCCATTACTTTTGAATTGTTGATTAACATAATTATTTAAAAAAAACAAACTAATGAAACAGGCCTGGACAAAAATGATGGTACCTCTATAAAAGATTGAAAACTATTTGACCAGAGTGACATGATTAACTCAGGTGTGTCATTTAACTGACATCACAGGTGTTTCCAAACTCATAATCAGTCAGTCTGCCTATTTAAAGGGAGACAAGTAGTCACCCTGCTGTTTGGTGAAAAGGTGTGTACCACACTGAACATGGACAACAGAAAGCGAAGGAGAGAATTGTCCCAGGACATCCGAAAAAAAATGATAGACAAACATCTTAAAGGTAAAGGCTATAAGACCATCTCTAAACAGCTTGAAGTTCCTGTGACAACAGTGGCTCATATTATTCAGAAGTTCAAGACCCACGGGACAGTAGCCAACCTCCCTGGACGTGGCCGCAAGAGGAAAATTGATGACAAATTGAAGAGACGGATCGTTGGAATTGTATCCAAAGAGCCCAGAGCAACCTCCAAAGAAATTAAAGGTGAACTCCAAGGCCAAGGTACATCAGTGTCAGATCGCACCATTCGTCGTTGTTTGAGCCAAAGTGGACTTCATGGGAGACGACCAAGGAGGACACCACTGCTGAAAAAAACTCATAAAAAGCCAGACTGGAATTTGCAAAAATGCATGTTGACAAGCCACAAAGCTTCTGGGAGAATGTCCTTTGGACAGATGAGACCAAACTGGAGCTTTTTGGTAAGGCACATCAACTCTATGTTCATAGACTCAAAAACCAAGCATACGAAGAAAAGAACACTGTCCCTACGGTGAAACATGGAGGAGGCTGAGTAATGTTTTGGGGCTGCTTTGCTGCATCTGGCACAGGGTGTCTTGAAAGTGTACAAGGTACGATGAAATCTGAAGACTATCAAGGCATTCTGGAGAGAAATGTGCTGCCTAGTGTCAGAAAGCTTGGTCTCAGTCGCAGGTCATGGGTCTTCCAACAGGACAACGATCCAAAACACACAGCCAAAAACACCCAAGAATGGCTGAGAGAAAAGCGTTGGACTATTCTAAAGTGGCCTTCTATGAGCCCAGATCTGAATCCCATTGAACATATGTGGAAGGAGCTGAAACATGCCATTTGGAGAAGACACCCATCAAACCTGAGACAACTGGAGCTGTTTGCTCATGAGGAGTGGGCCAAAATACCTGTTGACAGCTGCAGAACGCTCATTGACAAATACAGAAATCGTTTAATTGCAGTGATTGCCTCAAAAGGTTGTGCAACAAAATATTAAGTTATGGGTACCATCATTTTTGTCCAGCCCTATTTCATTAGTTTGTTTTTTAAATAATTATGTTAATCAACAATTCAAAAGTAATGGCTGTTTTTGATTATCTAATTTTCAATAAATTTTTATTTATTGTTACTTTTGTGAGTTTCAAGTGATTTCAGTGAGAATTGTGGGTTTTTCCTTCTTTAACTGAGGGGTACCAACAATTTTGTCCACGTGTGTATAGCTCAGAGATGAGCTCTGAGATCAGTTTGTTTGTTTTAATGGAAACACAGTCGGAAGATAAGTACCAGCACTGCTGACAAACAGTATTAAAATGGTACATGTTACATCCATCCATTTTCTATAGGGCTGGGCGATATGGCCAAAAAATAAAATCTCGATTTTTTTTAGTCATCTTGGACGATTACGATTTTAATCGATTTTTGTTGTTTCTTTGCGGTCTGTTTGCTATGGCTAGTGCCATGCCTCGGGTTGCCACCTTTCAGAAATGAAAATAAAGGACGCCCACCACAACTCCTCGGGGCCACAGTTCAGTAAAATTGAAAAGACATTCACAGATTCAGACTTCCGGCAGTGATTCTGGTGACAGTGCAGTGTATCAGAGTGAGGTTATTGAATATCTGTCTCTCTCTTTGCTGTTGCAGCAGTTTTGCAATTTGCAGGCGGTCCCTGTTCACAGCCGGCTGCTCATAGACACCAATGTTATTTCTGCAACTTGAAAGACAGCTACTTTTGATAAAACTGGGCTTGTAGCACAACATCTGCCTTACAACAATGGAAAAGAGGCATCGTTTATGTTTTGACAACCTATATCTAATGAGTTATTGATGCTGGAAGTCTGAATCTGTGAATATCTTTCCAACTTTACCGAACGCGGGGCCACAACCACCCAAGGAGTGGAATATTTAATGTTGAAAAAAGCATTTAGTCATACTTAAAGCTTTAAGTGCTTTATTAACCCAAAACTAAGAGTTTTGTATTGTTTTCAACTCAATTCAATTTTATTTATATAGCGTCAATTACAGTCAAATTGTCTCAAGACGCTTTACAGAACACACAGGTTTTGTCTAAAAAGATGTGGCATCATTTTAAACAGTGAAACCATACTAAAAAAATGTAATGGCCAACCAGTGTGTAATACTGGATTCTGCCCACTCCTCTTCAATGGCTGTGCGAAGTTGCTGGATATTGGCAGGAACTGGGACACGCTGTCGTATACGCCGATCCAGAGCATCCCAAACATGCTCAATGGATGAACAGATCCTTGCAACATGGGGCCGTGCATTATCCTGCTGCAACATGAGGTGATGTTCATGGACGTATGGCACAACAATGGGCCTCAGGATCTCGTCACGGTATCTCTGTGCATTCAAAATGCCATCAATAAAATGCACCTGTGTTCTTGGTCCATAGCAGATGCCTGCCCATACCATAACCCCACCGCCACCATGGGCCACTCCATCCACAACACTGACATCAGAAAACCGCTCACCCACACGACGAACTGGAGTCAGGTCGAGACCCCGATGAGGACGACGAGCAGCAGATGAGCTTCCCTGAGATGGTTTCTGACAGTTTGTGCAGAAATTCTTTGGTTATGCAAACCGATTGTTTCAGCAGCTGTCAGACTGGCTGGTCTCAGACCATCTTGGAGGTGAACATGCTGGATGTGGAGGTCCTGGGCTGGTGTGGTTACACGTGGTCTGTGGTTGTGAGGCTGGTTGGATGTACTGCCAAATCCTCTGAAACGCCTTTGGAGACGGCTTATGGTACAGAAACAAACATTCAATACAAGAGCAACAGCTCTGGTTGACATTCCTGCTGTCAGCATGCCAACTGCACGCTCCCTCAAATCTTGCCACATCTGTGGCATTGTGCTGTGATAAAACTGCACCTTTCAGAGTGTCCTTTTATTGTGGGCAGTCTAAGGCACACCTGTGCACTAATCATGGTGTCTAATCAGCATCTTGATATGGCACACCTGTGAGGTGGAATGGATTATCTCAGCAAAGGAGAAGTGCTCACTGTCACAGATTTAGACAGATTTGTGAGCAATATTTGAGAGAAAGGGTGATATTGTGTATGTGGAAAAAGTTTTAGATCTTTGAGTCCATCTCATAAAAAATGAGAGTAAAAACAAAAGTGTTGCGTTTATATTTTTGAGTGTCTATCTATGGGTGTGGTTCTATCATCAGACCGCAGCTGGGAGCGAGACTGTCTGAGTGCTTTGAGACGGGGAGGGGCTCAGAACAGCTGCTGCTGTTAGATGAGAACAGTAACTGCAGAACGATGCGAACTTTCATGTCAGAGTCTCCAAAACACCAGAAAAAATCGCTAAATTTGTCGCTAGTTGCTTTTGACAAAAAAAAAGTCCGTCAGGTTTTGGAAAGCAACTTTGGCAACGAAACTCCTCCTCATCCACAGGCTGATTCAGGCACCAGAAAGTGGAGACAGACAGAAAAAAACGTCCGTATTCAGATCCTGGCCATCAGTTACATTTACTGTATTGCTATTTATACACTGTACTAATATCTAATTATTACTTTATTCGACGGTTTCTGGCCACGAACACAAAATGACGGACCTTTGATCTGTTTAAGTACTTCAAGCGAACATTTCAGCTCCAGAGAAATTTTCAAGCGAGTGTCAACATTCTGCTGCTTTTCTAAACAAATATCAAACATTAGAGTGAAAGCGAACGAATTCAACTTTAAAAGCTGCTGACATTACCTTCATATGGAGGCTTGACTGAAGAAGGTAAACTGCGCCACAGCTTTGGAAAAACGAAACTGAAAGTTCGACAGAGAGGCGTTTGGGTTCAAGTCAGAACATCTGACATCAGAGAGTTCATCTGGAGATGAACCAACCCCGTGAAAGATCTCTAAATGTCTGTTGAGCTTCAACAACAAATACACTTAAAACCTCATGTAGTTGTTTTCAAAACGTTTTATCCAAAATCATGATTTAACATTGTAATCTGACACCTGGAATCCAAAACATGACAAACAATATATTAAAGAATTCATCCTGGTTTTATGTGAGCGTTATTATTATGGTTTACATTTTCATACTCTTTTACCTCTTCTTTTACATCTTCTTCCTTTTTAGTGAATCTTCTCTCTGCTGTATTTTTACTGTCAATCTTTAATATATTTTTTATTTATTTTGATGTCAGTTACATGAGAGCTCTACTGATGATTAGTAAAGTCACCTTTATCCATATAACAATTAAAAAACACTGTGCCAAAGTGTTTTCTTGTAGTCAAATAAAACTGGTTTGACAAATGAAATGAACAACTTGAAATACTGAGATTAAGACCTTACAGTATTACTAATCAGAAAGAGAAACTAGCATGTTTAAATATTAAGGTTTAGACCCAACAGCATTGTAAGTTATGGAGATTGAGACTAATTTCAATATAAAAGGCAAAGACCCTCCAGTATTGTTAACTATAACGATGAACTAGTTTAGAACTAAAGGATTTATTAACCCTGAGGCATAAAGTTTATAAAGTTACACAGAACACCTTAAAGACAAAATGTTCCAGTAAGAAAGACACAAGAGTATATTTTTTACTTTGTGTAATAAAAACATGATATATTAATTGTTTTCCTCCACTTTTATTGACTGACATTTCTTTCACCATAATCCCTCCTAACAATCACTATAAATATACATTAATTATCAGGATTATAGCCCTTTAAGTGGATGTTATTTTACCAGGGGCCACTGTTGTTTTTTTTCCAAAACCATTTCAGAAATGAAATATTTTGACATCCTAAAAGGTAAGTGGACATTCATAAAATACCAAGATATCCTGCTGATTTAAATACAGTAAAATACTGTGAAAGATGTGTTATTAATGTTGTGAGATAAAAAAGATGGGACAGATTTTTGACATGAATGTTATTTATAGTTTTTGTTTGCTTTTTTTTTTACAGTTAACATGTAAATTAATACTTTTTTCCTTTGATTTTACTGTAATTTATCAAAACAGTGAAAATCTATGAAGGAACAGTAACTTAATCAAAGTGACAGTAAAATATTCATTATTTATGAATGAAAGAACAATAAAAGAAATTACATAACATCAATCAACACATGAGCATATAGACTTTATTTAAAAGCATAAAGGCCTTTGTTTTAATTTACACGATATGTAAGGCTTATGTTTCGTATTTATGATCGTAAAAAGGTTAGATTGAATCATTACCAAAGATGAGGTCATGTTAAACTAAAAGATAACGGTGGAACAACTCCAGAAACAGATGAAGGACTAAAAACCTGGAACTGAGGCTCCAAGTGGGGAGATTTCAGTCAGAGGGTAAAAATGTGGATTTTCAGCTCAGAATCAGAGTCTGTGTTCATGAACCAGCCTCTGTTTGCTGCATGGAGCTGAAATGACAGTAAATCTCAGACTTCATCTGACTCTGCCTGACTTGGAGTGTGACGTTGGTGTTTTGTTCTTTATTAAGTCTGAGGATAGAAAATACTTGGAGTTCACCAGGAGACTGAGTGTTGATGAAGACTTGAAGATTTTCTGGCTCATCTGAAGAAAGGACCAGGAGAAATCTCATGTGGATGAACTGAGTCAATGAATCAAATTGGACAAAATCTCTCTAAGAGGAAGCAGATGTTTGACAGCAGCAGCTGGTAGAAAACCTGTTTTATTGGTAAAGAGCTGCAGGACCTGATGAAGGCAACAACTAAAGTCTGACAACACTGAACAACAAGATCTTCATGTGTGGAACAAAGCAGAGTTCTGGGAGTCTGATGGACTGATGAGACTAAAGTGGACTGTTTGGACAGAACGTCTGGAGGCAGAAGGACCAGAAGAACATCATCAACAGTCCTGTTGGTGGCTCTGAAGCTGCTAAACTGGAGCATGTGAGCAGCAGCATGGATTCTCTCAAACACCAGGACAGTTACAAGAACAATGTGAGGAAACTGAAGCTCACTGGACTTTCAGCAGGACCAGCATCCAAAGCAAACGTCCACCAAAGCCTGCTTCAGGAATCCTTCCTGGAAAGTCCTGGAGGTTCGTCTCTGTCCTGGATTTAATCCCAGTTAAAATATTTGGTGGGATTTAAAGAAAGCAGCAGCTCAGGAAACAAAGAATATCAGTGATCTGGAAGGTTCTGAACACGAGGAACCGAGTGAAGGTGAAGAAGAGAGAAACTAGAAGAAACATTTAGTGGAGCTCGGAAAGGTCAAAGGATGCTGACATTAAATATGAACTCTGAGCTCAACAAGCTGCTTCTGGACCTTTGAGGACAAAACTGGATTTAAAAACCATTAAAATAAACTTCAATAAACTCTCTCTGGGCTCCAAGGCTTCAGCTGACATGTTTCCAGGACACTTTGTTCTCATCAGCTCAATGTGCTGCAGGTAGAGAAGCTCAACAACTTTGACTGCAGCTGGAAACAGAAAGTCAACTGAAATATAATCCTGCACTGACAAAAACATCCTGAAACTTACTGCACACTCTGCAACCTGACATCAACCTCCAGCGTTTCATGTCAACATTAACTGCGGTTCTCCATCATTCAGTGTGGAGCTGCAACACTAAACTACACAGAGATAACAACACACTTTACACTGGTTCCCAGTCCACCTCCCAGTAACATGGTCCAGTCAGAGTCTCTACACACCAGCTGCTGCTGCTTCAACCTCTGGATCATCAGGACACACTTCATCCTCTCACCACAAACACCGTCCTGATCAGCGCCACACCTTTGATCTGCAGAGAGAAGAAGAAATAACAGAGATCAATCAGTTTGATCAGCTGATCATCAGGATAAAGAGCAGCAGGACTTCAGTTTTGTTCAGAGCAGCAGCTTCATGTAAACATGTTGGAGTGAACACACTGAGCTCCAAGCTCACATATATGCACACACTGTCAGCATCAGGTGTTTCTCTGCATATTTCACTGCAGAGAGCTGTGACAAACATCAGACTGATCAGCTGATCACTATTGAAATGAGACAACAAACAGTGAGATCAGATCTGATGGACACTTTGATGAAGGAGGACCACTGTCTCTGCACATCTGGAAGGCTGACAGCTGGAATCAGCTTTATTTCTTCAACACATCAACACAACAGTCGGCTTCACATCCACTCAAACACACCACGACTCTGATTGGCTGACTGCTGTCTCTGTGTTTCTGTCACCGTTCTGCTCTCACAGCTTCACTGAGAAGCTGCAGGTTTACAGGAGACACTGGATCTTTGCTTTGATACTGACTGTGTTTAGTAGAAAACTGCTGGAAGCAGCAGAGACTGATGGAACCTTCTACTGACCTCAGACTCTTCAGGCTGAAGTCTGGATTCTTCTTAAGATCTAACAGATGTTTCATTGATGAACGCTGCAGGTCGTTATCACTGATGTCCAGATGTTCCAGATGGGAGGGGTTGGACTTCAGAGCTGAGACCAAAGAATGACAGCTGATCTTTGACAAATGGCACCTCCACAATCTGAATAAAGAATAAAAGATGTGTATAAAATCATTGATGATCCATCAGATGTGTTCAGGTTCTGAATGTGCAGATCAACATTACTTTGTCCTCATCAATCAGTTTTTCTCTAAAACCAGCAGAGTGACTTTGTCCTTCTCTTATTGTGGATCATCATCATGTCAGCCTTCTACACACATCATCCACATGTCAGCACAACATCCATCCACCTATTCATGTCCACACATCAGTAACATGCTGCATCATCAACAGGATCAGGATCAGTCAAATAAAATTCAGCTCAACACAAACCAAAGACATATTTATACTTCACTAAGTTTTGTCACTTCAAACTGATCTGAGTTCAGAAGATCTTCTGGATCCAGATGTGACTCTTTGGCACAAATTACAAACATTCATTTACTACAACCAACAATGAACATTTTCTACACTTTCTGTTACAAACACTCGTCTCTTGCCACAACACACTAAAGAAAAGAGAAAATATGAAAGACAGCAGATTTACAGCTTCATGGATGGAAGTTCTGTTGAACATAAATGAGCTTCAGTTGTCATTAAACACATCAGATCTACAACAGTAACAGACAGACAGTGAACTGACTCCAGATCCTTCAGGATGCAGTCTGGACTCTCCAGAAAACCACACAGATGTTTCACTCCTGAATCCAGCAAGATGTTGTCACTCAGGTTCAGATGTTCCAGATGGGAGGGGTTGGACTTCAGAGCTGAGACCAGAGAATCACAGCTGATTGTTGACAATCTGCAGTTCTCCAATCTGAATAAAGACAAAAAGATGTGAGTTCAGGAGACAATGTTCCTGCTTGAAATCATTCAGAGTTTCATCATGAGTTCAGAGATGAAGAAGCATCAGAATGTCCAAGTTCAGAAAATGGAAACTCCAAACAGCTGAAGCCAACAGGATGCAGCTTCAAACAGTCCAACAGAAGCAGTGAAGAAGAGCTCTCATTAATATTAATGACAACATGCTGCTGCTTCAATAAAGACGGAGTGACTTCAGCTCTGAAACTCTGCCGCTCCACCAGTGGCTCCATCCACACAAACTCATGCTGAGCAACACACACAAGGAAAAACACTCTGACATTTATTTCACTTTCTGCTCACAGTCACACAAACACACAAGAAGGAAACGTGGACAAAATGAAGCTCCAGACTCTAAAATATCTTCATGTTCTGGAACCATGGAGACGTTTCCATCAGGACTCTACATTCACATGATTTCATTATTGATCCATCTGTCATTGATAGTGGAAAGTGTCCATCAGAGTTTGTAGAGGACCAGGTGACGTCTTCAAACTGTTTTCTCAAACATAAACATCTTCATTTTCAAATGACACAAACCAGAGATAAGAAGAAAATCATCAGAAACTGAAGCAGAAAATGTTCCCATTGTTCCTGATAAATGACTTCAACTGTTCAACAACTGTCACAACTTTTGCTGTCAATCGAGGTATCTTGGATTTGAACATTTCGCTTTCTAAAGCATCACATGGCTTCATCCAAGAGTTCAACCAGCAGATGCTGAATATCAGTTTCTGTCTCTCAGGATCAAAACAGCTTCAATTACAGCTGAAACTATCAGTCCACTGTTGGATGAGTCCATGAACAAAACATCAGAAACATTTCCTTCATGGTTTCAGTCATTTATCCAGTAAAACATCAAACTGGTTCTACTTTGTTCACTGTCACACTTCATGTTTTCTACCACATTAAGTGAATATCAGAATCAGAATCAGAATCACTTTATTCATCCCTGAAGGGAAATTCAATTGTCAGGGTTCTTATCTGTTTAATTTTGAATTGAATAGCCTGACTGCTGATGGCAAGAAAGACTTCCTAAATCTTTCAGTCCTGCAGCACAGGGATAGGAGACGTCCACTGATGTTTCGTTGTTCATTGAGGCAGATGTGAAGTGGATGATCTATGTTTGTCAGAATGGCCTCCATCTTGTTCAGTGCCCGTCTCTCCACCTCATCCTCCAATGTGTTCAATCTGATTCCAACCACAGAGCCAGCTTTTTTAATCAGTTTGTTCAGACGCCTTGCATCCTTCTGTTTTATGCTGCCTCCCCAGCAGACTGCAGCATAAAACAGGACAACACGGTCTCACGGGGATTCGTGAAACTGTTACGTAAATTTTTTGTTTCTTTTTCGTGCGCACCAACACGATTTCGTCATGTTTTTCGTGCCGCTCACCACGAAATGTTTTTCGTGTTGCTCACAACGAAACCTGCTGTGGTAATCACAGCTGAAAGTGGTTTATACCAGCGGATTCATGACGATCTAAGCTGTCCATCGGCGTATACTGCTTGTGTGATCGCGTTTGCGGCCGCCGGCCGCCGGACATTCTTGAAATTCCTATGCAAATTGGTAAGTGTACCACCGGAAAAAAAAAAAAAAAAAAAGGGTAAGTGTACCACCGGGTTATGGTTAGGGTTATGGTTAGGGACAATGTCATGCAAAATATAGCGTTGGATTCGCCATGGTTTTACATTAAAAATATAATACACACATTCGTTTGAAATACGTTCTGGGTGGCACGAAAAGTCCGCCGTTTAAAATACATTGGTGCGCATTTCGTGGTGAGCGGCACGAAAAACATGACGAAATCGTGTTGGTGCGCACGAAACCGAAACTAAAACTTACGTGACAGTTTCACGAATCCTCGTGAGATCGGGCTGAACAGGACACTTGCTACCACTGACTGATAAAACATCTGCAGCATCTTGCTGCAGATGTCTAGTGATCGAAGTCTTCTGAGGCAATAAAGTCGGCTCTGGCCCTTTTTGTAGATGAATTCTACATTTGTAGACCAGTTCAACTTATTATCAAGGTGGACACCTAAATATATGATGTCACCACCTCGATGTCCACGCCACAAGTGTTCACTGGCTGAAGAGGGGGTTTGGATCTGCAGAAATCTATGATCATATATTTGTGGTTTTAAAATGTTGCTGGAACAAAACCAGGCATTTGAAGACGTCACCTTCAACTCTGACAAACAGGGATCAACATTCTTCGGTTTTTAACATTTGATGAACTAAATTACTGAAATAACTGACAGTTCCATCAATAATAAAAACAACTGTTAGTTGCTGCTGTCAGTTTGAACTGAAGAGAAACATGAGGTCAGATATGAGCTGAAGTTGTTCTGAAATGTGCAGCTCAACATTTCTCTGCCACAGTTAAAGGACGACAGAAGAGAAGAAGAAAACAGATGTTACCATGAAGAGCCTCAGTGTGGATCAGTAGAACTTCAGCCTGATGGCTGCAGTTTCGAGTCACCACAACTTTACATCACATTCATCTCAGCACACAAAGAAAACATGATGTCTGACCTCAGAATCTTCAGGATGCAGTCTGGACTCTTCAGAAAACCACACAGATGTTTCACTCCTGAATCCTTCAGGTCGTTATAGCTCAGGTCCAGATGTTCCAGATGTGAGGGGTTGGACTTCAGAGCTGAGGCCAGAGAATCACAGCTGATCTCTGACAAACTGCAGCCCCACAATCTGAATAAAGAATAAAAGATGTGTATAAAATCATTGATGATCCATTAGATGTGTTCAGATTCTGAATGTGCAGATCAGCATTACTTTGTCCTCATCAATCAGCTTTTCTCTAAAAGCAGCAGAGTGACTTTGTCCTTCTGTTATTATGGATCATCATCATGTCAGCCTTCTACACACATCATCCACATGTCAGCACAACATTCATCCACCTATTCATGTCCACACATCAGTAACATGCTGCATCATCAACAGGATCAGGATCAGTCAAATAAAACTCAACACAAACCAAAGAAATATTTATACTTAATTCACTAAACTTTGTCACTTCAAATTGATCGGAGTTCAGAAGATCTTCTGGATCCAGATGTGACTCTTCGGCTCAAATTACAAACAATCATTTACTTTAATAACCAACACTGAACATTTTCTACACTTTCTGCTACAAACACATGACTTTTGTCAAAACACAATAAAGAAAACAGAAAATATGAACCACAGCAGATTTACAGCTTCATGGATGGAAGTTCTGTTGAACATAAATGAGCTTCAGTTGACATTAAACACATCAGATCTACAACAGTAACAGACAGACAGTGAACTGACTCCAGAGTCTTCAGGATGCAGTCTGGACTCTTCAGAAAACCACACAGATGTTTCACTCCTGAATCCTGCAGGTTGTTGGACTTCAGGTCCAGACGTTTCAGATGGGAGGGGTTGGACTTCAGAGCTGAAGCCAGAGAATCACAGCTGATCTCTGACAAACCACAGCTCTCCAATCTGAATAAAGAATAAAAGATGTAGATAAAATCATTGATGATCCATCAGATGTGTTCAGGTTCTGAATGTGCAGATCAACATTACTTTGTCCTCATCAATCAGCTTTTCTCTAAAACCAGCAGAGTGACTTTGTCCTTCTCTTATTGTGGATCATCATCATGTCAGCCTTCTACACACATCATCCACATGTCAGCACAACATTCATCCACCTATTCATGTCCACACATCAATACCATCTGCTGACCTCAGTCCACTCTCTCATTATAGGATCAACATCGAATCTCTTCTTTCATTTATTCCATCACCTTCTTCTTTTGTGGAAATCAGCTTCATAGCTTTGTCTCATTCACATCTTCCAGTGTGTCTTCCAACAACAGTCACATGCCATCTATACATTACAGAGGGATTCTGATTCCTGCTGTCCACACTGACTGTCCACTGCTCTACTCATAACACAACTCCACTGGAAGGAATCACTTCATGAGCTCAGCTCACACTAACACCACGCTTCAGCTTTTGACTCACACTAATCAACTTCCAGACTGTTGACAACTAAACTCCTCTTTGACTTCCTGAGACTCCACTGCAGCTCAGCACAAACACTGTGGAAACACAAACATACTGACTGGATCTGTGGAAGTCACACTGCTGAAGCCTCACATCACTTTCACATCAGCTTCACATTCAGACACACAGCAGGACTGTGGATTCTGTTCTCCATCTGGGAACTCTGCAGTCAGCTGATTAGCTGATTTATTCACACTTCAACAACACAAGACATCCTCAGATTTGTTCTCAGGAAAATACTGAAAATTTGTTCATGAGAACCCAGGATTTTAATTGAATATATTAAAAACAGTGAGTGAACTGACCTGAGAGTCTCCAGTTTGCAGTTTGGACTCTGCAGTCCATCACAAAGATTCTTCACTCCTGAATGTTCCAGGTTCCCGATTCTCAATAGGTTCAGTTCTATCAGATGGGAGGGGTTGGACTTCAGAGCTGAGGCCACGATTTCACAGGGAATCTCATAGATTCTACAGCTACAAAACCTGTAATGAGACAGAAATGACAAAACACATTAAGATGAAAGCAAACACTTTTTATTTCACTTCATTTAATAGCAGACCATTGGGACACATCAGTGGTTCAGCTGATCTTCTCTGTATTTCACATGAAATTGAATTCTCATAAGCTGAATATGTAATCATTTTATTGAAATATATAAAATCTACATGTTGGATCTGCAGATGGAGGACAGAAGATGGAGTTCCATTCAGGCTTACATAGTGTCCACAGTCTGTCAATGTGCTCTGATCCCACGCCTGAATCCACAAAGTTCTCAGGAGAACATCTGGATCAGAAGAACATTTTCTGTCCTGTTTTTACTGAGACTTTACTGCTTGTTGGTATCGTATAAACAATTCCAGTTAAAAGATGATGATGTCTCTGCTGTGGACCTGCTGCTGTCAGCTTCACCTCCATCACTCAACATTTACAGTCTGCTGTCAAACGCTACACAAATCAAACTGATCACTGGACAACATCACACCTGAACATCATTAATATGAACATCAGGAAATATTCTGATGCGATGACAGACGACTGAGTCAACTTTACTCCTCAATGTTCTCTTGTTGATTCTGAGAAATTTGTTCAACAGAAACACAAGAATCAAACCAGTATAGCTGAATTATTTCCAACATAATGTCATCACAAACATGTTATCAGGGTTTGTAGCATTAAAACACAACTCTGACCTTTGAGTGAATCAGATTTCTGGAAACAGTCTGACTTCTACCATTCTGCTCTGATAACCTCAGTTTCTTTCTGTGAGAAACTGAAGATGAGTAAAGAAATAAAAACTGGATTCTGGAACACGACGTCCTTCTTTAAAATGAACAGCTAGGTTCAGATCAATAAAATGCATCAGTCTTTTTTGATTAGTAGTGTACTGAGCTTCAGCATCAATATTATCTCATCATTGTCAAATGTGGCCAAAGCAGCTGCTTCAGCTAAACCTAGATATTCAGTTCAAATTAGAGGAATTATCTGTTTAACTATCTAGCACACCACACCAGAACTTCTACATCTTTCAGATGAACAATATATGAAAAAGGAATAAATAGAGAGCAACTCAAGAAAAATACCACAAATCAATTAAAGCTGTTCTCCCAGACTTTAGAAAATGATTCAGATCAGATTTTAAACTCTAAAGAGGAGTGAATAAAATCTGCTCTCAGAAGCTCCCCATGTAATAATAACTTGAGTGTTTCCACTGAAAACTGTCTGAACCTCCAACATGTTGCGATAAAGTGATTCTGTGATAAAACCTGGACCAGAACATCTACAGTTCTTTATGTGGTTCAGCAGATCTGCATGTTTCCTCCATCAGCCAAAGGCAGAAACACAAAAGAAAAAAGAGTCAGATGAACAATTATTACAGTGAAAGAGAAAACAGTTTTTAATTTAACTGCTTTAAACACAATCAACTATAAAATCTACATTTTCACAGCATTTGATCCAAATACAGCTGACATGTGATGGTTGAAATAAACAACTGGAACATTGAGAATAATCAGATTGTTCGAGTGAGAACATCTGAAGAACTAAGATACTGATCATGTTCATCGCATCTGGACTCACCGAAACTTTCTGCAGTTCCTCACAGCTGGAATCAGTCTCCACATTCCCTCCTCTGATGTTGTTCCATAACTGTTCAGGTCCAACTCATCCAGAACCTCCTCTGACATCTGCAGCATGTAGGCCAGAGCTGAGCAGTGGACCTCAGAGAATCCCATCTGTGGGCTGGTCTTTGATTTCAGGAACTCCTGGATCTCCTGATGTACTGAGAGATCCTTCATCTCCATCAGACAGTGGAAGATGTTGATGCTTCTGTCTGGAGACATTTCATTACTATTGATCTCCATGACTCTGTCTGTAGACATTCCATCACTTTTCATCTTCAGGTTGTTGATGACTCTCTGGATCATTTCTGGACGGTTCTCTGTCCGACCCAGCAGACCTCCTAAGAGGCTCTGGTTGGACTCCAGACAGAGGCCATGAAGGAAGCGAACAAATAGATCCAGGTGACCATTTTTACTTCTGAGGGATTTCTCCATGACTCTGTTCAGGAACACATCCAGAGTGTGTCTGTTCTTGTCTTTCCAGTCTTTTCCCAGAAAATCCTCCAGAACCTTATCGTTCCTGTTGGTGTAACAGTGGAACATGTAGACTGCAGCCAGAAACTCCTGAACGCTCAGATGGACGAAGGAGAACACCTTGTCCTGGTACCGGCCAATCTCCTCTTTAAAGATCTGTGTGAACACTCCTGAGTACACTGAGGCTGCTTCCATATTGATGCCACACTCTGTCAGGTCGGACTCGTAGAAGATCAGCTTTCCTTTCCGCAGCTGCTCGAAAGCAAGTTTTCCCAGAGACTCAATCATCTTCCTGCTGTCTAGATATGTCTCAGCTCCTCCATCATACTTGTTCTTCTTGATTTTGATCTGAACCACGAAGTAGCGGATGTACATCTCAGTCAGGGTTCTGGGCAGATCTCCTCCCTCTCTGGATCTCAGCAGCTCCTCCAGAACTGTAGCAATGATCCAGCAGAACACTGGGATGTGGCACATGATGTGGAGGATTCGTGATGTCTTCATGTGGGAGATGATGCTATTGGCCTGCTCCTCATCTCTGGATCTCTTCCTGAAGTACTCCTCCTTCTGTGGGTCGGTGAACCCTCTGACCTCCGTCACCATGTCCACACACTCAGCAGGGATCTGATTGGCTGCTGCAGGTCGTGTGGTTATCCAGAGGCGAGCAGAGGGAAGCAGCTTCCCCCTGATCAGGTTTGTCAGCAGCACATCCACTGAGGTGGACTCTGTAACATCAGTCAGGATCTCATTGTTGTCAAAGTCCAGAGGAAGGCGACACTCATCCAGACCGTCAAAGATGAACACAACCTGGAAGTCTTCAAAGCTGCAGATTCCTGCTGCTTTGGTTTCAGTGAAACAGTGATGAACAAGTTCCACCAAGCTGAACTTTCTCTTGGTCAGTAAATTCAATTCTCTGAAAGGCAATGGAAACATGAGCTGGATGTCCTGGTTGGTTTTGTCTTCAGCCCAGTCCAGAGTGAACTTCTGTGTTAGCACTGTTTTCCCGATGCCAGCCACTCCCTGTGTCATCACCGTTCTGATTGGTTTGTCTTTTCCAGATGGGTCTTTAAAGATGTCTTCTGGTTTGATGGTTGTTTCTGCTCTGTTTGGTTTCCTGGATGCTGCTTCAATCTGTCTGACCTCATGTTCGCCACTGACTTCTGCAGTCCCTCCCTTTGTGATGTACAGCTCTGTGTAGATATCATTCAGAAAGGTTTTCTGTCCTGCTTTAGCGATGCCTTCAAACACACACTGGAATCTCTTCTTTAGGTTAGACTTGAGATTGTCTTGACACCTGGACAGAATCTCTGAATCATAAACAAGAAAATACGCAAATGAGAACAAATTGCGATAAAAATGCATGAATGAAAACATTCTGGAAGGTGTGTTCTAGATTATGCTGACTGGACTGTCAAATCTTCACGAGGTGGGAGGTTTTATGGTAAAGTCATCTTTTGTGTCATGAAATCAGTGAGGATGATGCAAAGTTTTACTGGGGTTTGACGGATACTAAAATAGGAGCTCAACGATAGTAAACAGAGCCAGAGGACAAGAGTTTGTGTAAATTTAGTGGTATAAAAAGTATAATGTACTGCAGATCACTAATTCCACTCCACTGTCTCCCACCATCTCTGTCTCTTACTCACACATGGACACACCTTTACCAACCAGTCCACTCATACATGTCAATCGTTTCTGCTTGTCCTGTGTACAGATGTGCAACATGATGATTGTGTCATTTTTTAAGTGTAGTATGTGAAATATGATGATATCCATCTTGGAAAATGCCCACATTAGTGTGGATGAAGCCTGAAACTAAGAGACTGGAGACACCAACTGCAGTGTGTTTGCTTTGATTGTCCACATGGACAATGTGTGTTTGGGATCAATCTTGGGGCTATTTTCTGCAGTTCCTGAACTCATTTTGAGTTTAATTGTATTAATTTTTAGATTGTTGTTTAATGTTTAATGTTCATGTCAAATTTTGGGGGGCAGTTTTTATATGGTTTAGTTTTCTGCTGGTTGTTGATCAGTAATGTCTCGTCTGTGTGTGGAGACATGAAGAATTAGGTCAGAAAATATTGGCAGATTCAAGCCAGTGATTCCCAGGTGGATAATGTTTTTTATGTTCTCCCCAGATTTTGTCAGATCTGATTTGTTGGTGGCAGTTTTACAAGGAAATTTTGTATTCATGGTTTGTGTTGCTACTGTGGATATTTTTGGCCCTGTGGTTGCTTATGCCAGATGTATCATGTTAATTAATCATTCTAACATCTCTGTATTCTCCTTGGTATATCTGGAACATCCCACTTTTAATCTTCAACTGACTTACCTGCAGGTTCTTTGATGGTTCCTGAGATTTTCCTCACCAGATCAATTTTATTCATCTTCATTAAAATCTTCTCAGTGACTTTAAGGGTGTTTCTACAGTAGGCGTTCATCATTTGATCCACAGTGTTGACCCTGTTAGACTTCTCCAGTCGACACTTTGGGATTGATTTGAAGTCTTCAAGGACTTCATCCTGGTTCAAGTACCATTTGAATTTTTCAAATTCCTCATCTCCCAAATCTTCCAAAGTCCTCAGAAGGACTTCTTGAGGCGTCGTCATCTTTCACCCTGTAAAGATCCAACAGGTGTGACAAAAAATAAATCATAGCTGTTGTGAAAACAGCTGTACAGTTTACTTTATGATTCACCACCAGTCTACATGACTGAAACAGCTGTTGTAGATATTTTCATTAGCAAGTGAAACTGGTTCATTTTTTTTATTATGACATATCTGGGGATCACAATAGCACTTGTCACAAGCTAGCTCACAGCCACTGACAAAGATGAGAAACAAGTCTAAGATGCCACAACTATGTTTCATTTCAAAAGGAATATGAGGACAAACAATGATAAGCTTGAGGTGTGAGGAATCCAAGTGTCAGTAGTGTTGGTGGTGTGTGGATGAGTGAGGCATGTGTGTGAGTGTTACCAGCAAGAAACAAATGAGGAAACAAACTACAGGCAAGAAGTGTGGATCCTGGGAGAGAGAGATGATGTTTAGACCAAAGTAACCTGAG
This sequence comes from Acanthochromis polyacanthus, assembly GCF_021347895.1. Classification (NCBI taxonomy): domain Eukaryota; kingdom Metazoa; phylum Chordata; class Actinopteri; family Pomacentridae; genus Acanthochromis; species Acanthochromis polyacanthus. The sequence goes on along the minus strand of NC_067134.1, from coordinate 10,933,833 downwards.
TGGAGACCTACAGAGGTAGAACCAGTTCAGTCTAATGACCCTCCCCAACACCTTAATATGGTCAATGTTTTAATTGTATGGTTGGAGAAATAAAGTTCAATGCATCAGTCTCTAGTTTGGGTTTTACACCGAAGATATCATTATAGGCAGTAAAACCCACCAGAGGTAACACTTCACAATCAATGGAAACACTGAAGTACTGCGAAGTCCACACTAGCACCATCGTCTCCTTTTCAGACACTCAGTAGTTTAGTTCATTCACTGGAGCATTCACTGAGCAGCAGCAGGAGCATAGATATTACAGTAAAACTGTTCATCGCTCAATTTCCCATTTCACACAGTTAAAGGGTACTCAATATAGGCTTTATATACTTACACAAATATACGATGAACTGTGCTTATCGTTGACCTGTTAAACTCTGTTACTGCTTTTACTATATGTCCACCACATAAAAATGGCAGCAACGCTGTCCCAGATCCATAACAGAGGTATTACTTTACATTCAGAAGTGCACGTACCCAACTAAATTCTACAGTCAACTAAAGCTCAAAACAAAAGGTTATTGGTAACACTGAATCATAAAATATCAATCTTCTTTGTAAACAAACTCACAGCACAATCCACATTCTACTGCAAAAAACAACAACACTGTCAGGGCTCCCTCCTGACCCCTGTCCTTCCCACCTGACATCCCAAATACCCCTTTTCCCCCCATCTGTTTCCTCTCCCTCTCCTGTTCCCCCTGCCCTGTCTGTCTTGCCTGTCTCCCATCCTCTCCTCTGCCCTGTCTGTCTTGCCTGTCTCCCATCCGCTCCTCTGCCCTGTCTGTCCTGCCTGTCTCCCATCCTCTCCTCTGCCTTGTCTCTCCCTCTACAGCTCGGTGCCTGAGTGGAGTCTAGCTTCTCAGCTGACTCCACTCAGGCAATCAACCACCTCCACGGCTCCCGGACAGCTGACGATCATCACACTAATGACTCACCTCAACAATAAGAACCGGCTCAGCCTTCCACTCCCTGCCAGATTGTTGAACAAGAACTATGCAGTTCAGTTTGCTCTCCAGCCTCTTACATAATCTGTTTGAGTTCCTACCTTGTTTCTGATGTTGTTTTCTCCTGCCTCCATACAGCTCAGCTGTCTGGGATCCCTGCCATCCTCCTTCCCCTCCGGCTCTCCCCAAGACCAGTCTTCACCGGTTTCCCCTGCCTGGACCCCCACTCCTGCACCCTGGATTTCCCCTCACCGCGCCATTATTCACCCCCCAACAATAAAATCACCTTCATTCAGCCAGCCTTGGTAGTGTGGCTTTCTGCTCGGGTCCAACCAGCCCAGTCCGTGACAAACACCCCAGCATCCACTTGGCTGGCATCTCTCTGCCATTTCAATGGCTGATCAAGGTGTGCCACCAATAACACTGGAGCTTAAAACAACAGAGCTTTTACTCCTTGAAATGCCTCCTGACATTGTGAAGTCCAGACAAACTCAGCTCTCTCCTTTAACTGGTCTGTCAGCAGGGAGACCAGCGATACAAAGTTTTTGCAAAACCGAACATTCCCAAAAGACGTCTGAGCTCCTTTTTAGTTTCTGGTTGGAGAAACTGCTGCACAGTCGAGATCTTGGTCTGCACTGGGTGGACTTGGTCTTGGCCCACCATCTTAAAAGGTATGTTACAGTGACCATGGAAAACTCACATTTTGTCAAGTCGATAGTTAGTGTGTCCAGACCAGCAATCAAACAGAATGCAGTTGACATTCACCTCCACTGGTAGAAAATTCTGTTCATAGAAAACAGATTATGGAGATAAAATGACTTGGTGTCAGCTTGGGTAAATCTGACATTAGAACACCTTACGGAAGCATTACTGTCAAAGTCATTTTTGGTCAAATACCTGTCTGAGAGAACCAAGCAGCATCTACCATAGTCTGCATGTGAGACATTCAGGGAACATGAGGAAAATATTAGAGTTCATCGATAAGCAAATGTTCCACAAATGAAGCGTCTCGTCTGTGATCAGTTCAAAGGAGCATTATCAGACGACTTCCAGGAAAAGACTAGTGACAAAATTTATATATTTCCTCATTACAATATTGTGTGTGTGTATATATATATATATATATAAAGACACTGTCAAACTTTAGAGCAGTGCAAAATTGAGATGCAAATTAAGCCAACTATTGATCAGTATGCTAGGATTTATTGATACCAAATAAAGAGCTATGGCAAAATCATGAAACTTTATAGTTTCAGACACTTTGCTTTCAGCTACACTCTGTGGTAGTATCAGGACCACACCGCAAAAAAAAAAAATCCCCTCAACTATTATCTAGAAAATATTTCATTTTTATGTAATTTTCTAAACATCAGAATAATGCAAAAAAAAAATTTAAAAAGTTAAAATCTGAGAAGTGAATGAATATTTGTTAGATATGATCAGGATTGATGCTGCTCTAATAGAGAGAAAGTGGAAAATAATATTAATAGATTTTAATTTTTTGGGAAGTTGCAAAGTCTAAGTTTTTATGTATCTCACTCAACACAAAAATAATTATATCAGACTCAATGCTGTCAATAATTGTTACATCTCAGACTGGAATCATCAAAAATCCACTGATCACAAAATATATTGTAATGAAAGTTTTTTTTTTTGTTTTAAAAAAACAACAATGACATATCAACAAACTGACATTTAAAGGTTTTAAAATCCTAAAAATGAATGAATATTTGATTATAATCATCAGGACTGATGTCGGTTTAAAAAAATCTAAGTTGTTGAAAGTGGAAAATAATATTAATGTTGGATATTTTTATGGCAGATTTTGGATGAAGTCCTTCAGAAAGTAAAGCTCCAAATGTTTCTGCTGCTCCTCAGGATTTTCCTCTTTAGTTCTCTGTTTTATGGTTTCTGTTTTTTCCATATTTCAAGCAAAAGTCGCTGCAGCTCCAACTGCTGCTTTAACTAGAACTGCAATAACGCCCTCTGCTGTCCACAAGTTAAATTACCGTCCAAGTCTCTCACTGACTCCTGGCTGCTTCCAAAGCTCACCAGCTTCAACTAACCTTTACACTCACTTCAGGCTTCCTATCAGCAGTTTCTATCCCATAATGCTCTGTGTTTGCAGAAGCTGCTCCTTGGTGCACTGATCCAGAGAGGCTCTGAAGGAGTCTGAAAGAAGCTCTTTACAGCTGAAGACGTGCTCTGAATGATCAACCAGAATAGTTCAGAACAAACACCACACTAGAGAGATGAACTACGAAGCAAGGTCAACATAGCCGGACTTCTTTGTGGAAGTCAGATCAACAAAAACTAAAACCTCAGTCAGAGATAACAAACCAGGGACTAAACACACCTCTCACAAGTAAAAAATAACATCATGCACAAACCTGAAAGTCTCACTAAACAGAACATTTCAGTCACCAGTTTGGTGTTGAGGATAAAACAGGATCAGATGAAATGTCCTCAGTCTGATGGATGTCTGTGTCCTCTGGAAGAAAACTTCTGTTTGAGGACTTTGTTTAAAGACACTGAGCCTCATGTTTGTGATTGTTGGTGAAGAAGGAGGAACCTCAGAGACTGCAATCAATCAAAGTTCTACTCACTCAGCTTCTTCCCACCAGTACAGATCTCTGCTGTCTGGGTTTGAGCAGAAACAGAAAATCCTGGGCTGCTTCTCCGTCACCGATCCTCTGTGTCTGCAGGCTGCCGTCACTCTGAAACACCTCAAAGAGATCAGAAAGCTCCTTTATTGGACCTGATTATAAATCATTCACCTGCTGCACCTTCTTGCTTTGAGTCCCTTATGAATAACAAACAACTTATGTATTGGTTCCTTATTTGGAACATGTAAATTCATACTGTGAAAATAAAATAATGGTTAAAGAGGTGATCATAAATCAGTTTCTCTGTTTTGCTGTATCCTGTCATAGCAGCTGCTCCAATAATCTAACAGCTGTCATGTTACCTCGGCAGCTCCAGAGACGTTCTACCTGAAACCATCAGTCTGATCAGAATATTATCCCACATTCTTTAGAGAGATTAAACCAGTACAGCTGATTTAAATGACGATGTGGCAGTTTGGAGCTGTGAATAATATTCTCAGTAAGGATCTGACTGTAAATTAAAGGTTGTCTGGGTGGGTCAGAGAATCATTTACAGAGTAACAGAGCTGTAAAACACACCAGGAACAGACTGTAGTCAGGTCATGCAGATAAGAAACAGGAACAAAGGTCAGAACACACAGACTGACAGCTGGTATAGATGCAAGAACAGGAAACAGGCGTGTTCCAGTACCAACACGACTATATAAAGTTAGGTATACCGACATCAAATGATGAATATGAGACAACTGATCAACATTTCAGCTTTTATTTCCAGGTATTTTAATCTAAATTTGATCAATAACTTAGAAAATAGCATTATTTGTAAAAGACCACCAATTCTTCAGTGAAAAAAAGGAATGGAACATGTGACAGACAGGTGTGTTTTGTTGCCCTGGTGTGTCCTATTACATTCATTATTCAAACAATAAATCGTGCTCAGTGTCTACGCCCATGTTCAGATTCTGAGTTAAAAACCAGAGAGCTGTCTATGGGTGGAAAACAAGCAACTGTGAAGCTGACAGAAGAAGATTAATCAGAACCGTTAAACAAACATTGGCCAGAGCAAATACAACCATTTGGAATGTCCTGAAGAAGAAAGAAACCACTGGTGGACAAAGTAACAGACGTGGAACAGATAGACCAAAGAAACCAGCAGCAGCTGATGACAGAAACATTGTGAGAGCTGTAAAGAAAGAACCTAAAACAACTGTCAGTGAAGGCATCACAATCTGCTGTTGGCAGAAGATTCCACTCTGACAGCGTTCATCCTCTCCACTCTGACAGCTCACACTTCTTCACACAGGAACATGTACATTCATGTGACATAAAGCTGAGCTGACTCTCTGCATGTGTTTGATCATTTCTTTGAAAAGACGTTTAAAATGAGTCCCCTGAAACTGAACACAGTTACAACATTTACACACAGATTAGCTCTTCACAGCAGGAGGCCGTTCACCTTTAAAGGTAAGAAGAAAATCCTTTGACTTGTCACTTTTAAAGGACACACAGCTGGATGCAGGTCCAGGTTTCCTTACCTTAGTACTGGACTTCCACTATTTTATATTCTCAGTCCTGCAACACTTGAATACTTTACTTTGCATCTCGCATTTTGTTTGATTATTTTTATTCTTATTTGGACTGCTGCTAATTGTCGTGTTCTTCCACACAAATTTCGTTTTACTTCTGCACAATGACAATAAAATCTCTTTCTCTTTAGGTTTGAGTCTCTGATGGATCCTGTTAGAAGAACATTAAATCTCATGTTCAACAAAGTCCACCTGCATTAAATACATTTAGTATCATTTCAGACGGTTTAATACTGATGTTTTACTCACCCTTTCTCTGACCACCGTGTCTGTTTAACCCTCCTGTTGTCCTCATTTACTGGCACCAAAAAATGTTGTTTCCTTGTCTGAAAAAATCCAAAAATTCAGCAAAACAAAAATCCCAAAACCTTCAGGAAGAAAATTCCAATAATTCTTTAAAAGTTTCCCTTAAAAGTTTTATTTAACAAAAAATCCCCCCAAATGTGGCAAGAAAATTCTTGTAAACATTTTCCAAAAATTCATAAGAATTCTCCAAAAAAAATCCTAAAAATATCTAAAATGATTACATATATTAATAAAAATTCTAATATTTTCTCTGAGAACATTCACAAAAATCCAAAATCCAATGAAAATCCAGTGAAATTCGCTGGATTTTGGTTGAATTTTTGGGGATTTCTTATAAGAAACATTTTGAACATTTCTTTTTTCCACCAAAGATTTCCCAAAAATGTTGAAAATGTGGACATCAGACGTTTCACTGTGAAAATATACATTTTTTGCACATTTTCAAATTTTAAAACGGGTCAATTTTGACCCGCAGGACGACACGAGGGTTAAAATCCCTGATAAGAACCTTTGACTGGTCGCTCTGGAAGGACAAGCAGCTCTAAGCAGGTCCAGATCTGTGGATAATAGAACAGTGATCAGTGCTGAGCTCTGACATGCAGAAGACTCATGGACCCTTAGAGATGTGGTCTCACCTCTGAGCTTTGTTCTGGTTCTTCTGGTCCTCTCACAGAGAGCTGTCACAGTCCTCACACTGATCCACGCTGCTGAACTCACATCAGCTCTCACACACGTTCTACCTTCACCTGCAGAGGAAACACATCACTCAATCCACAGCCACTGAAATCCTCCTGCTGGTCCTGTGTGCTGTAAAAAGACGGGCTGCTCCTCCACCGATCGGCTCTTCTGCTGTGTTTCTCTCAGCTGGATGCAGTCAGACAGCAGTGTGAGCTGGAGGAAGCTGCCACCAGCTGCTGCTCTTCTATCAGTCCAGATGGAGTCGTGGAGCTGCAGTGAAGAGCAGCGCAGCACCGAGCACCATTTCATCCACTGACGCTCATTCAGTGAACTCACACTGATGTTTCACTGACTTCCCACCACCAGACAAAAGTTCACATTCTGCATAAATGATCACTGAGCCGCTGGACTGAAGAAGTAATGATAAAGTTGAAATAAAGAGTCTTTAAAAACAGTTCCTGAGATTTGAAATCTTTTTTCAAGTTGTTAAACTGTAAAACAACAAAAAAAAATCACATATACATGCAGTAAATTGTTTTTTCTTGTTTTGTTGCATCCAATACACTCTTTGTTCTGTCAAATTAGTTTTTTATACAGTTAATTGGTTGTTTTCAGTTGTTTTTTTAAAATATTGCTATGCAGTAAACTGATACATTTTTATTTGGTATTTTGATATAATTTTTTGCTGCGTTAAATTGAATCCCTCTTTGTTTATTGTCACTGTCTGCGATGCAGTTAACGTCTTTTATTTATTTCTATCAAATATGTTCATGTGTATAAAATATACTGGACATAAATAAAAAAATGTCTGCATAGTGAAATACATGGAGTCCATCTGCATTTGTACATCATATTGATGTTTAAATAATTACAGTCCACGTTCAGTCAAGTTAGCGAAATTACAGATAAACAACGTTTCCAGTTAACTCTTGCTAAATAAAAGCCGTGATTTGTTTCACAGAAACATTCCGTGATTTCAAAAATCTGATTTTGAAAATGTAAACCAAACTGTAACAACCGTTAGCTAGCTGCTCTGCTTGCTCTGAATATTTTTTGTTCTCGTCTTTGTTAAGCCCAAATGAAAAAATAATCCATATTCTGGCTACTTACGAACTGACAAGCACGTCCCTGGAGTGTCCGGAAGTGTTTGCCGAGCTAGCGGAAGTGCTAATGAGGGTCGCTCTGACATGAATTACTACCTTAACACATGTAGCTTTTAAAATGAATCCTGTACAAGACACAGCTGTAATTCCGTTTCAGTGTGAGGTCTAATACTCCTCTGTTTGTGTCTGACTTCCTCTAATAAAATCTCCTGTTCACTGCAGCTTCAACCTCAGCCTCATGTAGGATCATATCAGAGCAGAGGGCGCTACTGACCTCTGGTGGACACAGGTGGTAATGACATCATAATTAATAACAAAGTTGGCGACATTACAGATAAGCAGCATTTCCTGTTGTGCTTCAAAGTAAAGATAATACGGTAAAAACGTGATTTTGTACGACTCGGAAGGATCGCCAGCATGAACCGAATTATATTTAGGAATCATTCATGGCTCAGAATTGGAATTCTTTTTGTTTTTGCCTCAACAGTGCCCAAAAAGTAACACTTTATAGCTCATCTACAAATGCATCCATGACCGGAAATTTTAGCAGGAGCTAGCAGAAGTGCTAAAGATGGTCAGCTCTGGCATGGACTACTACCAGCATATGTAGCTGAACAGATGTGGTTGTAGCGCTGGAGTTAGCTTATCACCAGCTTCTAATTAGCTGCTAGCTTGCTAACACTGCTCAGAACTACAGCTCTGTGCCTTTTACAGGGTTTATTTGAAAAGTTATATGTGTTACAGTAATAGCCTATGTCAGGGCAAACCCTCTTTAGCACTTCCGCTAGCCTGACTATAACTTATGGCCATGAATGCATATGTAGATTAACTTTTACGTGTTAATTTTTCCTTTTATCACTACTAAGGTGACAACAGACATTATTAGAATAAGTTGAGAAGTTAGTGGTTGTTTTAAAAATAATTTAGCTCATGCTGGCGACAAAATAACGTTTTAGCATATTATTTTTATTTTGAAACATAACAGGAAATGCTGTTTGTCTGTAATGTCGCCAACTTTGCTATTAATTTTACTGCCTTTACCGCCTGTGTCCACCAGAGGTCAGTAGCGCCCCCGCTCTGCAGAGTGCCGATATAATGATATCATTATATCGGCACTCTACTGCTCTGATATGATTCTACGTGAGGCTGAGGTTGAAGCTGCACTGAACAGGAGAATATTATTAGAGGAAGAACAGAGAAACATTAGAGCTCACACTGAAACGGAACTACAGCTCTGTGTCATGTAGAGGATTCATTTTAAAAGCTACATGTGTTTCGGTATTGATCCATGGCACGGGACAAGCTTGTTAGCACTTCCGCTAGCTCGGCTAACACTTCCGGTCATTACAGGGATACTGTGGCCAGAATATGGATTAATTTTCCATTTGGGCTTGACAAAGACGAGAACAAAAATATTCAGAGCAAATAGAGCAGCTAGATAACGCTTATTATGGTTTGATTTAAGTTTTAAAATCCGATTTTTGAAATCATATATATTTCTGTGAAACAAATCACGGCCTTTATTTTGAAAGAGATAACTGGAAACGTTATTTAGCCGTATTTTCGCTAATTTGACTGAATGTGCGCTGCAATTATTTAAACATCAATATGATGTATTAATGCAGATGGACTTCATATATTTCACTATGCAGCCATTTTTTATTTCTGTCCAGTATATTTATAGAGATAAACATTTTTTTGCATGACTATTTTCTGACATTTTTTTTCATTTATAAGGTTTTTATTCAACATTCATCTTACATATATTCCACACATACATGCAGGTTTTTATTTTTTTCAAGCTTTGATTACAAGTAATTGAAAAATGAACAAATTGTTGAACAAATGCAAAGCAAATTAAGAAAAAGAGAGACAGAGGGAGAGAGAAAAGGAAAGAAAGAACAAAAGGGAGAGATAATAGAGTGGAGTGGGTTTAGGATAGTTTAAGTGTAATAGGGGGGTGCTGCTGGTTAATAAGTAGGTTCTGTGTTTGAGATGGAGATCTATTCATACCTGCACACACACACATAAACATCTACACATGCACATATTTACATACATACACATTGATACATCTATACATACGTACATATACAACAGGGCTAATTATACTTTATCTGTAGAGATCAATATGGGTTACAGAAATGTATAAAAAACAGATTTTACACGTATTCTTTCAGCTCCATATCTGTAGAAATAAGTGACAAGACAAACAGAACAGGGCAGTTACCTCCAATCTTGAGCTATCAGAAGTCTCCAATGCCCTCCTCCCTCCACCTCCCATCTTTCCAAGCACCCTTCCCTTGTATACTTTCACTCTTGAGTTGTATTTCGTTGTGAATACTGAAGTGTCTATTGTTCTGATCTTTTGATAGCTAGATATGATATCAGGGGCATCCAGGTCTTGTTGAACTGTGCCATTCTATCTTTTAAAGTACATCTCATCCTCTCCAAATGGAGTGTTCTAGTTAGATCAGTTAGCCACATCTTGGAAGTAGGAGTCTTAGTGCTCTTCCAGTGCAGAAGTATCAAATTCTTAGCTGTTATAAGACTGGAAGAAAGAAAATCTTGTGTGTTGCTTAATTTTCTAGATGCTCCCGATGTACCGAGTAGAATAAAGCAGGGCTTCGGCTCAATAAGAATATTTAAGACCTCAGACAAAATATGGTGGATATCAGACCAAAAATGTTGTATTTTTGGACATAATATAAAACTATGGAGAAGATTTGCCACTGAGGCGTGGCATTTATCGCAAATAGGTGATATTTGTGGATATATGGCATGTAGTTTCTCCTTAGAGTAATGGAGCCTGTGTAGAATCTTGAACTGGATAAGACAGTGTCCTGCATTATTTGAACAAGTAGAAACATTTTCTCGGCTCTCTTTCCACAGATCGTCTGGGAGTCTCATACCGAGTTCCTCTTCCTATTTGGATTTGAAAGCTTCAAATGGAGGAGAGCAGACAGATGATATGACACTATAGATGCCAGATATTCATTTATTGTCATGGGGGGGGGGGGGGGGTTAAGACAGTAATTTATTATTGAGTTTGGTTTTAAAGTCTTTTAGGTGTTCTCCTATGTAATTCCTCACTTGTAGATATCGGAAGGACTTGTTATTACAATACAGTGTATACCCATTCTGTTCCATGTGGAATAGATTCCTATAGAAATAAACAGATTTGATACAAATATTAGAAATGAATATCCTAAGATATGGATGTCTTGCAGAGGATGTATTCTAAAAACTACATGTGTGACGGTAATAATCCTTGCTAGAGCAGACCCTCGTTAGCACTTCCACAAACTCAGCTAACATTCCAGTCATTCAGGGGTTCAGTTGTAGGTTAGCTACAACGTGTTTATTTTTTGTTTGGACGTTACAGAGAAGACAACAAAGTTAATTAGTGAAATTCGTAAAACTGGTAGTCATTAAAACATCTTAGTTTATACCAGCTATCCTTCTGAGTCTTACAAAATCATGTTTCATTCGTTGAAACAGTAGATTTATAGTTTTACGTTGAAGCATCAGCAGCATTCAGAGTAAATGAAGTCATCAGTAGCTTTCTACAGGCTACAATCATCCAGTGATGTTGAGGTATCGTGGTCAGAGCACGTTATTCTGCCTTCTTGTAGACAGAGACTTGACCAAAATTACACATCAGCCGTATTTCTATTTCCTTCATAATAAAATCATGATAGCTTTTATCAACAAGTATTGACATGACTTTGACAAGTGAGATAAATGAGTTCGAGAAATAATTCTGGTGAAGGGATTCAAACATAAAGTTGCAGTAGTTCAGCACAGCACCCATGACAGGGTAAATTTGAACACTGGAGATAAAATTGTCGCCGCAGAGTTTCATTAAGTTGATTGTATACATACAGCGCCCTCCATAATTATTGGCATGCCTAGTTAAGGTGTGTTAAAAGCCTCAAAATAAATTCAATTTCTGTTGCAGAAGCATACTCTCACACTAAAAATTGTAGAAAAATGTCATCATACAGCCATGGCCATAAGTTTGGACACAAGTACCATGACGCTTGTGAATCTTAGAAAATACCACAAAATTGTCACTTACAATACAGTACACAACTCCTGAGAACTATATTAAGTTTCATATTAAAAAAAAAACAAACATCAAAAGAGTTTGGTGTCATTTTGTTATTCTTACCAAATTCGGTTGTGAAAGTACTGCATTTTTTTTTTATTTTCTTCTAATATTATGTTTTGGGAACAAAGTTGTTCCAATTGTTGGAATTTATTGATAATATTATATCCCTTGTTGATATAAACTTATGGCCATGGCTGTAGGAGAAGCTTAGGTGCTGTTTTATTGGCAAAAGGGGGTTGTACAAAGTATTAATATCAGGGGTGCTAATAATTGTGGCCCACATGATTTGATGTAAAAGAATTATTTCTTAATGTATGATTTTTTTTTCCCACTGAATGAATGCACTTGAATTAAAGGTTGGATTTTCCTCTTTTTTTCATTGTGGTCCTATATTATTTAGAAAAACCTGAATTTATTAGAAGCAAAAGAACACATCTTAACCAGAGGTGCCGATAATTATGGAGGGTGCTGTATTATGCAGAGGTTGGTAGAGTAGCCAAAAATTGTACTCAAGTAAGAGTAACGTTACTTCAAAATAATATCACTCAAGTAGAAGTAAAAAGTAGTCATTCAAAAAATTACACGAGTAAAAAAAGTGTTTGGTGAAAAGACTACTCAAGTAGTGAATATCTGTTTGACTATAATGTCCGATTTATTTTACAGAAAGGATGTGATCAGACAGACAAAAAATTAAAATAACATGCAAACTCTGGTACTTCCAAATAATAAAATAAAAGAAACAGCAAAAATAATAACATCTTTACAAAATGACAAGTTAAGGCACAAGAAACACAAATTTCCAAATCTCATTTTTTCACAACAAAGTTTTTGAAACAAATACTTAAAATAAGGTAACATTTTTGTGTTTGAACATAAATACAGTTATCATGGCAGTAGAAAAATATAACTTCAGTCTGTTCACAACACTGACAGTTACAGTCTCTGTTTTGTCACAATAAATAAATAATTTTTAGACCATCATTACATGGTAGCAAACAGAAAAATTAGCTCCACTAACTAATAATGTCAAACATACGTGGTGAAGTCTTAGAAAACACTGCTGGCTGCTCTTTGCCTCCAGATAAAGTGTCGTCTTACTGATTGTAAAAAACAGAGAATCTAATGTGGTCAAAATCAAAGCTTGTTTCAACTAAAGTCTCTACGTCACACACTCCTGATGACCAGAATGAACTCCATGTTTTCATCTCATCAAGAGGAGAAACGGCTTTTTAATGACGACATCCAACAGTTCCTCCTTGATGATCACATGACCTCCTGACTGCTTCACCACATTTCAAACTGCTTGTGCTTCTCAAAGGGTCTTCTGTCCACGATGTCGTTGCTGAAGAGTCTGAAAAACACCAAAGCAGAGAGCAGACGTCATCATTCAGGAAGAACAGCATCCGTTCAGCTCATCTATCCACTGGTTTCTCTGTGATCCTCTGAGATGAATGTTTGCTCACCGCACAGTGTGGATGGAGGAGTGGATGGAGATCAGCTGGAGGAGAACATCTGTGGAGGCATCTGTGATCTGATTGTATCTCAGACTGCAACACAAACACAACAGGAGATTCTCATTGATCTTCCATCTGATAACATGCTGACAGAAGGTCAGAGAAGCACATCAGTCCATCAAAAGGACCAAACAGAAAATGAAATTAGAGTCAGTTTTTATGGGACAACTTCCTGTAAACAGCCTCATTTTCCTCTACAATAAGCTTGTTCCCATCATCTTCTCTAAATCCATCATCAGCTGCCAGTGAAGGTGTGTTTGGGTTCATCTAGAACTCTGTGAATCTGGAATATTCTTTAGTCCAACTCCTGGATCTGAACCCTCTGAACCTTAAACCTGCTGCTGGGATTAACATCAGTGATGTCTTTAGAAAACAGACAAAATGACTCCATTTATCAGAGCCACAAACTGTAAAAACCAAAAAGAAGCTTCAGATTTTAAGCTTTGTGACTCGTGGTGTGTGGTTCTGTCCAGAAATGAACCACATCTAGACTGAAAATCACACAACAGTTAATCAGAATCATTTTATTCTACACATCTAACTTGAAAATTCACTAAAAATAAACTGTTTTCACCACATTCTGTAAAAAAAATCTAAATATTCTGGTCTCCTCAGTGTAACAGAGAAACCTCGACTGACTCAGCTGAGACCAACAGTCAGGAGAGAAAGATTCAGGCTCTTCAGGTGAACTGCAGGCAGTGTTTCCACAGAGAGACTGAGAGGAAAATCAAAGCTCCTGGATGAATCAAATAAAAGCAGCACGGCTCAGAAACAGAGAACAGAGGAGCAGGTTGTTGGAGATCCATTCAGCATGGTGAAACATCTTTCTCCAGCTGATGAGCAGAGTAGAGAGGAAAAGTCTGGAGAGGCTGGAAAGATGGAAAAAGTTCAACATCTACAGTGTGTGAAGCCTCCATTTAGTCCCAGAGTTGTTAACATCTGCTGACACTTGGAAAAATATGGGACAAGTTCCAAGTTTTTACATATTTTATAAGATAACCAAAGAATTTCTTTTTGCTTTTTCAAAATGAATGAAATGTGAAGTTTGTCCTCCTGACAGAAGACTTCATGTTCTGTTTCCACAGAGCTGCAGGACTTTAGACTGCAGGGAAAATGAAGCAAAGTGAGCAAAAATAGGACGAGAACAAAAAGCAGAAAGCAGAAACTGCAGACAGGAGGTAAAAAGCAGAATTAAAGCCAAAGTTCTTCCACCTCATGAGGCTGCAGCTGACTTTAAAGTCCCACCAATGAACTCTGGGAGCTAAATATGTTGCTTCTGGCTGCTTCAGAGTCGTCTGGACCTTTATTTTATTCTCATAGATCAAGTCTACTTTGACTCTCTGAACCCTCTAGGACAGGGGTGTCAAACTCAGTTCCTGGAGGGCCACTATCCTGCATGTTTTAGATGTTTCCCTCTTCCAACACATCTGATTCAAATGATCAGCTTATCATCAAGCTCAGCAGAAGCCTGATAACGAGCCTGATCATTTGAATCAGCTGTGTTGGAAGAGGGAAACATCTAAAACATGCAGGATAGTGGCCCTCCAGGAACGGATCTTGACACCCCTGCTCTAGGAGGTCAGAGGGTCAACAGGCTGATGCTGAGTTTGTCCTCCCAGAGAAGGAACCGGTCTGAGACTTACTCCAGGACCTGGACTTTGTGCAGATGTGTGATGAGGGGCAGCAGCAGCTGGTCGCTGAGCTGACAGTGACTGAGGTCCAGCTCAGTCAGTCCTTCACAGGAGTCCAGCATCTGGACCAGACCTCCACAGACCCTCTGGTCCAGTGTGCTGTGACTGAGGTCCAGCTCTCCACCCAGAGCTCCACACAGGGACTCGGCCCGTCTCACTGTGTCCCTCTCAGAGTGGACAGGAAGCAGGGACAGCAGCTGGAGGAGGACACTTTTACTGACTCTGAACAGGACAAACAGAGCAAAGACAGACTGTCAGGACGTCCAGCATGAAGGACAACAAGCTTCTCTCTGCTTTATCTCATTCTGGGCTCTGTCCCACCTGAGGCGGACCCTGTCCAGGACAGAAAACAGCAGGTCCAGTCCTCCGTCCTCCACCTCACAGTCCTGCAGGTGGAGCTGAGTGTCCCGGCTGCAGTGTTTCAGGACCATGGATGCGGCCCTGCAGTCATCAGCAGTCAGACTCAGAGGCTCAGTCTGATCCTCCTCTTGCAGATCCACACAGGACTGGCAGGACAGATCCAAGCGGTGCTGCAGAGTCCTCAGCAGGCCGGACGCTGCCTCCTGCTGGGCGTCAGAGGCAGCACAGCAGTGGATGAACCTCAGCAGCTGATTCCTGTCCACACTGAAGAACAGTTGATGCAGAAAGAAAACAAATAAACAGTTCACACACAGAAAACTCTTCAGTTTTCCAACAGGATCTTTGAATACACACATATTCTAAAGAGAAGAAAACACAGAAACAGAAATATAAAGATTCATTCCATCCTAACAACTGCAGTTTTACTTCCATCATTCTGTCCATTACATCCATCAAGTTCAACATCTGGAATCACAACGACATCACTGAAAATAAGCCTGACGGCTCAGAAAATACAAGCAGGGACAGAATCTGACAGGCTGCAAACAAACTGTCAGCTTCTCTGGAATTTCCTGAACCTGACGTCCATTTTGTCCTTCAGGTGGACGTTGGGGACACGTGGCAGGTGGACTGTTCAGATCAGACCCACTGATGGATTTATGGAGCTAAAAAGAGTCTCTGGAGCTCCCTGCTTGATTGACAGCCTTTAAATGTACAAACAGACCAACGTTTCAACACTACTGTGTCTCCATCAGGACTCTGAAAGGCTGTGAATGAAGCAGTGAGCTGCAGGAACCCTTCATGTTCTCTGGAAACTTCCTGCCATGGAGCTGAGAAGCTTCATGTATCTGAAGATGTTGGAGAACTTTGTTTCTCCTGGTTGGACGCTGTGTTTTGTAGTGAAGTCAGACTGAGGCCAGTTTCACTCTTTCAGCTCTTTAGGTGTGAATCTGGACGTCCTTCAGGTCCAAACTAGATTCTCAAATTCATCATTAATGACAGCTTTGGAAGAGGATTTAAAGCTGCTGCTGGAACAAGATTCACTTTATCTCATGAGTGTCCATCAACAAATCTCTTTTCCACTATTTCCTGCATTAATAAGAGATCAAATATTAAATATGAATAAAATATTAGCCATATTTTCTGAATAATGTTAAAATGTGCATTTCTGCTTTGTTGCCCAAAAAAACACTAATTATGCAGAGAGTGTTTGACATGATTTTAATTTGACTCATTAGAAAGTAAATAACTGTTCATGTGCTGTTCTATTTCTGCATGTAATGATGCCTTAAAATTGTCAAAAAGTAAAATCACAGACATTGAACTGCACGTTTACAGTAAAATGCTCCTGCAGTCATGACAGCTGGTTTGATAAAGCAGTTTACTGCAAGTCAGTAATGTGCATAGATAGACACCAGGTGGTGCAAGAGCACCTGCCCCTTGCCCTCAGTATCAAGCAGGTGCCCTCCGCATCTTAACTTCTTTAAAAAAAATGTAAACATTAAACATATACACACACACACATGGCCCGTGCCATGCCGCAACTCGCACCACCTCATCTCGTAACTTAAACACGAGGAGCAGACACATGTGTGGTAGCAGCTGTACAGCCCACAGGCATCTCCACCCTGACTGTAGCCACCAACCAGGTAAAACGTAAATGAATCAGGTGGTGTATTGTTCATAAGCCTCAGTTGCCACACGGTGCATTTATTTGTCTCTGTTGTGAAGTAGCCTGTCTCATGCAGCGCGAAACAACCATGCCTAAATTAGCCCGCCTGCTTAACAAGCTTGACGCTACCCGTAACAATAATCAATTCATCGACATAACGTGATGACGATGACCACACAACCAATGTTATTTGATGAATTGGTACAGCATATGATCAGTATACTCTAACTGAATATTTAGTTTGTGTAGGTTTACTATTAGTCGACATTAGGTAGAGGTAACACTTGTTGTGGCTTATTTGCAAAATGAGAAAAAGTAAAAGTATCTTTCTGCCTTGCTGTACCCTAATGTCAGGAATCAGTCCTGATATTGTTGATCTCTTTTAATTTACCAATCGCAGCATGCCCAGAAAGGAAAGGCTAAAGAGAGACAAAGAAAGCAAAGCAGCTCTCTGCTCTCCTGGATCAAAAAACATCAAAGGAGGATCAGGAGACAGATCCATGATCATGAAGGAGAAAGGTCAGAGTCGACATCAGAGCCATGTTAACTGTTTTTAAATTAGGCCTTTTCCCCTAATTTTATTGCAATATCTTAAAAGCTGTTCCTGATTTATTTTGTCAACACAAAGTGATTCGATGGAGCTAAATCACACAATAGGCTGGATTAGCAAAACATATTTTGTACTAGTCATGAGTTGCTAACCTGGCAATAGCCAGATTAATAATTGTGTAGTACTTGATAGTACTCCACAATATCAATCTGGGACCGCTCCATGTAAATCCGTTCGGAGGAAAGAGGAATGGATTGGACAATGCAACAGTATGTCCCGCCTCTGACAGGTTTGTTTTTAGCCAATCGCGGGATCTTCACAACGAGCGGAGCCAATTGGTAGATTAAACTCTTACCAAAACCCGTAGGTAAAAAAGCACAAACATCTTTACCATCCAGAAATGCGCAAAGCGCCTCTCGTTGTTCTTCCTTCAAAGAAGCGATAGGAGATTCAGCTAAAACTGACTTAATAGCAGCATCTACACGATTGTTGTCCTCCGTTGCCGTGTTTGTTTTGATCTACTGGCGCTTGGTGTCGTCTTCACACCCGGATATCCCGCCCCACACACGAATACTGCTGCGTGATTGGCCCGTGCCAACTTGGTGCTGTACGAAAAGTGAATGCGGGAGCGGGGCAAGATGGTTTCTTGAGAGATTTGTGAACTCACAAATATCACGAGAAATCAACTTGCTGGCAAGGTTAATGAGTCACTTCTACATTACAACACTTGCAGTAATTTTGTATTTGTGTTGATAGGCTATTATTAAAACTCTGACAATGACAACTTAAATACCCTATTAAAATGTATCTTCAGAATACAACTGTGCAAGTAAGGAATTGAATTTCTACACACCGCACAAGGTGTCCTTTTTTTCCCCACTGAGCACCTGCCCCCCAAAATATCTGTGCACGCCACTACTCCAAGTAAAGACCCCTACTAGTAAAAATCACTTTTTAAAAACCTTGATAAAATGTCCATATTTAGTTTTCTACATTTAAGAAGAGACATCAGAAGTGAAATAAGCAGTCAAAGGTCAGCTGTAGAGTGTAGAGTTCCATCTAAGACATTTAAAGGCATGAATTACAGATTATACTTATAAATATGTAAATCTGACACAGAGAGATGAGTTTTTAAGGGTTTCATCATTGACCAAAGAGCAACTTTAACATGGAAGCAAAGTATTGTACTGAAATAAAAACAGTTGTGATGTTAGAAAGTGCTGCAGAATGAAAAAGTGAAGACAGAATGATCAGTGGAGCATTAATACTGAGGCAGCGGAAGCTGGATCCTGTCCTGTGTGTTGGACAGCAATGATCCACTGGAAACCAGCACTAATATCTGACCTGAGCTGAGAAACTCTGTCCAACGTAGAGAGGATGGATTGTGTTCCTTCTGCTGGGATGGAGGCCCACCGGAGGTTCAGTTTAACTCTGTCACTGTGTCTGAGGGTGAAGAGCAGAGCAGCAAAGTCCACTGAGTCCAGTTCTCTGCAGCTCAGGTTGATCACATGATCCAATGACCTCAGCAAACTGGGGACCATGTGACTGGCGTGAGCTCTGTACAGCTCTCTGATGGAAGTCATCACCAAGCTGGGACTGGGCCTGAAAGCATCCAGAGCATTTACAAGAACACTTTGTTTAAAGAGCTCACAAAGTGCTGATGAAAGATGAGTCACATCAGTAAACAGAGAAATCATTAAAGAAGACCAACTGTGATCCTGGTAAGAGGTCAGAAATCCAAACTGATCACCTTTTAATCACAATCCTGCCCAGAAAGGGAAGCAGACGAGCGGTGCTCTCCTGTAAGAAGCGGTTCTTCCTCAGGTTCACAGTGATGGTCTGAGCTGGACACTGCTGCAGCAGATAGTGAAGAAGCTCCCAGTTCAGGCTGCAGGAGGTCAGGTCTCCAGAAAGCGCATTCAACAAAGACAACGTCAAGTCCTGGTCCTGGACTTCATGGACCAAGACCAGCAGCTGCTGGACATGATCTTCACTCAGTCTGCAGATTGAATGAATGAATGAATGAATGATTTGAATGGTGACTTCAGAAAGACAAAATAATGAGTCCATTTTTTAAAGTTTTCTTTGCTTAGCTTTGTTCAGGGTTCAGGAAAGATATTTACTTGATTGTTGGAGGACCACAACAGCAAAGAAATAACTGAACATTATTACACATCATATTATGGATCACGGATGAACACACAGAGTGATGACGACAGTCTGATTCTGTTTTCAACTGGCATGGCGCCACGCTGAATCAAACACATACAGAGAAACACTCAGATCTACATTGTTAGTCTGTAAATGAATGATATAATTCATTCCTTTCAAGAACAATAGTTAATATGAGCTGCATTTAGAGACAAATCTCTTTGAAGTGCATACAATATGATTTAACATCATAGTGCGAATTACGGGGGGGTTTGGGGGGGTTTGACCCCCCCAATTACAACTTTGACCCCCCTAAAAGGGGTACAAATAAGAGATTGGGGGGGTTGAAACATTTATCTGTCTTTTTAGTGCCAAAAATATTACAGTGTATTGTATTTTCCATATTCATGCCAGGAAGAGGCTTGTGCTAAAACACACACACCCAGACAGACACCCCTTGAGTGGACTATACCATTTTCACTGTCACTCGTTAGTTCCTGGCTGCCTGGCTGAAATCCAAGTAGCCGCGCGCTCGGAAAAAAAAAAAAAGAGCTAGACGGAGAAAAAGTTGGCTTTGCGCTGTTTCGGGACATCAACGACTTGGGGAGCACTGTGGTGCAAGTTATCTAGCTAGTTTATTTTTATTTAGTATCCCACTTTCGGAGTTACGAATTATATTTGGATTCATATTGTGTCCGGTGTCTCAGACAAATGTTATCATGTATCTATGTGTAAATGTCAATATGTTAATGCTAGCTTAAACTGGTGTGAATGTTACGTTAGCTTACACCGGTGCTCATGAGCAGTTAGAAAATGGGGGGCTGACGTTCATACAATAATGAAGACCAGTCCTCACTACTTTTAGCTTTTAGCTCCAGTTCTCTCTCAATGACTGACAGGCCTGTCAGCCTGTATGTCACCTTTATGAATATAGGAAAACACAGAACTGATAGACAACATGTAATCCAATGTCAGTCTGTTACAAAATTATATTATTTAATTTTAATAGTCTTCTGAGCGGTGATCTATTTACGCTTTTGCCTTGATATTAGCTTTTATAATAGGCACTCCATGACGGTAGATTTCATGCAGGACTATAATCTGGCTGATTAGTTGAACTGTTAAAATCAACGTACTAAACGCTGATTAACTGATTGCCTGTGATAGTTGTATTAGTCCCAATAGTAGTCCAAATTTATGACTACTTCATTGAACTCAAATTAGATTTCATTTACAGAGCCAACATGGTCAAGAGGAAAGGAGAAGATATCAGCACTATTTTGGTGCCAAAAAAAGAGTAAGTTGAAAATTAGGACATACACACGTGGACAAAATTGTTGGTACCCCTCAGTTAAAGAAGGAAAAACCCACAATTCTCACTGAAATCACTTGAAACTCACAAAAGTAACAATAAATAAAAATTTATTGAAAATTAAATAATCAAAAACAGCCATTACTTTTGAATTGTTGATTAACATAATTATTTAAAAAAACAAACTAATGAAACAGGCATGGACAAAAATGATGGTACCTCTATAAAAGATTGAAAACTATTTGACCAGAGTGACATGATTAACTCAGGTGTGTCATTTAATTGACATCACAGGTGTTTCCAAACTCATAATCAGTCAGTCTGCCTATTTAAAGGGAGACAAGTAGTCACCCTGCTGTTTGGTGAAAAGGTGTGTACCACACTGAACATGGACAACAGAAAGCGAAGGAGAGAATTGTCCCAGGACATCCGAAAAAAAATGATAGACAAACATCTTAAAGGTAAAGGCTATAAGACCATCTCTAAACAGCTTGAAGTTCCTGTGACAACAGTGGCTCATATTATTCAGAAGTTCAAGACCCACGGGACAGTAGCCAACCTCCCTGGACGTGGCCGCAAGAGGAAAATTGATGACAAATTGAAGAGACGGATCGTTGGAATTGTATCCAAAGAGCCCAGAGCAACCTCCAAAGAAATTAAAGGTGAACTCCAAGGCCAAGGTACATCAGTGTCAGATCGCACCATTCGTCGTTGTTTGAGCCAAAGTGGACTTCATGGGAGACGACCAAGGAGGACACCACTGCTGAAAAAAACTCATAAAAAAGCCAGACTGGAATTTGCAAAAATGCATGTTGACAAGCCACAAAGCTTCTGGGAGAATGTCCTTTGGACAGATGAGACCAAACTGGAGCTTTTTGGTAAGGCACATCAACTCTATGTTCATAGACTCAAAAACCAAGCATACGAAGAAAAGAACACTGTCCCTACGGTCAAACATGGAGGAGGCTCAGTAATGTTTTGGGGCTGCTTTGCTGCATCTGGCACAGGGTGTCTTGAAAGTGTGCAAGGTACGATGAAATCTGAAGACTATCAAGGCATTCTGGAGAGAAATGTGCTGCCTAGTGTCAGAAAGCTTGGTCTCAGTCGCAGGTCATGGGTCTTCCAACAGGACAACGATCCAAAACACACAGCCAAAAACACCCAAGAATGGCTGAGAGAAAAGCGTTGGACTATTCTAAAGTGGCCTTCTATGAGCCCAGATCTGAATCCCATTGAACATATGTGGAAGGAGCTGAGACATGCCATTTGGAGAAGACACCCATCAAACCTGAGACAACTGGAGCTGTTTGCTCATGAGGAGTGGGCCAAAATACCTGTTGACAGCTGCAGAACGCTCATTGACAAATACAGAAATCGTTTAATTGCAGTGATTGCCTCAAAAGGTTGTGCAACAAAATATTAAGTTATGGGTACCATCATTTTTGTCCAGCCCTATTTCATTAGTTTGTTTTTTAAATAATTATGTTAATCAACAATTCAAAAGTGATGGCTGATTTTGATTATTTAATTTTCAATAAATTTTAATTTATTGTTACTTTTGTGAGTTTCAAGTGATTTCAGTGAGAATTGTGGGTTTTTCCTTCTTTAACTGAGGGGTACCAACAATTTTGTCCACGTGTGTAGTTAAGAAAATGCAGCCTGTATTTTCAGTGGTTGTTATAGAGGCTATAAATACAGAGCATTATAGCATGGTGAATTTTACATGCATGTGCTGTTGTATTAAGGAGGCAGAGGGAGATATTGTGAGCAAGAAAGGAGGAGGAGAGGACAGTGAGCAGACAGGAGGAGGAGGAGGAGGACAGTACACAATGCAGACATTTTTTTGAAACAAGTCAGATTTCTGTAAATATTTAAAATGACATGTTAAAATTTAATGATTTTGTTTTCTTGTATATATGTTTATTTTATGTCTTTTCTCTATATTAAACAACAACAATAATAAAGATTGTTAAACCTTGGACCTTCATGATGCTGTAAGAATTGTGCAAGACTTCTGTTACCTTAAGCAGGCGCCTGCGCTGTACTGGGTTCCCTTTTCACCCTGGCCTCTAAAAAATGTTGACCCCCCCAATTGTCATTGTATAATTCACACTCTGTTTAACATGATCAGTATTTGGCTTACTTGAGCTGTGAGATATAAGGCAGACACTGCAGGAAACTCCTCACTTCACTCTCTTCATGTGACCAGCCTGTCAGCTCCACCGGTTTCTTCTCTGATTGGAGTTTCAGCACTTCCAGGAGGATGGAGGTCTTTCTCTCTGAGAGGTTTATGGACCAGACTGCAGGAGCTGACTGGAAAACTGACTGTAATGATGGAAGGACTCTCAGACCTGTTTCAGCCACATAAGAGTACAGGTCCAGGAGGAAATCACACCATTTTTGTTTAAGAGTAAATGTTTTATAACTGCACAGTGATGGTAACAGCTCCAGTATCTTCTCTCCTGTCTGCTGTTCTCTCTCTGCTGCTGCACAGAACAGATTCACAAAGATCCTGGTTGTTTTATCAAGACCTAACCGCTGAACACTGTAAAATGAAGAGAAAAACATGTTTTAATGATTTCATCTCAGTCATATAAATACAACTACACATGAGGAATGATTCCTGTTTCATCAGTGCAGTAATAGATGCTTTACAGGTTACACATTTAATCTTCAAACTCCTGATATATTCACAAACCCAATACCACTTTAAATGTCTGAGTTTTTCATTTTCTGTCTTGTGTTTCTGTTTTTCCATAAAGAGGTATTAACATGACTGAATTGTTGTCACTGAGCTGCAGCTCTTATTATCCACATCTTTTCATTTTTCTCATACAGGTACAAGACTGTCACGTTTCCAAAGTGTTGCAGGAAATATTTCTACATCAACAGATAAACTCACATTCTTCTCTCTGCTTCATTGCTTCAGTCAGTCAGTGACCTTCATTAACTTCTATCAACTCTTTCATATTCATGTTCAGTTGACCAACAACGTGACAAATAATGGAGATGAAAATAACACACCGTCCTACTAACTGAATACACAATTCATTTAAATCAACAATTAGTAACATGACACAAAAAAATCTGAATCGAATATAAACTGTTGGTTCGACAGAAGTTTTTGAAAGCATAAAATATGGATATTTGTCAGATTGTAGCTGATAAATCAAATCTTTTCCAAGATAAATGTTTTAGTTTTATTTAATGGACTGTCAATCCACTTTCAGCAGCTTTTTCTGAACACTGAAATTTCAGACTTTTTGAATAACAATATCTCAGGAACTATTAAAGATAAAAACCTGAAATTTTCACAGTTTTTCTCATCATGTCATGTCAAAAAATAGTATCTGATTGTGGGTGAGTTAAAATATTTTTAAAAATTGAAACTGTCATGAAAAGTTCCATCTCTGAACTCACATTAACAAATAAAATATTGATGCAAAACTCAACTAGTGATATTTTTTAACCATATGGAGCTGCATGTCACAATGATATGAAACCATAATGTTAGTGTTAGGGCCCTGTGCCTCTGCGCTCCTCCTCCACTACAGTATTGCAATCCCTCCATGAATTTGCGATGTTGCGATTGTGCAAATTCACGCAAAATCAGCCAATCTCCGCGAATTTTGCGCGGCCTTGAAATTCTGTCCAATCACCGCAACTTTCCCGCAATTTTGTCCCGCCTCCAGTGAGTTCCACCAATCATAGCAGCTCCCAGCACAAACCTAATGCACGTACATCACCGAATTCACTTCCTTGTTTATGGTTTGAAGATGCAGACATACTAATGTCTCTCATTTACCAACAAAAACTACTGCTGAAGACCGTGATAAACAATTAATTGCCTGATGATCTTCACCAATGCGGAACTAAACTGTTTTACACTTGTGCAATGTTGTGGTGGAATACAAAAAGTAAGAAAGAAAGAAAATCATCGATTGATACACACTTTTCTACCACTAAACATATTGGGAGAATGACTGAAAGGAGCAGACCACAGGCCAGACAAATCACCATGATGGAAACTGTTGCATCCAGATCTGTTAGAGCACTGAAAGAATGAAGTAAATTAGATTAATTATTCCACCAAAGAACTCCGCAGAGTTATGTGACGATCAGCGTGTGTGAATCCTTCCTCGGTTAGCAACATTACTCAAAAACGGACTCATGGATTTGAATGAAATTTTCAAGGAAGGTCAGAAATGACACAAGGACCAAATGATTAGGCTTTGGCAGTGATGCAGCTTATAGTCTGGATCCCCAGATTTGTTAACCCTTTAAGCTGCAGTCAATTCCAGCCATTTTCAGTACAAAAAAATCGCTAATATTCTATTTGTAAATAAAAATATGACGAGAAATACAGGGAATATTGGACGCGCATCGCGAGGTGCATTTCCTTGAAAATGACCGATTCGTGGATTTTATACCGACTTCAAGACATGTTTTGGACAAAATAGTTTACTGGCTTGTGTCGTCTGGATGTCCAAGGTTGGATTATGGCCGTTTTTGTGGAATATTTTCATCTGTGTGTAATAATGAATAGGGATGTCCCGAGCCGATACTCAGTATCGGTATCGGACCTCGATACGCCTATTTTTGGAAACTCGGGTGGTATCGGCTTTAGTCACGGTATCGCACCGATGTCGTTTTTCAGCGCCGTCACACTTTACGGCAGCTGCAAATCAAAACGTGCATGCAGCATGTCCGCTGTTTGGGATTACTTCTCCATTCAAACCAACGACAGTCCAACAGCGTCTTGCAATGTTTGCAAAAAGAACATTTCTCGAGGAGGCACCAGCAGGGCGCACTTTAATACAACAAATATGATCAGACATTTACAAAGAAGTCACCCCACGGAGTTCGGGATATATAAGGAAAAGACAGCGAAGCCACAGCAACAAACTTTGGCGGAGGTGTTTCAAAGAAGAGAAAAGCTACCTCGAAATAGCGAGAAGTCCAGGAAATTAACAGAAAAGATTGTCGAATTCATTGCACTGGACGACCAACCTCTTTCCGTGGTGGAAAACAAAGGATTTCGTCGTCTGATGGACTTTGTAGAGCCAAGATACGAACTCCCATCTCGGCACTATCTGACGGATGCGGCATTACCGGAGCTACACGAGAGGGTTTGTGAACGCATTCGATCCCTCATAGCTGATGCAAGCAGCATTTCCTTTACAACAGACATTTGGAGCTCTGATGTGTGCCCAATGTCTCTGTTAAGTCTTACTGCACACTGGATTGACGCCTCTTTTAATCTCGTTAATGTTGTGCTGCATGCTAACGAGTTCCGCGGCTCACACACAGCTGAACATGTGAAAGAAGTTATTGAGGAAATGTTGAAAGGATGGCAAATACAGAAAGAACGAGTGCATGTGGTTTTAAGAGACAACACCAAAAACATGCGCAAAGCCATGGATGAGATGGGGGTGCGGAGCCTGAGCTGTTTTGCACACACGCTGCATCGCATTGTACACGAGGGTTTACTTTCACAGCGCAGCGTGAATGACACTTTGGTCATTGCCAGGAAAATTGTGGGTCATTTTAAGCATTCACCCCTAGCCTACTCACGCCTGGAGGACATTCAGACTGACCTTAAAATGCCCACAAAGCGTCTGCAGCAGGATGTGCAAGTGAGATGGAACAGCACTCTGTACATGCTGCAAAGCCTCCTTGAGCAAAAACGTCCCCTCAGTGTCTATGCAGGCGAGCACAGCCTACCCTCTACTCTGACTGCAAACCAGTGGATGTTAGCAGAGAAGACTGCAACTGTCCTGGCCCCATTTGATGAGGTTACAAAGTCAGTGAGTGCAGAGACAGCAACATGTGCTGATGTGATACCTGCCATCACAGTGCTGAAGCGAGTTCTGTCTCGAGAAGACGAAAATGATGCAGGAATCAAAACCATGAAGAGCACTCTCCTCGAAGCTGTAAACAGGCGCTTCTCCCATGTTGAGATGGAGCCACTGTACTACATCGCCACTTTGGTGGACCCAAGATACAAAGACAGGCAAGTCTTTTAACATTTATTTTGCCAAAATTATTTAATTACCAAGGGTATCATTTGTGTGAGTTAATGATTATTTGTAATATTTCTAGGTATTTTGCAAGTGCAGCCAACCTGAAAAGTGCCAAAGCCTCACTCCTAGAGACTGTGGAGAAGGTCTGCAGAGTCAGCAGTGAGCCAGCGAGTCCAACCCCACGTGCAAGACCAGCGGAGGCAAGCAACAAACTGGGAAGCGTGTTTGATGAAATTTTGGAAGAAAGTGAGGTTGAAACAAGATGTGCCACCTCATCTTCAGTTGTCACTGAAGTGCACAGCTACTTCTCTGAACAAACCATCCCCAGGTCAGTCAGTCCACTGGAGTACTGGAGGGCGCATGCTACACAAAAACCCTCTCTGGCTGCTGTTGCCACCAAGTTCCTCTCTACCCCTTGCACAAGTGTGGACAGTGAGAGACTTTTCAGTGCTACCTCAAATGTACTGGATGAGAAGCGAAACCGTTTATCTGCAGACTTGACAGAGAAGCTTGTCTTCATTAAGAAAAACTTTCACCTCATTATTGATGGCTAGACAGCTAAACTAAGCCCTGTTCACCCTAACAGAATGTAAGACAGGGTTTTACAGTTTGTTAAAGGAAAAGTATTGATTTACTCCCTGTATTCTGCACTTTTTTGTTCAGTATTTGTGTGCAAGTTGAGCACCAGCACTTTTGAAGAGAAAAAAGGCTCATTTTCATTTTCTTAATGCATGAATCTGTGCATTTGTACAACTACATTTTAAAGTGTAGAAGTTTACAGTTACTCCTCATATGAGTTCTCACTTGTTTTACTCCCTGTGTTCTTCTTACAAATGTAGAACTTTTTGGGTGAAATTCAGCACCAGCACTGGAAAAAAGAGAAACTATTTTATTTTTGCATTGAATATTAAGCTCAGCTAGCTACTGGGTTATTTATTTTTCTATTTCTAACAATCTATTTTTGTGTAAAACTAAAGTTTTAGTTTTGTTATGACTTTTGAAGTTGAAGTATTCTGCAGACATGGTTTGAAACTATTTTTTTATTATGAGATTTGTTGGATTGTTCTTTTTAAAGCAAAATAAAATACATCTGTAATTTTGATACTGCTGCATTATTTTTAATGCTCTGAGAATGTAGGGATCGGATCGGATCGGTATCGGCAAACCACATCATTAAAAAAATGGGATCGGATCGGAAGTCAAAAAATCTGTATCGGGACATCCCAAATAATGAACCCGGAAATGTGAGTCGCGCTGTGTGCGTTGAAGCCGTGTATAGAGAACGGATGGATGAATATTTGTTTTTGTCAGACAAATGTGTTTTTCTCACCTGCTGTGGTAATCACATCTGAAAGTGATTTATACCGGTGGATTCATGAGAATCTAAGCTTTCCATCGGCGTATAGTGTTTGTATAATCGCGTTTGCAGTTTCAGACATTTAGCAAATTGCTTTTGCAGATCTCAAGGTGTACCGCGGGCGGGACACTGAAGCACAACTGAAGCGCAACGGGTTAAAGATTTGCCATTGAGATAGCGACACGGCATCTGATAGCAGCACGGCAACCATGGCAGTAAACGCGGCCTGCTGACAATCGCATCATTGCGATACTACTATTAATCTACCACTGTGGACGTATCAGAAATGACACGAGGAACAACTGATTAAATTGTGGGGGTGTTTCTGAGTCCCATCAATTCCTGCCGCCCGCTACATATTTAGATCACGCAATTTGGTATGTAAACATGTATAACACACACCTGTGTTCAGCGCAAGGTCAGGTAATGAACAGTCTTGGTGGAGGACTGTGCTCTCTGAGTGCTTTTGTTGTTAATTGACGAGACAAACCGTGAGCGTGTGTGTGTGAACACGTGTGTGCCAGGAAGTGAAATTAAGTTTTTAAGCCATTGACAGATATGTCCAAATATGATTCATTCAACAATAAATTATCGTTTTGTGCCGCAAATCTACCAACCACGTCATGTTACACGAATATCTGGCTGCTGCTAATTTCCCACCATGGGGTGCAAGCTTTTATGGAAATGGGTTGGAATATTAAATAATTAATTTCAGAATAAATATTGTCAATTACAGTGTTGAAACATGTTCTACAAGCTGGAAAAAATGCAACTTTTTAGCAGTTGTGCCCGTTTCCTGCAATTTCATCGCAATAAATAAGCTTAAAACATCGCAACTTAAATCGCAATTTTTTAGAAAAGCTGCCGCGAATTCAGGCGTTTTCGGCCACAACAATCTCGAAAAACGCCTGCAAAATCCTGGAGGGACTGGTATTGTCAACAGCTGCTCGTCTTACATCTCCCTGGTTTTGTCCCGCCTGTGGCCAAGGAGCTCAAGAAGGATTGGTTCGGGAAAACAACCTCTGCCAATCCAGGTGCCGGGTGGACTTCAGAAGGCTCGGTGATGCAATGTTCGGCGGCAGTTCAGGAGTTGAGCTGTCCAGTTAGGGACTTTGGAAGGATGTTAGTGGTACTTATTTTGTGTGTGAATATTAGGAATTCATTGTTAATTTAGTTAGGCATGCTATTCCCTTGTATTTTGGTTTAGAGGGATATTTTGTATCTATGATCTTTTATTATCTCCCAGTTTTGTCATACCACTTTCATAAAGAAGGTCACCTTTGGGTATGTTTATTACTTTTCTTTCAGAAGCATCCATTTGCTTTTAACCCCCTCGTTTGCTGCGTTTGTTGTCACTTTTAAAAATAAATCCGGCCTACCATACTGGTATTCAGCATTGTTTCGCTTTCTTTTTGCTATGGTTCGGTTACCCTAGACATTCGAGTCGCAAACGTTTTTGTGGAACAATTTGTCCTATCTGCTCAGACAGTTATGAAAGTTCATTTTCATGTTTGTGACCAAGTATTTAATATTTCACTATATTTAGTTTTGTATTATTGTAACATGCAGATGCATGTGGTTCAGAAGATATCAAGTTGACTTCTGCATTATCATTTTTTTGTGCTCAAAGATGGAATGTTTCATGACTTTTTTCATATTTCAACTCATCCATAAGGAGGAATCATTTCATTACTTTTCCAGTATTTCATATTCTGAACTAATGACATGAACAAAAATAAAATTGAACATTTAAGGCAGCTTCAAATTTCACCGAGTGAAAAAACCTGCTGAAAGATGGTCAACAGGACATTTTTAAACAAATTTTATCTCAGAAGATATTTCATATATAAAACTGAAATTTCACAGATTCCATTTAAAATATTTATATTTAATGATCATTTTCAAAAAGCAAACCTGAGACTGAATCAATCAGAAGACCCTTGATGATTAGGGATGGAAGAACCCTCTTGAAACTGATAAATTATTTCACTTCATATCCTGTTGGCTTGTTTCATCTATAATACAGGCACAGTTTCACAAAATGACCATATATGTAGAGAAATATCGGACTCAAAGACAACAAGTAACTAAAATACTAATTGTGGAGGAAAGAGAACAATGTTTCCCTCTGAAATGGGGCAGAGATGAAATAGAACTGAAATATGACCCCATGTGGATAAAGTCATGATGTAGAAATATAAAACTGATGACAAAGAAATATGACTGAAATGTATTAATCAGTACAATGACATTAGAATTCATGGATTTCTCCTTGTATAGACTGAATGGTGTAAAGTAGAATTCATTTACCTGAGCTGTGAGATATAAGGCAGACACTGTAGGAAACTCCTCACTTCACTCTCTTCATGTGACCAGCCTGTCAGCTCCACTGGTTTCTTCTCCGATTGGAGTTTCAGCACTTCCAGGAGGATGGAGGTCTTTCTCTCTGAGAGGTTTATGGACCAGACTGCAGGAGCTGACTGGAAAACTGACTGTAATGATGGAAGGACTCTCAGACCTGTTTTAGTCTCACAGTCCTTCACATGGGAGAACAGATCCAGCAGGAAATCACTCTGATATTTATTATTTATGTTATTCAGAGGAAATGTTTTATATCTGCACACTGATGATAACAGCTCCAGTATCTTCTCTCCTGTCTGCTGTTCTCTCTCTGCTGCTGCACAGAAAAGATTCCTGAAGAACCTGGTCGTTTTATCGAGATTTAACCGCTGAACTCTGTAAAATGAAGAGAAAAACATGTTTTAATGATTTCATCTCAGTCATAGAAATACAACTACACATGAGGAATGATTCCTGTTTCATCAGTGCAGTAATAGATGCTTTACAGGTTACACATTTAATCTTCAAACTCCTGATGTATTCACAAACCCAATAACACCTTAAATGTCACAGTTTTTCATTTCCTGTCTTGTGTTTCTGTTTTTCCATAAAGAGGTATTAACATGACTGAATTGTTGTCACTGAGCTGCAGCTCTTATTATCCACATCTTTTCATTTTTCTCATACAGGTACAAGACTGTCACATGTTTCCAAAGTGTTGCAGGAAATATTTCTACATCAACAGAAAACCTCAGAACTCAAATTTGGCCAGGATATACATCAGTCATGGGTGATCAAAAGTTATCAAAATGTTCCGCAAAACTCTGAGTGTGTGGAAATGCGAAAATGTCGCATTTCCACACACTCAGATGTCGGAATTTTGACATTTTCGACATTTCGCCATGGAACAGGAAATGCTGTGTAACTGGTCTGTGTATGCTCCAATCTGCCTGAAATTTTACATGTGTGATCAGAGTCCAGCTTTCATCACATCCACAGATCAAAATGCAGTCACAGGCTGTGTCCGAAATCGCATACTAACGTACTACTCATCCTAAGTGTGACGTCAAAATAAGTATGTAGTGCGTTCACATTAGATAGTATGAAAAGACTGAGTACGCGAGAAATACCCGGATGTATAATATATCCGGAAAATTTTTAAGTATGCGCGGTGACCACACTAGTCATACTCAACCGCCCCATAATGCTTTGCGAGCCATCCACCGAAATGCAAGCCTCCGCGGGATCTGTGGCCGGACCGCAGCGATTTTTATTTTATTTTATGTGGTTAAGTAGTCATCCTAATCACCCCACAGATTTGAGAAATAGGCATTTCTGACCAACGTTTTAAATTTGTCAGACGCCTCACAACGTGCTACTGAATGCTAGCAGCTAGTTGCAGCAGCTCGTTTTGCATTCAGAACAAGTAGCAGCTACCTCGAGTAGCCTGCAGCTACAACTGAAACGATTCGCATAATCTGGCTAATAACTGCATGAGGAGTGCCGGCTTGAAATTGCCACATTAATTATGCAACTGTTAGTTAGCGTAAAATCGACCTGAAGCCGGCATTCAGCTGAGATATTTGATAGCCGTACTTCTGGTTTTTGTCGTCGGAGGTTTGAAATGCATTATGGGAAACAGAGTAGTATACTACAGTGTGAACGGTTGGCATTCTAATCATACTTATAGTACGTAGTATACAGTATATACTCATTGAGAATGTAGTATGTAGTACGTTAGTATGCCATTTCGGACACAGCCACAGTCATAGCAACACCTGGTGGACATGCTTGAATTCGCTGACCAGCAAGGATGCGAGGACCCGTTCAACACTGCTTGGAGCTTTAAATTTATTTCTGCCCAAAGATGAGATGTTTCATGATGACTTTAATATTTTTATATTCAACTCATCCATAATGAGAAACCATTTCATGATGATTTCAATCTTCCAGATTCTGAATAAATGACACGATGAGAAATAAAACTGAACATTTCTGGAAGCCTCAAATTTCACTGAGTGAAAAAACCTGCTGAAAGATGGTCAACAGGACATTTTTAACAACTTTTACCTCAGAAGATATTTAATATATAAACCTAAAATGTCACACATTCCATTGTAAAAAATTATATTTAATGCTAATTTTATTCTTGGTTCAACAAGTGTGTGATGGAGACGGTTGGCAACATGGCGGCGGTGTGGTGAGACCGGTGGTGCACTCTCCCAGACAAAAGCCTATTTTTTTGGAATGTGTAGCCTGATTAACATGTAACAAGGATCATATTTGCTGGTAAAGTTGCCTTTTGTCAATGTGCGAAACTAGGCAGTCAAGTGCAGCCAAACGTCAAATCATG
This sequence comes from Acanthochromis polyacanthus, assembly GCF_021347895.1. Taxonomy (NCBI): domain Eukaryota; kingdom Metazoa; phylum Chordata; class Actinopteri; family Pomacentridae; genus Acanthochromis; species Acanthochromis polyacanthus. The sequence goes on along the minus strand of NC_067134.1, from coordinate 10,901,128 downwards.
ATTGAATTTCACAAACACCTCAGCAACCCCGACGCAAGTTTGATGAACGCCATGGAAGAGCTGATGGCAAAATATTTTCAAGAGGCTGATACAAAAGCTGAAGCACGTATGGGCCGTTTGGAAAAGCGGATTGACTCTTTACACAACACTTTAAGTAAGCATACGGAAGAAATAAAGGTGATACGCGCTGAAACTGCAAACGTAAAGGAGCGCTTGACGTTTGCAGAGAAGTCAGTGGCAGAGTGTTTGGAAACAATGCGTAAACAACAAGAACAACTCACCGGAATGGAAGTTCAGGCGCGTAGAGACAATTTTCTCATATTTAATTTAAAGGAGGGAGTCGAAGGAACCAATGCGCTGAGTTTTCTGACTGAAAATATTCCCAAATGGTTCCCAAAGTTTGCTGACGCTTGCCCGGAGCTGATGAAATGTCACCGGCTGGGAAGATTTGCTGAGCCCCATACCGAGGACGGCAGGCCTCGCCGCCCACGCTCGCTGATCGTCAAGTGTCTTCGGCACACTGACCAAGATAAAATCCTCCAGGAGGCCAGGAAGACTCCGCCTGAGGTATCCAAAATCCAACTCAAGCTAGCTGCGGATTACTCGGAGGCTACAACAAAACGTCGCAAATCATGCTACAAAGTGATGCATGAAGCCCGTGTAAAAGGTTTTCAAGCCTTTCTTCTGTACCCGGCCACGATCAAGCTTACTCAAGGAAATAAGAACTATTTATTTGTGGAGCCAAATCAAGCAGAGAACTTCCTCTTGAGTCTGAGCAACTAAGCAAGGTGAAACATCACCGGTAAGACTCTAGATGACTGCATGCCTGCTTGTAAACATGAGAAATGACTGATTATAGTTGACATTATTACAGAACACAGCTAAAATGTATTATAAAAATGGGAGAGTGACAAGATTGCCACTCGATGGAGAGTATGGTTTTATTTTATGAATGGGAGGGGGGAGGTGGGGTGTGGGGAAACGGGGGAAACCGAGAACAGTGTGAGGGCATGGAAGGGGGATTTACAGTCACCAAGGGTTTGACTACTTGTCTTACAATTGGGAGTATCTTTATTTTGTTGTTAATGGCTGAACACACTGTTGTGAAAAAATTCTGAATTATTCTGAAATATTTAACATGGGAAGGGACTCAGGAGAACATAGAATGCATAACTTTGACATGGATCTGGATCCTGAGAGCCACCTGTTGAGCAACATCAATAATAATTGTAAATATTATACTGCAGATGAATTCAACTCTGATAGGTATTCAGGAGATGGTGTGTCCTTAATTCATTTTAATGTCAGAAGCCAATATGCAAATTTCAATAAAATTAAAAATTGTTTAAACTCACTTAATTATCGATTTGAAGTGGTAGCCGTCTCTGAAACTTGGCTTAGTGAGGACCGAGGAGTAGATTTTGTACTTGAAAGGTATGATTTGTACTACACAAACCGACCTGGAAATGGTGCTGGGGGTGGAGTCATGCTGTTTGTTGATAGCAATATGAACTGTAAAATTATTGAATCAATATCTGTAGCCATCGATGGAATCATGGAAAGTGTTGCAGTTGAAATTGAAATGCAGAAGAGCAGAAATGTGATCGCTGCATGCATTTACAGAGCACATGACTCAAAAGTGCAGGATTTTCAGGAGCATTTTGAAAAGCTATTAGATAGCCAAAAAAACAACAGAACTCTCTTAATTGGTGGGGATTTTAAGATAAATTTTTGCAACCCATTTAATAGCAGCGCTACATCTGATTTCTTAGACTCACTATCTATGCGATCCCTTCACTCATTAATTGCACATTCGAGTAGATTTTCGGGAGCATCTGCTACTTTAATTGATAATATTATTGCTAATGAGACAGAGAATATAGTCCAAAGCGGTCTGATAGTAAATGACCTCAGCGATCACCTTCCTGTATTCACCGTCTGTAATTTGCAGCCTATAAAATATGCAAGACTAAATCAGGCCACATACTTCAGAGTCAGATCAGAGAAATCTATCAATAAATTCAGAAGTGAACTTCTGAAGCAAGACTGGGCTGAAGTATATGTTTCTGATGTTAATCAAGCTTATGAGTCATTTTTAAATACCTATTTATCATTATATAATAAATTTTGTCCATTAACACTTCTTAAAAACAGAAAACACAAAAGCAAAAAGCCTTGGATTACAACAGGAATCATAAGAGCATGTCAAAAGAAAAATAGATTGTATAAAAATTATATTAAAACGGACACTTGATAGTGAGAAAGAATACAAAATATATAAAAACAAATTAACAACTATTATTAGGAAAGCTGAGAAAGATTATCACAACAGAAAACAGAGAAAATCATGGGAACATGAGGGCAACATGGAATGTATTGAATAAAGTAATAAAAAATCAGCTGCCAGACTATTTCATTGAGAAGGATGTTTTGCTGAATAACAGCAAATCTATTGCAAATGAATTCAATTTATTTTTTACTAACATTAGAGCTACTATTGCAAACTCAATGACTTCAACCAATAATAACATGTTTGAAATGGGAAGTAGAATAATGCAATCAATTTTTCTTGGTGATATAAATGAATACGAAATTTTAGCTATTGTAATGAAAAGCAAGAATAAAACCTCCACAGACAGCAATGATCTTGATATGAAAATTATCAGAAGAACCATTGATTGCATTCTGAAACCAGTTACTTTCATTTGCAACTTGTCTATAAAAACTGGTATTTTTCCACAGCAAATGAAAGTTGCGAAAGTAATTCCTATTTTTAAAAGTGGGGATAAACATAAATTAAACAATTACAGACCAGTGTCATTGCTTTCTCAGTTTTCAAAAATCCTTGAGAAATGGTTCACTCAAAAACTAACATTATTTTTAGAGAAACAAACTAATTAGTGAAAATCAATATGGCTTTAGAGCACAAAGATCCACAAGTTTAGCTCTCATTGAACTAACTGAAAATATTACGGCTGCAACTGACAGATATGAGTATACAATAGGAGTGTTTATAGACTTACACAAAGCATTTTAATACAATAAATCATAAATTACTTTTAACCAAACTATTCAACTACGGCATTAGAGGCATTGCATATCATTGGCTTGAAAGTTACATCACAAATCGTCAACAGTATGTACATTTTAAAGGAGAAAATTCAGTTCATAGGAAGGTATTATATGGAGTTCCACAAGGGTCAGTTCTTGGGCCTTTGCTTTTTATTTTGTATATCAATGATATTTGTGAGACCTCCAAAATGTTAAATTTTCTGTTATTTGCGGATGATACTAGTTTGTTTTGCACAGGAAATGATTTGCAGGAGTTAATAGGAAGAATAGAAAAAGAAATGTCAACAGTAAGCAAATGGCTTTATGAAAATAAGCTAGCATTAAACTGGGACAAAACAAATTATATGATTTTTGGAAATTTATGTAAAAATGACTCTGGAAAAATTATTATTGATGATGCTGTTGTAAAAAGAGTTAATGAAACAAAATTTTTAGGTGTTATTTTAGATGAAAAACTCAATTGGAAAGCTCACGTAGACTACATAAAAAAGAAAATTAGCCAGAGTATCGGTATTTTAAACAAAGTCAAAGACATTTTTGATTGTAACTCTCTGCAAATGCTGTACAGCTCAATGATTCTTCCATACTTCAGTTATTGTGCTGAGGTTTTTGGAAATACATGCAATGTCACTATTGAGCCCTTGGCTCGTCTGCAATAAAGAGCAATTCGGATAATCAATAAAAAGAGCTACAGAGAGCACACTAACAATTTGTTCATTGCCTCGAGACAACTTAAATTTAAAGATTTAGTTGACTTAAAAATTTTACTTGTGATGTGGAAAGCAAAACAAAAAATGTTGCCTGCTTCCATCCAAAATTTATTTAATTTTGTTTCTCAGGATGGATATCACAGAAGAAAATACAATTTTCGGACTGCGTCTTGGAGGACAATACAGAAAAGAATGTGTGTGTCCATTTATGGAGTTGGAGTTTGGAACTCTTTGAGAAATGAACTTAAAAGCTGTTTAAGTGTCTACAAATTCAAAAAAATGTTTAAAGATAAAATAATGTCGGAATATAAAGAAAATGATAATTTTGGAATGTGAAATTCCCAATAAGTAAGACACATAAATATATTTATTTGGTTTGTGATTATGTTTGCCTAACTTGTGTTGACCTGGTGAGGAGTGGGGTTTGAAAAGTTGCTTATTGTTATTATTTGTTTTTGTTTTTTTTGTTTGTTGTTGTTGTTTTTTTTAAACACAGGGGACAGCGTTTACAAGATTTATCTTCCTGCTGTTCCTTGTTTGTGTTATTTGTATGTGTATTTTAAGTAGTTAATATTTCAATAAAGATTTCAATATGGTATACATGATTCTAAGTAAATCAGAGATGCTCAAACAGAAGACCTCTGATTATTTGAGATGGAAGAACCCTCTTGAAACTGATAAATTACTTTACTTTATATGCTGTTGACTTTGTCAAATAAGATGCAGGGTTTGAGGTCTCAGAGAGCACTCAGGCCCACTTAAGCCTTAAAGGTAACAAAGGTTTTGAAGCAGACAAAATAAAGAAACATTATAAGTTAACCACATGATTATGCTTGCTGAAACATATATATTCTAGAGTGTTGATTTGATTAAAGTGATGACTCAGATGATTTATTATGTTTATTATAAGTAGACTAAAAAGAATGATTTAAAGAGTGTTTCTGTGTAAAGTAATCCTTGTTTAGACTCTCTGTGTGTGTGCAGGCCTTAAAAAAGCAGAAGTGCAGAAAACAGCAGTCACCATGACACAGCAGCCACGGTGACACAGCAACCTCCTCAGAAAAAAGGGAAGTTTGGGAAAACCCAGAAGGGCCTGTTGAAATGTGTGTGTGTTAACCACAGAATGTGAACACTGGGTATTTGCTGTAACACCATGACTTCTGTGTTGCTGCTGTATGTGATAACAAGTTGATTGCATGAGTTAGACGGTGTCAGGGGCGTACCTAGCCAGATATGTGTGTAGAGGAGAGAGAATAAAAGCGCGGTACAACAAGCACAGAACGGGAGACGTTCACCGGAGCTGCAAGAAGAGCTGCAAAGGGAACTTGGCCGGAGTTCTGAGGAATCTTCACCGCATCTATTGCCCTAGAGACGGGAAGACAACGCGGGACTTAGGCTCCAGAGATTGCTGAGAACATCGTTGGAGGCAAAGTCTTTTTCTGACTTTGTTCAACAAGCGAGGACCACACTCTGCCAAACGGAGAGTCCTGAGAGGTTCTGCAGTTATCCAGAAGAAGACCAACAGAGGGAAGAACCGACTACACCCAGAGAGGCAAAGGAGGCAACAGCACAGGGCTGTTCCCCTCCCCGGGGCTGGGAGACCCAGTGACCCACCACAGCCTGAGCAGACGAGGGTTCTCCATCACCACCATCCAACAGAGAAGACAGCTGGGGCGTAAGCACTAACGTTCCAGCCGATTCCAGAGATAACTGCCAGACCACGATTGGCTTACAGGACTCCTCCGCTCCCCCTGCTGAAGGAAGAAATCCTTTTGTCCGCAAAGAAGACATCGTACTGAGTCTACTGGACAACTGTGGACTTTTCCCAGACGCAAGTCAAGATTGGGTGATACAGTAGTGGCAACACTGTCTGCGCTCTCTCCTAAATTTATTAATTAGAGAAGATTGTCAGGTACGCTCAATTTAGTTACTTTAGTTTAATTTTTAATAATCAGGAATAATTAATTGTTTAATCATGAATTGAAGCTGTGCCCCTGCTAATTTTGCTTAATAAAACGCTATATTGCATTTAAAGAGAAGCCTAATGAAATTATTATAAACCACTGACTTTGCATAGTGGTAAAAAGTTAAATTGATTGTGTGCATTACATCTAATGGTTCTTAAAGGTTACTTAGTCCAATTTGAGTGTGTTTAAACATTACCCCTGAGGTTAGTTCCTTCCAAACCTCTAAAATGAACCAAGGAATAGCACCAAGTGCATGCAGTCCTTAGAGGGGAGCTGCCATTAACAGACGTGATTGATAACTCAATTCTACTACTTAGAAGGGCTGCTTAGTGGGATAGCATTTATCAGATAAGAGGGGTGAGACGTTTGGATGTAAGGCAGTTAGAACCTGGGCAAGTACCCCTCAACTCCAGCTTAATTATTCTGCTGAATCCTGTTAGGTAAATTCTAATAGGCAGATAGAATCTAACCCTTTAAACGGAGAGCTGGACCAGACTTAACCTGAGGCAAGGGTTAAAGAAGGCTAGACTGGCGGACAACTTGTTTCATCTATAATACAGACAGTTGTAAAAACTGATCATATGTATAGAAATCTCAGACTTAAATACAACACATAAGTAAAAATACTAAATAAATACAGTGGTGGAATGAGAACAATGTTTCCCTCTGAAATGGGGCAGAGATGAAATAGAACTGAAATATGACCCCATGTGGATAAAGTCATGGTGTAGAAATACAGGAGAAAAATAAAACTGATGACAAAGAAATATCACTCTTGTTGTTCTTCTTCTCCTTTCGGCTTTTCCCTTCAGGGGTCGCCACAGCGAATCAATTGCCTCCATCTAACCCTGTCTGCTGCATCCTCTTCTCTCACACCAACCACCTTCATGTCCTCTTTAACCACATCCATAAACCTCCTCTTTGGTTTTCCTCTACGCCTCCTGCCTGGCAGTGGGAAACTCAGCATCCTTCTACCAATATGTTCACTCTCTCTCCTCTGGACATGTCCAAACCATCTCAATCTGGCCTCTCTGACTTTATCTCCAAAGCCTCTAACATGTGCTGTCCCTCTGATGTACTCATTCCTGATCCTATCCATCCTGGTCACTTCCAAAGAGAACCTCAGCATCTTCAGTTCTAAATGGCAAATGGTTGTATTTATATAGCGCTTTTATCCAAAGCGCTTTACATGATACATCACATTCACCCATTCACACACTGATGGCGGAAGCTGCCATGCAAGGTGCTAACCACAACCCACCAGGAGCAATCATGGGTTCGGTCTCTTGTTCAGGGAATCGTCAACATGAGCTCGACGGGCCGAGGATCGAACCGACAACCTTCCAGTTACAAGACATCCACTCTACCCATTGAGCCATGCCGCCCAGTTCTGCTACCTCCAGCTCTGCCTCCTGTCTTTTCCTCAGGGACACTGTCTCCAGACCAAACAACATGGCTGGTCCCACCACAGTTTTGTAAACCTTTCCTTTCATTTTAGCTGAAATTCTTCGATCACATATCACACCTGACACTTCTCTCCATCACTGAAATGTATTAATCAGTACAATGACATTAGAATTCATGGATTTCTCCTTGTACAGACTGAATGGTGTAAAGTAAAATTCATTTACCTGAGCTGTGAGATATAAGGCAGACACTGCAGGAAACTCCTCACTTCACTCTCTTCATGTGACCAGTCTGTCAGCTTCACTTGTTTCTTCCCTGATTGGAGTTTCAGCACTTCCAGGAGGATGGAGGTCTTTCTCTCTGAGAGGTTTATGGACCAGACTGCAGGAGCTGACTGGAAAACTGACTGTAATGATGGAAGGACTCTCAGACCTGTTTTAGTCTCACAGTCCTTCACATGAGAGAACAGATCCAGCAGGAAATCACTCTGATGGTTATCATCTATGTGATTGAAAGGAAATGTTTGATATCTGCACACTGATGATAACAGCTCCAGTATCTTCTCTCCTGTCTGCTGTTCTCTCTCTGCTGCTGCACAGAACAGATTCACAAACAACCTGGTCATTTCATCAAGACCTAACTTCTTCTGAACTCTGTAAAATGAAGAGAAAAACATGTTTTAATGATTTCATCTCAGTCATAGAAATACAACTACACATGAGGAATGATTCCTGTTTCATCAGTGCAGTAATAGATGCTTTACAGGTTACACATTTAATCTTCAAACTCCTGATATATTCACAAACCCAATACCACCTTAAATGTCAGAGTTTTTCATTTTCTGTCTTGTGTTTCTGTTTTTCCATAAAGAGGTATTAACATGACTGAGTTGTTGTCACTGAGCTGCAGCTCTTTTTATCCACATCTTTTCATTTTTCTCATACAGGTACCAGACTGTCACGTTTCCAAAGTGTTGCAGGAAATATTTCTACATCAACAGATAAACTCACATTCTTCTCTCTGCTTCATTGCTTCAGTCAGTCAGTGACCTTCATTAACTTCTATCAACTCTTTCATATTCATGTTCAGTTGACCAACAACATGACAAATAATGGACATGAAAATAACACACCGTCCTACTAACTGAATACACAATTCATTTAAATCAACAGTCAAGAATCATGACACAAAAAATTAAATTAAACATAAACTGTTGGTTCATTCCATCTCAAATCATAGATTTGTTTTTGTTTTAACATTTTTTACATTTCTCCTCAATGATCTCTGATTTGACTGAATTGTTTTAAATGATAAAATATGGATTATTGTCAGATTTGAGCTGATAAATTAAATCATTTCCAAGATAAATGTTTTAGTTTAATAATGGACCATCGATCCTCCTTCAGCAGTTTTTTCTTCACACTGAAATTTCAGACTGTTTGAACAACAAAATCTCAGGAACTATTCAAGAAAAAAACCTGAAATTTTCACAGTTTTTCTCATCATGTCATTGATTCAGAATTGTTAATATTGGACAAGTAGATCAAATAGTGTCTGATTATGGGTGAGTTTAAATATTTTAAAAATTGAAGCCGTCATGAAAAGTTCCATCTCTGAGCTCACATTAATAAATAAAATATTGATGCTAAACTCAACCAGTGATATTTTCTGAACCACATGTAGCTGAATGTCACAATAAAATGAAGCCAAAATGTTTGTTTTGTGGAACAACTTGTCATAGCTGCTCAGTCAGTTATGAACATTCAATTAAGTTTATTTTCATTTTTGCGAACAATATTTACTGTTTCTATTTGTTTACTTTTCGATTATTGTGACATTCAGCTTCATGTGGTTCAGAAAATATCACTGGTTGATTTCTGCATTATCAGAATTTATTTTATTTGTGCTCAAAGATGAGACGTTTCATGATGACTTTATTTTTTTTCATATTTCAACTCATCTATAATGAGAATCTATTTCATTACTTTTCCAATATTTCTGATTCTAAGTCAATGACATGATGAGAAATAAAACTGAACTTTTCTGGAAGCCTCAAATTTCACTGAGTGAAAAATCCTGCTGAAAGATGGTCAACAGGACATTTATAAACAACTGTTATCCCAGAAGATATTTGACATATAAACCTAAAATGTCACACATTCAATTTTAAATATGTAAAATTAATGATATTTTTTGAAGCAAATGTGAGATGTTCAATCAGAAGACCTCTGATGATTTGAGATGGAAGAACCCTATTGAAACTGATAGAAATTACTTCAGTTTATATCCTGTTGGCTTGTTTCATCTATAATAGAGACACAGTTTTACAAACTGATCATACATGTAGAGAAATCTCAGACTCAAAGACAACAAATAACTAAAACACTAAATAAATACCGTGGTGGAAAGAGAACAATGTTTCCCTCTGAAATGGGGCAGAGATGAAATAGAACTGAAATATGACCCCATGTGGATAAAGTCATAATGTAGAAATATAAAACTGATGACAAAGGAATGTCACTGAAATGTTTGAATCAGTACAATGACATTAGAATTCATGGATTTCTCCTTGTATAGACTGAATGGTGTAAAGTAGAATTCATTTACCTGAGCTGTGAGATATAAGGCAGACACTGCAGGAAACTCCTCACTTCACTCTCTTCATGTGACCAGCCTGTCAGCTCCACTGGTTTATTCTCTGATTGGAGTTTCAGCACTTCCAGGAGGATGGAGGTCTTTCTCTCTGAGAGCTTTATGGACCAGACTGCAGGAGCTAACTGGAAAACTGACTGTAATGATGGAAGGACTCTCAGACCTGTTTCAGCCACATCGGAGTACAGGTCCAAGAGGATATCACACCATTGTTGTTTAAGAGGAAATGTTCCAGATCTGCACAGTGATGATAACAGCTCCAGTATCTTCTCTCCTGTCTGCTGTTCTCTCTCTGCTGCTGCACAGAACAGATTCACAAAGAACCTGGTTGTTTCATCAGGACCGAACTTCCACCACTGAACTCTGTAAAATGAAGAGAAAAACATGTTTTAATGATTTCATCTCAGTCATAGAAATACAACTACACATGAGGAATGATTCCTGTTTCATCAGTGCAGTAACAGATGCTTTACAGGTTACAGATTTAATCTTCAAACTCCTGATATATTCACAAACCCAATACCACCTTAAATGTCAGTTTTTCGTGTTCTGTGTTGTGTTCCTGTTTTTCCATAAAGAGGTATCAACATGACTGAATTGTTGTCACTGAGCTGCAGCTCTTATTATCCACATCTTTTCATTTTTCTCATACAGGTACCAGACTGTCACATGTTTCCAAAGTGTTGCAGGAAATATTTCTACATCAACAGATAAACTCACATTCTTCTCTCTGCTTCATTGCTTCAGTCAGTCAGTGACCTTCATTAACTTCTATCAACTCTTTCATATTCATGTTCAGTTGACCAACAACATGACAAATAATGGACATGAAAATAACACACTGTCCTACTAACTGAATACACAATTCATTTAAATCAGCACTTAGTCCAGAATCATGACACAAAAAATTAAATTAAACATAAACTGTTGGTTCATTCCATCTCAAATCATACATTTGTTTTTGTTTTAACATTTTTTACATTTCTCCTCAATGATCTCTGATTTGACTGAATTGTTTTAAATGATAAAATATGGATTATTGTCAGATTTGAGCTGATAAATTAAATCATTTCTAAGATAAATGTTTTAGTTTAATAATGGACCATCGATCCATATTCAGCAATTTTTTCTGCACACTGAAATTTCAGACTGTTTGAACAACAAAATCTCAGGAACTATTCAAGATAAAAACCTGAAATTTTCACAGTTTTTCTCATCATGTCATTGATTCAGAATTGTTAATATTGGACAAGTAGATCAAATAGTTTGTGATTATGGGTGAGTTTAAATATTTTAAAAATTGAAGCCGTCATGAAAAGTTCCATCTCTGAACTCACATTAATAAATAAAATATTGATGCTAAACTCAACCAGTGATATTTTCTGAACCACATGTAGCTGAATGTCACAATAATATGAAATCAAAATGTTTGTTTTTGTGGATTAACTTGTCATATCTGCTCAGTCAGTTCTGATCGTTCATTTAAGTTTATTTTCATTTTTGCGAACAATATTTACTGTTTCTATTTGTTTACTTTTCGATTATTCTGACATTCAGCTTCATGTGGTTCAGAAAATATCACTGGTTGATTTCTGCATTATCAGAATTTATTTTATTTGTGCTCAAAGATGAGACGTTTCATGATGACTTTATTTTTTTTCATATTTCAACTCACCTATAATGAGAAACTATTTCATTACTTTTCCAATATTTCTGATTCTGAATCAATGACATGACGAGAAACAAAACTGAACATTTCTGGAAGCCTCAAATTTCACTGAGTGAAAAAACCTGCTGAAAGATGGTCAACAGGACATTTATAAACAACTGTTATCTCAGAAGATATTTGACATATAAACCTAAAATGTCACACATTCAATTTTAAATATGTAAAATTAATGATATTTTTTGAAGCAAATGTGAGATGTTCAATCAGAAGACCTCTGATGATTTGAGATGGAAGAACCCTCTTGAAACTGACAGAAATTAATTCAGTTTATATCCTGTTGGCTTGTTTCATCTATAATAGAGACACAGTTTTACAAACTGATCATACATGTAGAGAAATCTCAGACTCAAAGACAACAAATAACTAAAACACTAAATAAATACCGTGGTGGAAAGAGAACAATGTTTCCCTCTGAAATGGGGCAGAGATGAAATGGAACTGAAATATGACCCCATGTGGATAAAGTCATAATGTAGAAATATAAAACTGATGACAAAGGAATGTCACTGAAATGTTTGAATCAGTACAATGACATTAGAATTCATGGATTTCTCCTCGTATAGACTGAATGGTGTAAAGTAGAATTCATTTACCTGAGCTGTGAGATATAAGGCAGACACTGCAGGAAACTCCTCACTTCACTCTCTTCATGTGACCAGCCTGTCAGCTCCACTGGTTTCTTCTCTGATTGGAGTTTCAGCACTTCCAGGAGGATGGAGGTCTTTCTCTCTGAGAGGTTTATGTACCAGACTGCAGGAGCTGACTGGAAAACTGACTGTAATGATGGAAGGACTCTCAGACCTGTTTTAGCCACGTAAGAGTACAGGTCCAGGAGGAAATCACACCAATGGTGGTTAAGAGGAAATGTTTCATATCTGCACACTGATGATAACAGCTCCAGTATCTTCTCTCCTGTCTGCTGTTCTCTCTCTGCTGCTGCACAGAACAGATTCACAAAGAACCTGGTTGTTTCATCAAGACCGAACTTCCACCACTGAACTCTGTAAAATGAAGAGAAAAACATGTTTTAATGATTTCATCTCAGTCATAGAAATACAACTACACATGAGGAATGATTCCTGTTTCATCAGTGCAGTAACAGATGCTTTACAGGTTACACATTTAATCTTCAAACTCCTGATATATTCACAAACCCAATACCACCTTAAATGTCAGTTTTTCGTGTTCTGTCTTGTGTTTCTGTTTTTCTATGAAGAGGTATTAACATGACTGAATTGTTGTCACTGAGCTGCAGCTCTTATTATCCACATCTTTTCATTTTTCTCATACAGGTACAAGACTGTCACATGTTTCCAAAGTGTTGCAGGAAATATTTCTACATCAACAGATAAACTCACATTCTTCTCTCTGCTTCATTGCTTCAGTCAGTCAGTGACCTTCATAAAGTTCTATCAACTCTTTCATATTCATGTTCAGTTGACCAACAACATGACAAATAATGGACATGAAAATTACACACCGTCCTACTAACTGAATACACAATTCAATTAAATTACAATTAGTCAAGAATCATGAAACAAAATGTCGAAATCAAATATAAAATGTTGGTTCATTCCATCTCAAATCATACATTTTTTACATTTCTGCTCGACTATCTCTGATTTGACGGAACTTTTTTTAAAGTATAAAATATGGATATTTGTCAGATATCATCTGATAAATCAAATCTTTTCCAAGATAAATGCTTGAGTTTAATAATGAACCGTTGACCCACTTTCAGCAGCTTTTTCTGAACACTGAAATTTCAGACTGTTTGAACAACAATATCTCAGGAACTACTATGTGTAGCAGAATGAATGAGTGCTGCATCCTCGCTTTGGGTTGGCTGGTGTTTTGCCCCTGAGACATAATGCTCACATTAACAAATAAAATATTGATGTAAAACTCGACCAGTGATATTTTCTGAACCACATGTAGCTGCATGTCACAATAATACACACAGAACATACAGAATACTTTTGAATATAAAAGACTTGGTCACAAAAATGAAAGAAAATGTATTTTCACTGAACCGTCATAACTCACTGAGCAGGTTTGACAATTTGAAACACAAAAACTAAAATATTGGTAAAAAGTCTGATCCGTGTCAAACAGAGTTCTGCAGTTTCTGAATTGTTCTCCAAATATAATGAAGAAAATATATGCCTATTTTTTATAAGGGCATATTTGTCATCTTCAGACCCACTTTGCAGACATAAACGTAGCTTTGGAGGAGACTTGTCATGTAGTTTGGTGTCATTTCTTTGGGAATTATCACTGCATCAGATTATGAGGATGACAGCAGCATAGAACCAAATCCACTCATCTGTTGGGATAGTGGGATGTTTCTAGTGGGACATTTTCATACTTGGACATATATTTAATGCTAACCTCATCCACTAATGTGACCAACACTTTACTGGTAAATTTATGACCATGAAGGAAAGTGTTTGATAGGAACAAAATGGATCCTCTGCTTTGTGTTCCACTGAGAATAAACTTTAAGACCAAAGTCACAGCTGGACTCTGACAAAGTTCAAGTGTGACAACATGAATATTTATAGTGACTGATGAAGAGTTTACCTTCAAGCATCTCTGCAATAAATAGGAGGACAACGCACTGAGCTGAATTTGTGGAGACTGAAAATGAAGTCAGATGCTTTTATTCAAAAATAATTTCTTAGTTATTTATAAAGAACCATTTTGAAATTCCAGAACTCTGTTCTACTTGGATCATTTTGGTTTTCGTGCTAAAAATTGTCACACCTGCTCAATCACTTATGAAAGATAAAAGAAAATAACTTTGTGTTAATGTTTGTGATCAAATATTTCATTTTAAAGGTATTTATATGTTTTGTATTATTGTAACATTCAGCTACATGTGGTTCAGAAAATATCATGAGTTCACTTCTGCATTATCAGGATGTAGCGTACACGCTTGGTCTTTGGAATTCCAGAGGAGATGACAACTCAGAGTATACCACTCCCTTAGGATGGGGGTCTAGGACCCACATCAAACTGCCATTTTGGACATTGGACAGGTCCAGAACTCTCTCCTCTCCCTACAGAAAAACACCATTAATGCCATGGTTGAATGACAGCAGGACATCTGTGCCACAACAATCCCCAGTTTCTGGAGAAAACTGATGAAATGTTTCTTTTACAGCAAATGAGGACATTCAGACCTCCTGCAGAGGGATGGAGTTCCCTGCAGAACATTAACACCTTGGAAGAACCATTGGAAAGACAATGACTCTCACTTTATGCTGTGAATGTTTTCTTTTAATCAACACTTATCCAGACCTAACCTTCCTTCTCCCAGGAATGCCATGTTGCCTCCCTTTAGCAGGATCTGATAAGAACTGGTCGTAAAATTTTACGACCCACATGGAGAACTGGTTTGAGACTGGTTCCAACTTTTAACTGAAACAAAACATACTCAAAGTTCATATTTCTGAGATGTATTTTGTGTTTCCATGTTTACCAAAACAACAGTGAACACTTTCTCTATCACATACTCAAAATTCATATCTGTAGGTTATATGAAATTGGAATTATTAAATGGCTTGTTTAATTCAATTTCCTCCACAGTCCCACAGTGCCCTCTACTGACGTTGGAGGATACGATAATTTCAGAATGAATGTCATAATAACCTTTGAATTTATTTCCCATTAAGAATGTGAAAGGTGAAACTTGTGATATTCATTACCATATGTGTGACATGTTAGATCTTCACTGTGACATATTTTTTTAGTATCTAGAGCACATTCACATATAGTTTTATTGAATTAAATAACTCACGTATTTGTTAGCTGTATAATCAGGAATATGTTCACTTTTGGTTGTGTTAAAGTTTGTTTTAAGGATTATGGTGAGAAATAAACAGATTTGATCGTTTGCGCGTTTAATATCATGTATTTTAGTTTATTTTGACCAACACAGTGTTGTTTTCGTTAACGATGACAATGACGAAATTATTTCGTTGACGACCCTTTTTTTTCATGACGAAAACGAAACGATGACGAAATAAACGCGGCTCTCTGATGACCAAAACATGACGAGACGTGTGCTAGTTTTTGTTCAAGAGATGGCACTGGACGAAAACGTTAATGGATGCTTTCGATCAACTGGTGATATTCAGTGAGGGAGGCAGCTGTTACAACGGCAATGCATAGCATAGGCGACTGTACCGATGCCTGTTCAAAACACACAGACATCAATAAACTGTTCCGAAATGTTCTTGTTGTCAGCTTTAACGTTGTCATTATTGCTCTGTTTGTACTCACGGCTGTTCAGTCCACCAGTAAAATACTGCTGAAATGACTCCACAAATAATTCCCTGCCAACTGCTCTGCCAGCTGGCTGCAAAATGTGGAATGGGTTTCTTGAATGGAACGTGTCTCAATGAGACGCAGAGTAATAAGACCCGCCTCCATTCAGGAAATCCATTCCACAATAACTTTCAGTTCTTTTTTTCAGAAAAAAAGAACTCAAAATTATTGCATTAATAAGAAGACCAGATGAATGTTTTTGAGAAAATCCATTCCACAGTTTGCAGCCAGCTAGCAGGCGAGCACTGAGTAGCACTGTGGCTAACCAACTTTTCATCACAACATTTCTGCTGTGTGGAAATATGATATGTACCAATGTGTGCATGTATTTCAACAGGCAACTTTAGGTCAGTATAAGGTCCGAAAACGAAGTCAGAAAACAGGAAATCCTGATAACAGGGAAATCCCATCCTGAAAACAGATATGTAACTGTGAAGGTACTTATCCACTAGATGCATTTTTCTCGCATGGAAACGCACCGCATCTGAAAATCGCCTGCTTGGTTGATGGTCATGAACAGGCCACAACATTGTCACATGACAGCACTTTCAGCTTGACAGATGTGTCGGACCAACATAGTGGCTTGGCTGCAAACTTTCTCTTTTATTTAAAAAACACTTAAGCAACAAGTATTTCTGAAAGCCGGATCTCTACACAAGGCATCCAATTTGCATAAAGTAGAAGTCTACTTTATGCAATTGAGCTCCGGGTAAACACACCAGCTCGCAGCTCGAAACAAAGCACATGCTGATCCGGTTGCTGTGCATTTCCAGCTGCAATCAGATGTGTTTATTTGGAGCTCATTTGCATAAAGTACACTCGACTTCTATTTTATACAAATTTGATGCAGAGTGTAGAGATCCGAGGCATCACAAAACCTTCGTCAAATGTCTAAACTAGCCATTGGTGAACTAAAATGAGGACAGATTGCGCTACTGCACAGCTTATTTCTCACCTCAGATGCTTTCAGAAATACTTTTCGTTGAAATGTTTTCAAAATAAATGAGAAAGTTTGTGGAGGAGCCGCCATGTTGGTCCGACACATCTGCCAGACTGTCAAGCTGAAAGCACCGTCATGTAACAATGTCGTGGCAAGTTCGTAACCGTCAACCTAGTGGGCGATTTTCAGATGCAGCACATTTACATGCGAGAAAAATGCAGAGGACACTTGGCTTAAGGGTATTAAATCCAAGACAGATACAAAGGGTAAACTTCTCTAACACTAAAGCTCTCCAAAGAAAATACAAAGGGATGCTTCATCTGATCAGCACAAATTAAGTATACTGGCTCTTGTAGCATTCACAATTCAAGGTCATACTTCCCTGTAGAGATGAGTTTATTCCAGCCTCATATAAAATCAACTATAATGATAATAATAATATCAAAGCAAGCAGAGCTCTGGTATTCAAATAGTAATGCTATTCAAGTATCGGAATTGGATCGGAAGTGAAAAAATGTGGATTGTTGCATCCCTACTTGAAACCACATGATTCAGTCAACTCATTAAAAGTACCATTGTTGTGACATGATTGGTGCGAGGACAACTCTACGCAGACAGAAGGACTTACATTCCAACATTGACAGATTAGTTAAAACATGAAATCTCTATTAGACTAAAGCTACATACCTCAGTGAGCTGATGTATGGCAAAGCCTCTATTAGGGACTCACAGCGACTCTGGCAGACAGGAGTTTCTCTGTCCCAGTAGAGGCAGACATTGACCTTTGTTGTCATCCTCTTCATGACTTCCACAGCTCTTTCAAACAGCTGTTTTTTACCCTCCACTGGAAGGTGCAACTGATTGTCATCAAGGCCAAGTAAACTTACAAAGTCCATCTGTTCTTCACTGAGAAGAAAAATCTTCCACAGCTGCTGTGGCAAAAGGTCACACCTGTAGTTTAAAGAATAATCTCATGATCAAACAAAAACACAGCAGAATATCATTCTCATTATACTGTATGTTGTAACCTGAGCAGTAATGTGACACTAAAAACACACAGTCACTCGTACCATTGGACATTTTGAAGGCACCCAAACAGTTGTCTCATTCCTTTCTCTGATATCGTGACATCATCATCAAGGTTCAACCTTATTTTCCGTTCCTTTGACTGATTGACCACATAGGCCACAGCACAGCAGGGGTAAGGATCAAGACTCTCTCCACAGAGTTCAAGACGGTAGTCCAGTTTGTCTAGAAGGTAGATGCATGCCTCTGGACTCTGGGACTCATACAAGCACTGGCATAAGAACAATATGTCGACATCTGGGATAAATGTGGTTATCAGCTCCTTAAAGAACCACTTAGATGTACTGTTGAGCTCCTCAGCTGGAATCAGACACTTCATCCAACTTGGGCTCTTCTTGTTCAACAGTCGACACATGAAAGGGATCAAATGTTTCATGTGTTTCATCTCCTCAGTGAGGCTCTGCTGAAAAACATTCCTGATTTTATCAGGATTCTTTAAGAGCCACACGGCTGCAAAAAACTCCTGCAGTGTGTAATGGAGGAATGCGTGTCTAGTTTCTTTTTCATTGATAAAAAGTGTTTTCAGGAAGGAAAGGACACAGCTGTCTTTACAGGGCACTTCAGTCAGGTTCACAGTTTTTCCCTGAGTTGCATGAAAAGCTTTTTCAGCCAAAGACAGTATTTCCTCTCTCTTGGTGTTGATGGAGTTTAGATCTTTGCTATTTGTTTTGTTGCTGTTTATCTGAAGGCAGTAACGAACAATGTCGATGTAGATTTCTGTTATAGTGCATGGTTGTGGAGAGTCTTCTGATGAAGAACAGGCAGCCACCATCAGAGCATACATTGGTACATGGCAAAGAGTTAGCAACTCCAAGCTGCTCAAAACCTTCTGTGTGTCGCTGAGCATTGCAGATAAGTAGGACTTTATGGTCTGCTCACTAAATCCTTTCACCTCCACTCTGAGACAGTTCTCAGAGAAGAAGTCTTCCTCATCATCTGGTCTGCAGGTTATGATGATCTTTGCATCAGGTAGTAGTTCTTTCTCTACAAGCTTCCGCACCACTGATGGAGACAGATCTGTGACTCCATCAAAAATGATGGTAACATTATCAGAGTTACTCTTTATATCCTGTAAAACCTCATCCACACCTCCATCTGGTTCACTGAACGCATTGAAAAGAAGATCCTTCAGGCTCATAGTTTGTGTGGTTTGGGACATTTCCCTCATGTCAAAGTAGAACATGTAATCTAACTCCTTGTTGTCCTTTTCTGCCCACAGTCTCAACATTTCACAAACGACTGCTGTTTTTCCAATTCCAGGCTTCCCGACCAAGAGGATGTTTTCTTGTGTTTTCAGAAGGTCAGTGGGGGAAATTTTTGGTTTGTCCTCAGGGATGTATGTCCTCAGTTTCTTATGTCGACTCATCTTACCTTTCTTTTTCTTCACTTTCTTGATTTTAGACAAAGAGGTGCTTTTCTGTGTGTCTAATACAAGTGAGGTGTATGACAGATCAGGCCTCCTGTTTTCTTCAAAAAGGTTTTTACTTGCATTCCAAAACTCTTGAGATAATTTTTGTGCTTTAAACTTCAACTTTTTCTGATATCTGTGGCATGGTCTTGGTCCTAAAATAAAATAACAGCGACAAAATAAACTTAATATGACAAAACCACAGGTTTTCTCCTGAATTCTTCCAAAATTGTACACAGACAATAAAATGCACTACGCAGAATTGGTAAATTGAATAATAAGAAATGTGACACATTTGAAGCAGGATTTTGTTCACAATACCTTGCAGGTAGTCCACATCCATTTGTGTGTCTTCGTTGAAAGAAAAGCAGCTGATCCAGTGGTGAAGGTCAAACTTCTGGGTTCCAGTGGAAGCTCCAGTGTTTTTCTCAGGGACAGGAGCCGGCCTTTCTAAAGTCCTGTTCCTCGTCACGTCAATAATTCTGAGTAACTCGTAGCAGGCTGCTTCCCCCTTTATCATGACCGAGTCCAGGATTTTTCTGGTTCTATCGTAGTCATCACCCTCTGCCTGTATGTTTCTGACATCCTCATCACTGAGAAATCTTTTCTGATTCAAGTTCTCCAGAATCACAGAGAGATTCTGTAATTCTCTCACAAGGTGCCTTCTGGCACTCTTGACATAATTTAAGGCGGACTGTGATGTACAAGCCATGTTTCCTGACTCCTGTGAGTTCTGCTCACAGACCCAACGTCAATGACCTGCAGAA
This sequence comes from Acanthochromis polyacanthus, assembly GCF_021347895.1. NCBI lineage: Eukaryota > Metazoa > Chordata > Actinopteri > Pomacentridae > Acanthochromis > Acanthochromis polyacanthus. Next base: position 10,881,058 of record NC_067134.1, on the reverse strand, counting down.
CAAGACAAAATGTTAAATAATTACTCTGCCTGTGATGTATCAGATGTTACTCAGGAACTTAGATGAAGCAATATTTGCAGTTCAACATCAACTCTAATTTTGTATCTCAGTTAAAAGTAGGTGTCTACCGATATGTTATTTCTAAGCCAGTGCTGATAAAGATTATGTATTAGGAAACAATGTACATTTACAGTAAAGATGAAAATCTTTTTTCAAATTTGGAATAACACAAATTTCAAGGCAAACCTTCACTGAAACGTTTTTGTCTAATTATGTTCTACATACGTCTGATTAATGGGGCAGAACAATAACCAGTCCATAACTAATTCAATGATAGATATCCATGTCCTACTGAAGAATATGCTACCAAAAAGGGAAGGTAGGGATCCAAACAATCTTATTCTGTAATCAGATAAACTACACTAATCCTGTCTGTAACACAGGTAAAACACCTGGTTGAATCTGTGGCTTCTGAGGAAGTTTAAAAGTTGTCAAACCCACCAGGATTGTCACTTTGAGGCTGAAACCAAGTATTCACCACACCAATGACTAACAGCTCCAAGTAAAGTTAATACTGAACGTCTCTGAACTGTTAAGTCTCACATAGTAATGCTCTACTGGTCTGACCAATAAACTGCAGTTTGCTGTGGACGTGTTAATATGTATTTGATAATGTGTACATTTTGTTCACATCAATGAATCATGTTCAAATCATGTTTACATTTGTTATTGTTCATCTGCATTGTTTAATTCATTTGGAAATATTGTGAAACAGAAATATGACATGTCTTTCTGTGGAATGTGTTCTATACATAGATTCGTGGTTTTATTGTCAAACTGAAATGTTTGAAGACATCAAAACAAGTTCACTACATTTGTAAGAACCCCGTCACACACAGCTCCATGCAGACTGCTCAGTATATCAGAGAGAAACACTTACACATCAGCCTCAAAGTCTCCTCTGATGACAAACTATCAGCTGCTCAGCACCTTTGGAATGAGATTTGCCTTATAAGACAAAAATAAGAAAAATATCACGATAAAAAACGACAATAGGAATATTTTCAGAATAGCTTTGATCTATGATTGGTTGTAAATATCTGTTCATGTCACACACCATCACACCTGTTCCTCTCTGCACTGGGACCAGGAGGCCACATGAGCCGAGTGAGATTCTCTTCATTTTCTGTGGGATGAGACTAAACCGCCTCACAAAGAATTGTTGGATAGCAAGTGACATGAGACCGAGGACACCTGTAAAATATATAAAAGGTCAAAAGTTTAAAAAAAAAAACATTAAACTTTGTGCAAACCTAGTTATTTACAGAAACACAGACAAAGAAAGCTGCTGACAGAAAGTTTGTCTGAGCTCACCTGAAGGTACCTGCAGGATATATGACCATAAAACAGCATTTTGGATCCAGCCATGGTTCAGTATGAAACTTTCACAACGGTGATGTGAAACCTCCAGTCTGCACACACTGAGAATAGATTTCACAGTAAAGTAGAATAGATCCTCTGTCCAGCAGTGAAACTTCTGAAATGAAAAAGTTTACATATTTAAGAAATGGAAATTTTCCTTTCTGTAAGAGGAGGCGATAAAATTTCAAGAACTTCAAACGAGGCAGCTTAACTTTTTTTTTTTTCAAAATACAAATTATTACAGAATCCTAACATTTTGATGTTATTTTAAGCATTTTGGGCAGTGACCTTACGGTTTTCTGAGCAGTACTGAGAAATTTGTAGGCCGATATTTTGTGCCCCAGTGGAAGTTTGGGGGAAGTGTGAGATTGAGCTCTAGTGACGGCTGAAAAGCATTTTCACCATCTCTGAAAATTTTAAAAGACACACACAATCTATCTTGTGATTAAGTTGTTATTGTCCCTAAAATACACTGCAACTAATAATCAACCAACATACAACAGAGTTCCTTTAAGCTACAAGCAAATACAGTCTCTGGGACCAACCAAACTAAAGATGATTTTAAGCAGAATTAGAGCATGTATGAACTATTTTTACAGACTTTTTTATGCAGTCATAACTAAGGACAGTGTCATGGTCCCTCCCTTCTCTGTGCTGCGCTCCTGCCCAGCTGTCGGCCCAGGCCGATTGTGCACAGGTGCTATGGGAGCACAGCGGTGCCCAATCGGCAATCAGTGGCAGATAAAGCCTGGCTTGCCCCGTCACTCTCCGCTGGTCCATTGATCCTGCTGGCTCTCAGCCAGCCACTCCGCCCAGGTCAGTCTCGGCTCCGGACTCCTCCTGTCTGGCTACTACCATTAAGTTTAGCTCTTTGCCCATGTAGTGGCCTGTTTAGGTTATGATTCTTTGTTCTTTTAGTGCTCTGTTTGGTTCTTTGTTAAATTCGTTCTTTTCGGTATGAAGTTTGGTTGCGTTACTTAGTTCAGTCTGTGGTTAGCATTTCTGTTGAATAAAATCCTGGTTTCAGTCCTAATCCGTCTGCCTGTCTGTGGGGCCTGCACCCTGGGTTCAACCCCCCTTGTTCCTTGACAGACAGAATAAATAAAAATCTAGTTTTGTTTGTATGCAGCTATTTATTTCTCTTAGAGGAATTTAACACAACTCCCACAAACAAACTGTACTTGGTACAAAGAATACTGAACAAAAATACAAAGGAAGCATTTTATAAGTTACTCAATTCCATTCATTATTTTATAATATTGGGGAACATCTACTTGTTGTTTCAGCACACTTCATCTCAACAACAGAATGGATGTCATGAAACAGCACAGAAATGATAATGGGCAGACAGTTCTATCATAAGTCAGGAAGGAGTTTGTCCAATACTAGCTTTGCATTGAGCAACACATTTACACCACAAAGACTAAATGAGAATGTAACTGCTGCTTGTCTAATGATGTTCTCCTTCTGAAGGGCTTGGCAAAGTTGGCAGATATTTTAGGGAACAGGATCATGTTGTCAGACATCCAGAGCTGTCAGAAATGACTTCTTAGATGATAAATGGTGGACTTGTGGACATTTAAGTACCTGGTTACAGCCCCAATTGACCTGGAAGCATCAACCCTGCTAACAGCTTGTTCTTCTCTTTCTCTTGTCATCTCTGGCATCCTGTCACTTTGAATAAAGCTGCATTTTAAGGCTTATTATTAATACTGGTTACAGTATCTTGTTATTGTCCTTTAAAGTCACACCTATCCAGGCTTCATGGTTGAAAACTTGTCACCAGTTAAACGTTTCAAAGTCTTTGGCGCCCAATTAACTAAAATGAATCCTTCTCCAACGATGACAACAGAAAATTATATTTTTAACTTCATCTTAAAATCATTATCAAAGAACATGTACATACTGTGTTCATATTTTAGCAACAAGCTAAATGTTGGCTAGTTTTTAGCATCAACTAGCTGCTTACCATTAAAAAATATATTAGCTTTCCTTAGAGGTATTTATTTTGACTCCTAAGATATTTACAGAATATTCTACACACTGAAAAGCAATCAATTATATTGATTTGTTATTTAAAACCTGTTTAAAGCAGCTGGATAGAAAGTAAAATATGTCAAAAAGAAAAGTAAAAGTCAACTCCAAACCATAGATTGTATCGGAAAGACTTTTTTGATGCAGTCTATAATCCAAACGACCGTTTGCTCTGTTTGTTTGCTACGGCTACTTTGCTAGCATCATTACAAAGCTAGCTGAGTTAATGCTCATAAAAATAGCTTCAAAAATGTCAAGACGCTGTGTGTGTGTGTGTGTGTGTGTGTGTGTGTATATATACATATATATATATATATATATATAAAAATATAAAACACAACTTCACTCTTATGTACTTTAGTGTCACCAAAATCACTGCAGCCATCAATTGGCGAATTTTACTACTAATAAAAATCCCTTAAAGCTTTTAAAAATATATATCAAACCAAGACTTGCAGTATGACCACCAGGAGTCAGTTGATGGCTGCAGTTAATTTGGTGACACTACAGGGTACAAGAATGATGTTACTGAACTTTTTTACAAAACAAATTCCTTAAAATTATTTTAAAAATATTTTTATCTCAAACCAAGAGTTGTAGCATGACCAGCAGGAGACAACTGATGCAGTGATGTTGGTGACACTATAGTGTAAAAGAATTAAGTTACTGAATATTTGTGTAATATCTGTCTTCGCTGTTGCAGCGGTTTTGCAATTTGCAGACGGTCCCTGCGCACTCGGCGCACAGCTGTGGTTCAACATTAACTGGTGTTCCTATTAAACTGGTGATAGCAGCGTTTCTGAGTCAGATATTTTGTAGGTGTGGCTTTCAGGACCCTTTACCGATTGACCAGGAAATAAACAATGGGACAACTTCATCTATAAAATGAGATTTCTGCTGCACTATCCATTTTAATCTTGACAAAAATATCTGGAAATAAGAGGCGTTCTCATTTTAAAAGTCATGCACTATCAGGTTACATGAAAGAAAAATTACATCAGCGCAGTTGGAAGCAGTGGAGCTGTGATCACTGTTTACTGTTAGAACTTGTTAAACCTGTTCATGTTATTTAACAAGAAGTTCACCAAACCATGTGCTAACAGAATGCCAAAGTGTTGCACTATAACAGCGATATATTTATACAGTACTGGCAGGTTTAGATCACATTGCAGCTACACTGTCTTATTTAAATACACAAATGTCAAAATTTGATCAAAACAGCCCAGCAGTATTTAACGTATTGGATTTGAAATGCCATAATTTTGCAAAATTCACAGGACATCCATGTTCAAACCAGTAGTACAAATTTGTTGTGTCATACTACTCTAAACTGACATGTCATTGAGAAAAGACACCAATTCCTTTCAGTGAAACACATGTACTGGGGCTTTCAAATAGCTCAGCTGGCTGAACAGGTGATCTAGAAACAGGGATGTTGAACCTGAATGCAGCGGTCCTAGCTCAACTCCAGCCTGCCTCTCTACTAACCTGTCAAATATAGCAATTTAAAAAGCCCCCCAAAAAAACACATTTTTTGACAGCTACTGATATTCTCCATCTTCTTCTATGGGATATAGGTCAGAGCTACATATATAGTATGTGAAGTGCAAAGGTGTTCATTGAAGAGCTGGTTTTCAGTCTTTTTTAGACTGAGATTGTTCAGATGGAACTTGGTGTTGAACAGTGCAGCAAGCTGATCTTATTTGGTCTGTTTTTACAAATTCTTATTTTATTGTTTTGCATGTCTTCAATTGTGAGATTGCGTTTCTTGTCTGAAACAGCAGCTGGGCATCTAGTTCAAGAGTGGGCTGATAAAGGTTTAGTAGCATAAATATCCTCATCTCTATTTATTATTGTTCCACGTGTTGAGAAATAAAAACATACAGAATCAGTGTATTGAATTTACAGTGCACTGATTCTATAGAATACAATGTTGATTAACTTGCAATGTCCCAGTAAAATAAATAAATCCAGAATAACGGGAAAAATCAGATTATGCATATCGGCAGAAATGAGAAATCACTGGTTAAAATGTGGTCAGATGGTTTATAGAATCTCGTTGTTTTACTTAAAATGTGCTGAAACAATTCAGATCTATTTGTTAAACTGCAGTAATCTTGGAAAACAATCCTTCTCTTGCCGTTTGTGTCTGACCGTCGGACGGAAGCCGCAGACTGCCACTAGTGGAGATCTGGTGGAGATCATCACTCCACCGCAGCAAAGCGATTTTTAGCATTAAATTAACTTAGAATGTGGCTAAGAATCATGTTTCCATGTTACTTAAACTGTCAATTAATAAATGCTGATGGAAAAGATCAAGGGCAAACTTAATAATAGCCTTTCAGAATATTCCTTTAATTTGACAGGTACTAAACTTAAAATATCACAGGCATCCAGATCACATTTTTCAATATTGTGATGACATTTCTCATTCTAATAAACAATTTTTTTTATGTTTCATTTACCATAAAGTCATTAGGAAATATTACCTACTTCTGTTCATGAAAAGATATTTTTGGAAGTTATAACTTGAATCCTTATACCCAATAACAACATTACTGACTTATCAAAAATACCTCACTGTATGTAAAATAAGTCTTGTCATTTCAAAGCCTAACATTCACAAAGAGTCTGCACACATCAACAGTAGAGTCAGCAGATTTTTCACAACTAGACCAGTTACTATGAACTTCTTGTTGTGCTGTCGGCTGTCAGAATCGAAGTAAAGCAGATGATATGGCAACCAGTGTTGTGCATGAACGAGTTCAATGAACGGCGTTCACTGAACACGTTCATATTTGCGGTGAACTGTGAACTGAACGATTCAGTTTTCATATCGTGAACGTGAACGAGAGCGCCGTTCACTTTGGCAAGAATGAGTGGCACACGCAGTTCACGTTCACGCTCATTTGAAAAGTCAGGTTTTACGGCACAGTGGAGGGCAGCGTTGCGAAAATTAAACGACGACGAAGAAGAAGAACTGTTTACGGCAAACACCATGACGGTCCAGCATGGCTAGTCCTGCTAGTTCCCGCGATTCAGACTCAGCTACAGGCATTGCTGAAGCCAGTTTTACAGAACACTTGGGAGAGTTTTATGTACAAACAGAGCAAGACTCAGACGGAAAAAAACTCACGTTTTTGTGCAAACTGTGCCCACCGGGACTTAACAAGCAAGTACATACGTCAGTCACATTGAGCTCAAATTTGAAACGCCACATAGAATTAAAGCATCCGAGCTATCTTGGCAAATATCTGCGACTGAATGATGAACGCAAGAAATCATTAACGAGGAGAGGCCCACCGCCGAGCAAACCCACCCAAGTGAAGCTCACCGCATTTAGTAAAGAACCAGCCGTTTCCTTCGTTTCTCAACAACAAGTGAACAAGCTTGTATTGGATTACATCGTGGGAGATCTCCAGCCTTTGAGTAAGCTTGAGAAGACATCATTCATCAAACTAGTGACTGGTTTGCAGCCATCCAGGCACATCCCCTCAAGAAAGTAGGTACAGAAACTATTGAACAATGCATTCCAGGTGAATATTTCTGACTTAAAGAACGAACTCTCTGAAGTTGATGCCGTATGTAAGACAGCAGATTGCTGGTCCACAGTGAACAAGGCGTTTTTGGGCATTACTGTTCATTGGCACAACAAAAATATTATCTCTCAGAGAAGCTCAGCAGTACTTGCTTGCTGTCGTGTTAGAGGAGCAGACACACGACGTGCTTGCCAAAGCGTTGTCAGAGGTGCATAAAGAGTTCAGAATCCAAAACAAAATTGTGTGCACTGTGACAGAAAATGCTGCTAATTTTGTGAAAGCATTCAACTGTTTTGCAGAAGATTTTGCCACTGCTGATGAAAATACAGATCCAGATTTTGATAGCGATAATGGAGCAACTGAAAATGAACCAGGATCTACCTCACCTCCTGATGCTGCCAGTGAGAGCTTTGATGAAGAGGATGACTTGGAGCCTGAGCCTCTCTCAGCATTGGAAGATCCCTGTCTTCCTCCTCACAGAAGGTGCATGGCTCACACCTTAAATCTTGTTGCCAAAGACACAGAGAAGGTGACTGATAAACAGTACAAAACGTTGTCAAGGTCTGTTTTTGCTAAGGCATCTGCATTGTGGAACCGGGTTAAAAGAAGCCCCAAAGCTTCAGATTTTGTTGAGGGAAAGCTTGGTATTGGCGTTGTGTTTCCAAATGATACACGGTGGAACTCTTTGTATCTTGCTATGAAGCAACTGTCTCACATAGCCACATTAACTTCCAAGGCAGACACCAGTGAAGCTGCTGATGCTGTCACTCATGCATATGACAACCTTATCCTGCATGCTGTCTGTGATGAGTTCAGCTTCAGGCGATTCTCTGCAGAAGAAATCAGCTTCATACACAAGTTTGTGGATGTAATGAGGCCCCTAGCATCTGCACTGAATATCCTGCAGGGGGAGAAAAACATTTTCCTTGGGTACTTGGCTCCAACCATTGTACAACTGCAAAATGATCTGAATGGCCTGTTGGAGGAGAGAACAAAACCCACTGCTGCACATGGTCTGATTGCATGCCGTCCTCTCATTCTTAACATCCTGCAGTCACTGAAAACAAGAGTCGAAGGCATGCTTGAGAAGAAGGAACACATATTGTCAGCCATGCTGCTGCCAATATTCAAGCTCGACTGGGTGGAAGATGAGGAAAAACGGCTGCTTTACAGAGCGATGCTGAAGCGAGAACTTCTAACTTGCAACTCAGATGACTCAGAAGCACAACGAAACCCTGATCAGTGCCTGCCTAGTGGTGACAGTGACAAAGATCCAACAGCTTCCTTCTTCAGGTTTAAACAAAACCCACAGAATCTCAAAGTGAAGCAGACACTTACTTGGATGCACCACCCACAGATGGCTTTGCAGAGTACATGCTGCTGCCCAGGCTCAAAAAGCTCTTCCTTAAATACAACACTGCACTCCCCTCAAGTGCTCCAGTGGAGAAACTTTTCAGTATTGGAGGCCAAATCTTCAGGCCCAGGAGAAACAGGCTTGGTGATGAAAACTTTGAGAAGCAACTGCTCTTGAATGCAAACAGAAAGCTAAAAGAAGTTTAACTTCTTTGGTTGATGTATTGGACTAGTAATATCCATTGCAACTCTTTATTGCTGCTATAAAAAAGTAGAACATCTTGTAACAGTGTAGGAGCATGACAAAAACACAGGAGTCAACCACTTGCTTTTTTCTCAAATGATTACTTTCAGTAAGTTATGCTGCTTGACTATGCACTTTAAAGCCTCTGACTCTGTCTCCTTTCTATACAGATGAATCCAGCTTCTGAAATTGAGCGTTATGTTTGTTTATTACTATATGCTGTATGGTTTTCAGTTTTCAGAGCGATTCAGTTTCTTTGGACAAATGTAAGTCAGGAAGATTTAAAAACATTTGAATGAATGTCAATTTCTTTATTGTTTACTCACTGCTTACTTTCTTTTGAGGATGCTAGAATGTGTTGGTTCAGTATTGCACATTGAGCAGGGGAAGCTCAACTTAAGCTAGATTGTTCAGCTGCTAGCTATTCATTTTCTTTGAACAAATATAGTGAGGAAGTTTTTTTATTATAAATGAATGTGAATGGTATTTTCATTGTTTACTCAATGTTTACTTCCTTTTGAGAGTATAAAAATCTAAGTATTGCACATTGTGCAGGGTAAGCCCAAGTTGACATTACAGTACATGACAAATTTTGTCTGGTTTACAGTTACTGCATTTCAGAATTATCTGGATGTTGTTCAGTGGAGAGGTCTTTTCCCCCTGAACCTGAATGTGCCTTGTTGTTTTTGAAGTCCTGCATAATTTGGTTCATGCTGGCTAAATAAAGGTTTCATTAAATGTACATTATACCTTGACTGCACCTTGCATTTTCCATTTTCTACATGTTATGATCACACATTATTTAAGGGGTAAAATCTATTCTCTATCTCAACATTATTTTTCTCCTAGATGTAATAATTGTCTCGAATCTTTTGATTCTTTATTGGTTCAAGCATTTTGTTTAGTTTTGGAGTGGCAGTGATTTGTGATGGATGGTTTTTATTGAGTACTAACAAAAGTAACAAATGAACGTGAACTAGTTCATTTTTAGATATGTGAACTTAGCTCATTTTTTTAAAAAATGAACTATGAACGTGAACTAGTTCATTTTTAGATATGTGAACTGAACTTTGAGCTAGTTCTTTTTAAGTATGAACTGGCACAACACTGATGGCAACTTTGAGAGCGACCAGGAGGAACTTGCTTTGTTACCGCGGCTAAACGTTTAGTAATGAAGACACTTTGAGCCGGAGAAGGCGCCAGGGCAGCTGCTCAAAATGATTTACTGATTTCCACATTCTCCGGAGCAGTCGTTAAGTTGATATAACAGTTCCTGCTGATATACCGGAGAAGCCCTGAGCCAGGACAGTGCAGTATGTCAAAGTAGTGCCTGATAACGCATTGAAGGATTACTTTAATACCCAACATGCCGAACCAGGCTAGCAGCAACAGGACAGCACACCATCTGCTGCATCCGTGTCCGGCAGGCAGCAGGAGGCGGCTGTCAGCGGCGGCAGCCCCAAACAGCCGCCACCACCTTCTCAAAGCGAGCCCATTGATGCGGCCAAAGCCGAGACGTGCAATTTCCTAAACGCTATCTTTCTGTTCTTGTTCAGGGAACTCCGAGACACCCCAGTCGTCAGACACTGGTTCACCAAGAATATTAAAGTGGAATTTTCAGGAGCTCCTGCACCGGGTCTGCGCGCGCATACCGATGTTGCCACTTGTGTTAGTAAACAATGCAAGCCGTCGATATTAGCAGCATGCAGTGCCGATTGCTTCTGTTCTAAATTTAGATATGGTTCTTAGCGATCTCGTGAATGTGTTTCATGTTTTTGGATGTTTTTTGATTGATTGCTATGTGAAAATCCATATTTTGATTAATAAAACCGTAACCCGGAGTGGGATCATGAAAACCGTAATCATTACGGCAAAACCGGAGTAGTTGGCAGGTATGCATTTTACAAGACACACAGATAAGCAGACAGATAGTAGTCGCATTACTATTAATACCACCAATACTACCAATAGTAGTTATAAAGCCTAACTCATATATATCCAGATTAGCATCTATGTTATTCCTCCAAACCCATTTTATGATTGAGATTACAGGCAATTCTTTAGGACTGCTCTCAAATAATTGAAATGTTACTAAACAAGGTTATACTAAATTAAATAACTCTGGTCTCCAGTATATTGGCTAATTCCGTTCTTTGTACTTAATTTATTAGCATGATTTCTTTTTAAATATGTTGTAGTGTACAGACTTATTTACTTCTCTGTCTACTTTTTTCTTTTACTCCATGTAGGTTTCCTAAAGACTATGGGTTGAGGAAGAAGTGGGAAGCAGCTCTGAGGAGAGAGGGGTTTGCTGCAAATATATAACAGCCTAGAGAGAGAGAGATAAATAAATAAATAATAATAATTCTGTTGTTTATTGTAATTCTGTTGTTAATTGTAAATGTAAATAAACTCTATCCTGTTCTAGTCTAGTCCCTGGCCTCTGGACTTAAATAATAAGATAACTAAAATTGCAGGCTACATTTGTAGGAAGCCTTTTTCTGTGTTTCTTTTTTTTTAGATCAAATATTCTCTATCAATAGCACATGCTTTGACGTTGACAATAAAGTAGACCACACGAAAATCGGTTGAGAAATGAGCAAATTATGATTTATTTTCAATGTACATGCATTGCTTTGAATGGGAACTTTGCCCCCTCCAAGATGGCCGTCACGTAGGCACGTCGATTAGCCGGCTGCTACAGCGGGCTGGCTATCTACTCTTCGTATCTATGGTGGTAACAACATACGTGATCGACCCAGTGCCATGACTGAACACTGGCTCAATAAATAAATAAAAAGGAGAACACCGCCCCTCGCGATCCAAACATCAGACCGGCCCACCGGGAAATGTCTCAGTCCTCCCGATTAGCCACTTCTGGGCCTGGTCTCAATTTCCAACAAAACCCTTCCTGTTTTTCTGGTAAACCATCAGGACGTTAGCACTGATCAAACTGACGCTTATTTGTGAACTACAGGCCGATTTAGAAATGATTCCTCAACTGTTTTTATGTTTTAAACGTCAGACTTAATCTCTGTATGAGGAAACTGAAGCGGGTGGTTTCTTCCTCCGCAGTAGAAAAGTTAAGAAGTCAACATATTCTACCTTTCATAAACAGTTTTCAGCTGTTCTTTTGGATCTTACCTGCGTGTCACTGCGTCCACTGCCTCCAGATGTCACAGAGGTTCTTCGGTGGGTTTCTCCCACAGACACTTTGTCCGTTTGTCTTTCCACGCGGCGAGAACTGTTTTCTGCTCTGTGAGTTTCACTTTCCTGCGTGTCTCTGAATGTTTGTAGGATCCAGTAATGTCCACCAGATGGCACCGTTGGTCCAGAAACACCAGCTGAAGAACACTTCTGACGTTCATATGGAGTGAATCAATAATCAATAGATCACATTTGCCAAAATCAGTCTGAGACTGAACTGCTCTTGTTGGAACATGTCTGTGCTGAATCAAATACTAATGATCTAATACAAATTTTCACTGTTATCAAGAGGAAAATGAGGGGCACCAGACCCAAAAACAAAGAAGAGCTGACAGCAAACATCAAGGAAATCTGGGCTTCCATAACTCCCAGGCAAGGCCACAGGCTGATTGCTTCAATGCCACAGGGCATCGAGGCAGTGATGAAGGCAAAAGGATTCCCAACCAAGTATTGAAGATTGACATATCGTTTTCAAAGTAAAACATTTTGATTGATTTGATGTGATCCTAATTTCTTTTTTTCTGCAAAACTGAGAAGTAAATACTGATTTCTTCACAGTATTCTAATTATTTGAATTGCTGTTTTCATGGGTTTTGTGAGCTGGAAGCCCAAATTATGTGCAAATAAACATATATTTGAAATTATTTAAATTGTGGGCCCTGAATCTATGATCTATGAAAGTTTAACTTTTTGAATGGAATCATGGAAATAAACTTTTCCATGGTATTCTATTTTTTTGGAAAGGGTCTGTAAAAAAATTGAACTGTCTTGAATTTGATCTGAAACCACTCCTTCACTTTTTCAGTTCCCTCTTCACTGTTAAATGTTCATATTTATCCCTCTTGTCCAAACTGATGATAAATATTTTACGACATCAAAATGTAAACGAAGACAAATTATCAGCCACACAGGTCTTAGGTTTCTTTATTTCAACAAATAATGTTACTTCCCAAATAGATTTTGTTTTCTTTTCTTAGAGCTGTAATTATATTTCAATATGTGTAATTTTAAATACAGACAAGTAAATAAAATTAACTCTACAATAGTGCTTAAATTAATGTTGTCCATGAAATGCTGGAATGAACTGATCCATCATCTGGTGTTTTATCTTGTCAGTACTCATAATTATAGAAAAATGCAGCTTACTCTTGTGGAAATAGTTCACAAGTGTATTAATTAAATCCAGATATATAAAATTGAAATATACATACAACTAAATAAATATTTTAATCAACTCAACCTATATTCAGAGCCAAAATTTGGGTTTAATCAATATGCACTATACTGCCAAAAGTATTCGCTCACCTGTCTTGACTCACATATGAACATAAGTGACATCCCATTCCTAATCCATAGGATTCAATGTGATGTTGGTCCACCCTTTGCAGCTAGAACAGCTTCAACTCTTCTGGGAAGGCTGTCCACAAGGTTTAGGAGTGCGTTTATGGGAATTTTTGACCATCCTTCCAGAAGCACATTTGTGAGGTCACACACTGATGTTGGACCAGAAGGCTTGGCTCTCAGTCTCTGCTCTAATTCATCCCAAAGGTGTTCTATCGGATTGAGGTCAGGATTCTGTGCAGGCCAGTCAAGTTCATCCACACCAGACTCTGTCATCCATGTCTTTATGGACCTTGCTTTGTGCTCTGGTGCACAGTCATGTTGGAAGAGGAAGGGGCCAGCTCCAAACTGTTCCCACAAAGTTGGGAGCATGGAATTGTCCAAAATGTCTGGGTATGCTGAAGCATTCAGAATTCCTGTCACTGGAACTAAGGGGCCAAGCCCAGCTCCTGAAAAACAAGCCCACACCATAATCCCCCTCCACCAAACTTTACACTTGGCACAATACAGTCCGACAAGTATGGTTGTTCTGGTAACCACCAAACCCAGACTGGTCCATCAGATTGCCAGCTGGAGAAGCACGATTGGTCACTCCAGAGAACTCATCTCCACTGCTCTCACTGGCTGCCCCCTCCCCTCCCTGGACGATATCGCCAGCTCCTGCTATCTCAGCAGAGTTACAAACATTATCAAGGACCCATCCCAACCCAGTCACAATCTGTTCAACCTTCTGCCCTCTGGTCGGCGCTACAGAGTATAAAACAAGAACAAGTAGACTCAGGGACAGTTTTTTCCCCAGAGCCATCAGTGCTCTGAACAACAAGAAAACATGAACACATTAACATCACTAGGAACACGCACTACATGTGTAATCTTGTGCAATATTCATTCCACACTGAATCTCCACTCACCTCCAAGAACAGTATGTAAAGTCACTTTATCAGGATGTGCAATTGAAAGCTCCTGTTTTTCTATAATTGCTGTTCTTTCTCTTTGTATTTTTATTCTATTTTTATTTATTTATTTATTGTATTGTATTTTTATTGTATATATTTTTCTAAGCACCAAAGCTCCCAATTTCATTGTATCCTCATTATACAATGACAATAAAGGCTTTCCATTCTATTCTAGAGTCCAGTGGTGTCGTGCTTTACACCCGTTAGTGAGATATTACGGATTGGCTAGGTTTCAGCAATGGTTCTGGGTTGTAACCGGATTCACACAGGGAGTGTTGGCCAGAACACCATTTGAGTTCATCCAGAGAATGAAATAAAAAGGCACAGAGACTTCGTTGATGGCTGTTTTACTTGCAGTTTTAGTTGTGATTTTTCTTCAAGGAAATCATAAACATATTTCAATGATTTATAACTAAATACACAAGCAATAGGAACAGAAATGTAAACAAATGCTCCGTAATCATAAACTTATCCATGAACATCATCAAATACGCTTACTTCCACTATTCGGCATATATGCCCATACAATTTCCTCTTTGGCGTTTCAAAATAAACCATTCTCAATATATAAACATGGACATGCTCTTATTTTGTAACCGGAAGTATCGCTAGCTGCGTCCAGCGCAGCAGCAACTTGACGCTCCAAACGTCAGACGGCGAAAATACACATCTGCTATTACCTGCCTAACTTTACAAAGGCACAGTGCCCTAACAGTGCAACTTAAAGAATAATTACAGAATATGAACCCGACAATAACATTAACTACACACAAATCACTCAGACAATACTTACTCTTCATGCACTCACAACCTACGTCTGACGGAGAATGACTCTGCCGACTGCTGTCTCATCACGTACTCCTCTATCATGCCGCATACCATAGATATATACAAACACACTTCTGACGTTCATATGGAGTGAATCAATAATCAATAGATCACATTTGCCAAAATCAGTCTGAGACTGAACCCCTCTTGTTGGAACAGGTGTTTGTATATATCTATGCCGCATACCATCACATGACGTCACTCATCAAACACGTTTCACATGGGCGACGCCTCGCCCCTTAAAGTCCATAATGACACAGAATCTAACAGAAAGAAAATCTAACAATCGATGAACATGAACTAACTTTGGGGCCTTTTCTACAACACCACTGCATCCGACGCTTTGCATTGCACTTGGTGATGTACTACTTGGATGCAACTGCTCGGCCATGGAAACCCATTCCATGAAGCTCTCTGCTGAAGCACTGTTCTTGAGCTAATCTGAAAGCTACATGAAGTTTGAAGGTCTTCCAAATCTATGTATAGCATGAAGAGACCAAACAGAATTGTATTCAACGACAGGTTTAACATTCTTTGTTAGCAACCATTCATGCATTCTGTCCAAAAACCTCCTCACAATAGTACAGGTAGAGAAAAGATGTTCTTGAGTTTCAACATCTTCTTCACAAAATGTGCATGTGTTATTATGCAGATTAAATCTCATTCTTAAACATTCTCTACATGGATAAACATCATAAACAGTTTAAAAATGAACTTCTCTCATTTTAAGTAATAAAGGAAATGACAAAAATCTGCTTCTGACTTTGATAGTGTCAGCCTTTGAAAATGTTGGAGAACAAACTTTTCTTTTAATGGGAAGAGGAAAACATTCTTTTGTTACAAATAATCTCAAAATGTTGTTCTTACATTTAATGTCTAAAAATGTATATCTGTCAATAAACAGCTTATTAGAATCAGGAGTTCCAGATGAATACTATAATATTCATTTGATCAAGTTTGTTAAAGCCACTGGAATAACTTTGATTACCACAGAATGTTAATAGCAGCAATCTGAATTAAATTTAGTTTTAAAATCAATAGAACTTCAAATATCACCATGTTCATCCATTAAGTGTTACAGCCCAAATTCTTTTCTCCGTCCAATCCTTCCAAAATAAAGACTTTCTTCTGTATAAATACTCCTGTTATTTCAGATTGTAGCTTTATGTGGCGTGAAGTTCTGCTTTTAAAGCGTTTTCCAATATAACACCTGCATGTGGAAATCTGATCATTTAAAGGGTAATCTCAAGGGATCAAAATCACATCTTAAAAGAAAACGAATTCCTCCTAGCATTCGAAAAAGATGAGGCAGTAAGGTAAAGCACATAATGTTCATGTTTTATAAAGTCTGTAACCACCTTCATTTAACTGAACCATTCATTGTTTCTAAATCAATGACATTCAAACCCCCTCCTCTACTGATTTTACCACATCACCTTTTATCAAGTGTTGCTTATTATTCCAAATAAAATCAGAGTGAATTTGGTTGATTTTCTTCATACATCTATCTGAAACAGAAAAAGAATATGGTGGATAAATTCATCCTGAAATCCTTCCATTTTTGTTCACAATATTCTACCAAATACTGAAATATTCCTTTGTAAGCAGCTATTCGAAGATTTTTTATTTTTATTTTTTTTGCAAAACAATTTGAATGTTAGAAGTATCCCTGTTTATAATATTTTTAGTGATAGTTACTCCCTTATATTTACCTCACCCCTGTGAATTAGAACATGATTTGTCAGACTTGACAGCAGGGGACACAACATTTATGTCATCTGATCGTTTTAAGAATGTGAAATTATGTAATAGTAGGTTTCTGTAGCTGCAGTTTGTTGTGACCAACAACTATAATTGTGAAACTGATAAAGACTGAGTGTGAACAAAGCTGAAATTTACACCAGATAACCTTTGGATGGCGGTTTTAAAGTTCAGAGTTTTCACGTGACAAAATTCTTTACTGGAGGGACTGTAAATAAGTTGGTTGAAATAAATGGCAGAAACAAACAAATAAATACAATAAATTACACAAGAGAAACAAATAAAAGCACAACAAAGAATAAACTGAGCAGTGAAAGCAGCTTCCGGACCGTTAAGAGTTGGTGTTTATTGATTTCATATTTTAGTGCAAAAACAAGTTAAAACAAAGTCAGAACAATCAACTCTAACAAGTGTGCAGATAGACTTTATTTGAAAGCAGAAATACTTTTATTTACAAGATGAGTCAGGATTATGTTTCATGACTATGACTATAAAAAGGTCAGACTGAATCATTACCAAAGATGAGGTCATGATAAACTAAAAGATAACGGTGGAATATCTCCAGAAACAGATGAAGGACTGAAAAGCCGGGATTGAGGCTCCAAGTGGGCAGATTTCAGACAAGAGTGTAAAAAATGTGGATTTTCAGCTCAGAATCAGAGTCTGTGTTCATTAACCAGCCTGTGTTTGCTGCATGGAGCTGAAATGACAGTAAAGGCACTTTTCCACTAGCACCTACTCGGATCGACTCGGTTGAGGTTGTTTTCCATTATGATCAAGTACCACCTCATGGTGACCTGATGAAGGCAACAACTAAAGTCTGACAACACTGAACAACAAGATCTTCATGTGTGGAACAAAGCAGAGTTCTGGGAGTCTGATGGACTGATGAGACTAAAGTGGAGTGTTTGGGCAGAACGTCTGGAGGCAGAAGGACCAGAAGAACAGCATCAACAGTCCTGTTGGTGGCTCTGAAGCTGCTAAACTGGAACGTGTGAGCAGCAGCATGGATTCTCTCAAACACCAGAACAGTTACAAGAACAATGTGAGGAAACTGAAGCTCACTGGACTTTCAGCAGGACCAGCATCCAAAGCAAACGTCCACCAAAGCCTGCTTCAGGAATCCTTCCTGGAAAGTCCTGGAGAAGCGTCTCAGTCCTGGATTTAATTCCAGTTAAAATATTTGGAGGGATTTAAAGAAAGCAGCAGCTCAGAAAACAAAGAATATCAGTGATCTGGAAGCTTTTGAACACGAGGAACCGACTGAAGGTGAAGAAGAGAGAAACTAGAAAAAACATTTACTGGAGCTCAGAAAGGTCAAAGGATGTTGACATTAAATATGAACTCTGAGCTCAACAAGCTGCTTCTGGACCTTTGAGGACTAAACCGGATTCATCTTCAGAGCTGTTTGTCACTGTAGAGACTGAAACGAAGAAGAAGTGCTGATAGACTGAGGCTGGGCATGTTTGTCTGACACGCTAAACAAAAGAATCCACCGAGATTTCCAAATGATAAATTTAACCTATTAGTAAAGAAAATAGATAACTCATGATAACATGCACAAAGTCATAATCAAAGTAACCAAAACAATTGAAGAAATATAGTGGTCAACAAAAAACACTGCGACTCAGCTCACCTCCTCTCAAACAATGAAAAAAGTCAAGATGGGAATAGGTGAATATATTTGCTTGATTACCCACACTCCTGTGCATGTGACCCGCTATCTGTCTATTCAACATAATCACAAAATAATACCATAACCAAACAAACAGCAAAAAAAAAAAAACCTTTAACTTTACAATAAAACAACAATTCATTTATGGCTCGTGCAGTCTCCTCAACATGACGTGATCAAAACCCACTAAAATGTGCTTCATTAAACTCTCTCTGGGCTCCAAGGCTTCAGCTGACATGTTTCCAGGACACTTTGTTCTCATCAGCTCAATGTGTTGCAGGTAGAGAAGCTCAACAACTTTGACTGCAGCTGGAAATAGAAAGTCAACTGAAATATAATCCTGCACTGACACAAACATCCTGAAACTTACTGCACACTCTGCAACCTGACATCAACCTCCAGCGTTTCATGTCGACATTAACCCTTTAAGCTGCAGTCAATTCCAGCCATTTTCAGTACAAAAAAAAATCGCTAATATTCTATTTGTACATAAAAATATGACGAAAAATACAGGGAATATTGGACGCGCATCGCGAGGTGCATTTCCTTGAAAACAACCTATTCGTGGATTTTATACCGACTTCAAGACATGTTTTGGACAAAATAGTTTACTGGCTTGTGTTGTCTGGATGTAAAAGGTTGGATTATGGCCGTTTTTTGTGGAATATTTTCATCTGTGTGTAATAATGAACCCGGAAATGTGAGTCGCGCTGTGTACGTTGAAGCCGTGTACAGAGAACGGATGGATGGATATTCGTTGTTTGTCGGACAAATGTGTTTCTATTACCCGCTGTGGTAATCACATCTGAAAGTGGTTTATACCGGCGGATTCATGAGAATCTAAGCTTTCCATCGGCGTATAGTGTTTCTATAATCGCGTTTGCAGTTTCAGACATTTAGCAAATTGCTTATGCAGATCTCAAAGTGTACCGCGGGCGGGACACTGAAGCGCAACAGGTTAACTGCAGTTCTCCCGTCATTCACAGTGTGGAGCTGCAACACTAAACTACACAGTGATAACAACACACTTTACACTGGTTCCCAGTCCACCTCCCAGTAACATGGTCCAGTCAGAGTCTCTACACACCAGCTGCTGCTGCTTCAACCTCTGGATCATCAGGACACACTTTATTTGCGCAACTCCCATCTACAGCGAGGAGAAAGAAGAGAGAAGATCAATGAGTTTGATCAGCTGATCACTGTTGAAATGAGACAACAAGCAGTGAGATCAGACATTTTGATGAAGGAGGACCACTGCTGCTGCACATCTGGAAGGTTGACAGCTGGAATCAGCTTTATTTCTTCAACACATCAACACAACAACAGTCGGCTTCACATCCACTCAAACACACCATGACAACAAGCTTCTGCCTCCTCTGATTGGCTGACTGCTGTCTCTGTGTTTCTGTCTCCATTCTGCTCTCACAGCTTCACTGAGAAGCTGCAGGTTTACAGGAGACACTGGATCTTTGCTTTGATACTGACTGTGTTTAGTAGAAAACTGCTGGAAGCAGCAGAGACTGATGGAACCTTCTACTGACCTCAGAGTCTTCAAGCTGCAGTCTGGACTCTCCACAAGATCTAACAGATGTTTCACTGCTGAATACTGCAGGTGGTTCCTGCTCAGGTCCAGATGTTCCAGATGGGAGGGGTTGGACTTCAGAGCCGAGACCAGAGAATCACAGCTGATCTCTGACAACCTGCAGTGCTCCAATCTGAATAAAGAATAAAAGATGTGTATAAAATCATTGATGATCCATCAGATGTGTTCAGGTTCTGAATGTGCAGATCAACATTACTTTGTCCTCATCAATCAGCTTTTCTCTAAAACCAGCAGAGTGACTTTGCCCTTCTCTTATTGTGGATCATCATCATGTCAGCCTTCTACACACATCATCCACATGTCAGCACAACATTAATCCACCTATTCATGTCCACACATCAGTAACATGCTGCATCATCAACAGGATCAGGATCAGTCAAATAAAACTCAACACAAACCAAAGAAATATTTCTATTTAATTCACTAAACTTTGTCACTTCAAACTGATCTGAGTTCAGAAGATCTTCTGGATCCAGATGTGACTCTTCAGCCCAAATTACAAACTTTGATTTACTTTAACAATAAACACTGAACATTTTCTACACTTTCTGCTACAAAGTCTCTTGTCTCAACACACTGAAGAAAACAGAAAATATGATCCACAGCAGATTTACAGCTTCATGGATGGAAGTTCTGTTGAACATAAATGAGCTTCAGTTGAAACATATCAGATCTACAACAGTAACAGACAGACAAGGCCCAGTTACATCTAATTTTTCATTCAGATTTTTTTTTCCCCCTTGTCTGCATTATCTTTCTAGCTGGCCACTGTATCCGAAGACAGCATCGAAAAGATCTATGCATTTTTATCTTTGCAGTGAGAAATATTAAATGCGAATCACTGCCAGTGACCTTCACCGGCCCTCCCTTCAGGCTACTCCATCAAATCAAACTTTATTAAACCCCTGATGTGAGCTGCAGGGGAGGGCTGTGATACACCACAGTGTAAAAAAAGGGGAAATAGTGACAGAAAGGACAAAACAAACAGACAGGGAGGATGACAAACAGGTATTGTTATTAATTGTGGGTCGCAGTCCAAGTGCTGTGCTAAGCTAAATCCAGACAGGAAATAAAGGCTGTAAGAAAACCAGGGACACCAGAGATGTGGGGTCTTGATAGTGGGGAGGTGGTAGGCCCATAGGGATGAGAAAGGGAGGGAGCATGCATCACATGATGTAAAAGGTGTGTGAGGATGCCCAACTCAGCATGTTCTGACGGAACCAATCACTTCTAGAGTAAGTCTCGACAGGAGCTTGAGTATCTGTCAGCATGCATGTGAGTTAATCACCGAATACCCAAGTACCTGCCCATATCCCGGGTGACCACAGCAAGGGGTCCTCCCCGAGCCAGCAGGGCACCCAAGACCCACAACATGGCCCCCAAAAGCCACCGGACCCAGGAACAGCCCCAGGACCCCAAGAGGCACCGATCCGTCTCCCCCAAGGGCACCCAGGACAACACCGGGTGGTCCAGGGAGGAGGCCCCCCGCAGACAACACCTGCCTCCACCAACCAACAATCCCCCCCGGCCCCAAACCACCCCTATCCCCCGCCTCCAGCCGCCTCCCACCCCCCCACGGCAGGCCAGGGGCCCCCAGCCCCACCAGGAGCGCAATCCCCCGGGACCAGGCTCCCCCAGGGAAGGGGGCCCACGACACTGCAGCAGCAAGGCCAGGCGGGGCGGAATGTGGGCATGCGGTGGTGGGGTTGAGCCTAAGCCCCGCCTTCTAGAAGAGCTAGGGCCAAAGGACGAGCCGGAGACCACCGTCCGGGTGACCAAGGGGGGCCTGGACCACCCGCACAGAGCGGCAACCCAGAGGCAGCCCCCCGCGCCGAGGCACCCAGTGAGCGACAGCTCTGCGGACCCCGCACCACAGACCGCCGGGAGACACAAGCCCCAGCAGGGCCCACCCGACCCCCGGGCACCGCCCCAGGGCCCTACCCGCAGGCCCCGGAGCCCGACCGCACATGAAAGCCACCGACACCGTCCCAGTAGAAGGAGATTAACTCCCCAGCGCACAGCCTCGGCCATAAGGAGCCGGACCCCATCCACCCACCAATCCCCAAAAAAAACGTGCAACACCCCTTGTCCCCGCTATTCTGTATCCTTGCTCCCTAACAAAGATACATTTTCCCTCCCCCGTGACTAAGTGCTCTAGGTGTAATGTGGTGCATTAAAACTGGAGGAAAGACAGGACGAGCGGGAGCCCACCGACCCCCCCCCCCCCCCCCTGCCCGCCCAAGGGTTGTGTATGTAGTGCAATTAAAATTGGAGGACGGGAGAGGCGGGGGGGCGAGGTAGTCGCTCCCCCACCACCCCCGACTCCAAGAGCCCTAAGTGTTGTGTATGTGCCCCAAGGTGAAAATATGTACAGTGCAATGTGTGAGTTGTGAGGTGCAAATTAAGAGGTTAGGCAAATGGGGGCCAGCTCCACCAGGCCAAGACAAAGCAGGGGGGCGCGGGAGCGGTGCCAATTGGCCTCCCCAGCAGCAAGCCCCAGGACCCACAGGCAACGACCCAGACCAACCCCTCGCGGCCAGGCACGCCAAGCAGGAGCACCGCCCCCGGCAGACTGTGGAACAAGAGCCACCGACCCAACGCCCACCAAAAAACCCAGCCCAGGCGGACCGCCCCAGGACGCCGCCCCCACGTAATGACCACAGGACCCCCCAGGACCCCGAACCAGCGGGCCCCCAGGCCCACTCCAGGCCCCGACCCACAAGGGGAGGCAGGACTGGCACCAGACGACACCCTTCACGAGGAAACCCAGCTCCATGATTACACCAGAGACCGCCCCATCCAGGCCTGGGCCCCCACACCAAACCTGTTAATTGGCAGGTGGGCCCGTGGGCTGCGGCATCAGGGCCCCCCACCCAGAGGCAAGCCAGGCCCCAGCAGCGAACCCCCAGGAGGCTGAAGCCCCCCGGCCCCACACAAGAGGGAGGGGGGCAAGCGAGGCGAAGGGAGGAGGCAAGGGGCCCGGGGCGGACAGCAGGAAGGAAGAGGCACGGGTCCGCCGTGGAGGAGTCCCCCACCCCAAAGCCCCGGGGCCGGCCAAGGCACCACCGGGGAAGCGGCCAGCACCATCCTCAGACCCCGTCGACCACACCCAGATCCAGCAGCTCCGGGGGGCAGGAGACAAGCCATAGAACACCCCAGCATCCCATGAGGAGGCCGCCAGGCCAGTGGGCCCCACAGGGCAGTGGGTCCGGTCTGGGTACAAAGATGGAAAGTTGCCCCCGACTACCATAACCAGAGTATACTTATCGTCTCGAGGTCCCAGGAAAGTGTACTATTTTAAAAGGAAGAGAGAAACAACAGACAGAGCAAGGGGCAGCGCGAGTTTGTGCATCGTGCGTGTGTGGGTGTGTGTGTAGGTGCGTGTGTGTATGTGTGTGGGGGGTATTGGCAAGCAGAAAAAAAAGAGGTAAATAAACAATTATGGTGAGGTGAGATTTACATTTTTGTGCTTTTAGGTGTGCAAAAAATTAAGAAAAGGTGATCAATGAGCTTGATCATCTGCAGTGTTGTTGAGAGGAGAAGTTAGATTTTCCAGGGAGATGTAGTCAGAGAGAAGTTTTTTCCACTGGGCTAGATCTAGGGATTTCCTTGATTTCCAGTTTAAGAGGATAGTTTTCTTGGCGATGGTTAGGGCCACAAGAAGAACTCTATTTTTGCTTGTGTTAAAGTTAAGTGAAGATACGTCACCAAGTCAGCAGAGTGAGGGAGACAGTGGGATGTGACTTTCCAGAAAGAGGGATAGGGACTCTGTGACCTTTTTCCAGAACTGTCGAATGGGTGCACATTTTTCATTCGGATTTAATTCATTTGGAATCAACTCATTCGGAATTAAAGGTCTGTGCTTGGCGTGTACATAGAAATATTAATTCCGAACTGCGGTTTACATTGGACCACACACTAATTCCTCTTCCTTAATTCCGCTTTTAGGCTTTTCCATTGGAAAGGATTCTGATTGGACAGGGAGTGAACGTGACGTGTCCATGTGTTACCGACCCAGATTCTGCCAGCCGTTGAACCGTGGCTGGGCAGCCCCAGGTAGCGCTAGTCCGTATAGCTTAGCGTGGCTTGTTGGTGGCAATAGCCAACACACAGTCCAAAAAACTTTGCAGGTGGAAGAACGAGGCACTTTATTTAAACGGCAGCAACTCTCCACACTTACTGCTCAGAGCACACACTGGCTTCACACACTTTTCCTCTTTAGCTTTTGTATTGTTAGGTGCAGCTCAATATACCTCGATCAATACTCGTCTCTGCCACAGACACCACTGCGGCGCTCCTCCTACGTCTCACACACACACAGAGACAGACACAACCTGCCTCGGTTAAGGGGGAGTGCGCCTTATTTCCCAGGTTCGCAAAGCCATTATATTGTATAGGCTCTTAATGTTTGATATGACC
This sequence comes from Acanthochromis polyacanthus, assembly GCF_021347895.1. Taxonomy (NCBI): domain Eukaryota; kingdom Metazoa; phylum Chordata; class Actinopteri; family Pomacentridae; genus Acanthochromis; species Acanthochromis polyacanthus. The sequence continues at coordinate 10,856,676 of NC_067134.1, read as the reverse complement.
CAATTTAACATGCTATACATAATTTTAAAGCTTATGAGTTGCAAATTATCATTTTAACTGTTAGAAGTTACATGCAGTGATCCCTGGGGACAAAATCTTGTCATAAACATGCCAATACACATTTCCCGGTGACCCATCTTTAGATGCCATCTACTCAGAGTCCATAAATTTTGGGTTAATGACTATTATACCTTTTGATAGAGTAACCTACTGTAAAAAAATAATAATGGGTGCTTTGGGAATAACTCTTTTTCTTATTGCCACAGCAACTATTTCAATATAAATAACTCTTTACCCCAGAATGAAAATGGTTTTAAGTGGTCAGATTGTAAAGTATTTTAAAAAAGCATCCATTATTTTAAGAAGTACCGTCTTAAGAACAATCTGTGAAAAATCAGCATGATTGCTCAAATAGTTTAAAAGTTATTAGGTTTTATGTAACGCCTGTCCCAAAAAATACAGATTTTGAGAAAATGGCAGATAAAGATTGTGAACCATGCACAAGTACTTGCCAAGCTGTTGTATGTCACTAACTAAACATTTCTTTGATACCTAAGGAATAGTCTAAGGACTTAACATTTTTTTTTAGATTTTTGAAGGCATATAAGGTGTACTCCCAGCTTAAGGGAGAACAGGCTAGGAACAACCACGCTTTTCTTTTTTTTTTTTTGTTTAAAGTTATTTTTTGGGTTTATTTGATAAGTGAGGTGAGAGACTGACAGGAAACGGGGGAGAAGAGTAGTGAGAAGACATGCAGCAAAAGACCGCGAGAGGGAATCAAACCCGGGCCGCTGCGTTAGGGACCAGCTCCTGTACTAGATTTACCCGCTTAACCAATTGAGCTATACGAACGCACTTCCCTTTGGTTTTTATTGTCGTTTTGAAACAGCAACTCAACAAAGGTCGCAGTACGTGTACGTCACTACATCATCGCGACGTGAGGAGCCAAGCATGCGCAGAATGACCGGAATTAACTAAAGTGAAATTAACTGTATACATGGATAGAACATACACAGGAATTAGTTTATTCGGAATGAACATCGGAATAAACCAGGAAGTTTATTTGGAATTAACTTTTAAATTCGGAATTAGGTGTTTACAAGGACATTTTTAAGCAGAATTAACTTTTATTCCAAATGAAAGAGGACTTAACAGTCTCATGTAAACGGGCTGACAGTGAACTGACCTCAGAGTCTTCAGGATGCAGTCTGGACTCTCCAGAAAACCACACAGATGTTTCACTCCTGAATCCTGCAGGTTGTTCTGACTCAGGTCCAGATGTTCCAGATGGGAGGGGTTGGACTTCAGGGCTGAGACCAGAGAATCACAGCTGATCTCTGACAAACTGCAGTTCTCCAATCTGAAAAAAAGAATAAAAGATGTGAGTTTAGGAGACAAAGTTCCCGCTTGAAATCATTCGGAGTTTTATCATGAGTTCAGAGCTGAAGAAGCTTCAGAACTTCCAAGTTTAGAAAATGGAAACTCCAAACAGCTGAAGCCAACAGGATGCAGCTTCAAACAGTCCAACAGAAGCAGTGAAGAAGAGCTCTCATTAATATTAATGACAACATGCTGCTGCTTCAATAAAGACGGAGTGACTTCAGCTCTGAAACTCTGCAGCTTCACCAGTGGCTCCATCCACACAAATTCATGCTGAGCAACAAACACAAAGAAAAAAACTCTGACATTCATTTCACTTTCTGCTCAGTCATAGAAACACACAAGAAGGAATCGTGGACAAAATGAGGCTCTAGACCTGAACCACTCAACCCTCGGCCTGCATGCTGTAACGGTGCGTGCCACGGCTTACTGTCAGCAGTAAATATATTTTTTTCTACTTTTAATGAGGACAAAAAGTTTCTGAAATGCTGACACCAGAAGGCAATATGTTTGACCTATTGACAACAGGCAGGTTAGTGTTGCAAATTGTGGGACTGTACCAGTTGGTGGCGGTAATGCATCAATAGGCTGTTTGCTAACTGCAAAAAAAAAAAAAAAAAAGACGACTCAAAACAAGACAAATCGAAGTGGCGTTCATGGCTGCCGCCGGTAAAGTTAAATGTAAGTTATGTGATGATCACAGGACATTTCAACAGTCATGGGAGGAAGAATTTGCTTTTGTGGAGGTAAATAAGCCAGTGTGCCTTCTTTGCCAGAAACAGTCCATTCCAAAACGACCGACTCTCCAGCACCACCACGACAGCTGTCACAAAGACTTCAAAGTTGACTATCCACCAGGCAGTAATATAAGGAAAGACAGAATATGCAGTCTCATTGGAAATCTTCGTAGTCAACAAACTGTTTTGAGATTCAGCTGTAAAGAAAGTGACAGACTCACGGAGGCATCATTCAAAGCAGCATGGAATGTAGCAACGACTCAGCGACCTTTCACTGAGGGAGAGCTGATAAACAAAAGTGTTTCTGGATGGCAGTGAGTCCCTTTTTGCCAAGTTTAATAACAAATAGCTGAGATCACCCGGCAGATATCCAAACTGCAGTTTTCAGATTCAACCCTAAGCAGACGTGTGGAAAACATTTTGGATGATTTGTTCATCAAATTGATTGACGATCTTAAGAAAACGCAGCACTTTCGCCTGGCCATTGACAAGTCCACTGATGTGTCGGATACAGCGCAACTTATGATATGGACTCGGGTTTTTGCCACTGACTGGTCAAACAAGAGGAGAGGACATTTGTTTGCCATTCATGGACTTTTTCCAGGGACCAGCGAGAGAGATTGATTTGGGGAAACTGGTGTCAATTACCACCGATGGTGCACCGTCGATGGTCGGAAAAGAAAGAGGACTTGTGACAAAGGACTTGTGAGAAAAGACGACACATTTCCCGACTTTTTTGCCTGCCTTTGTATTCTTCACCAAGAACAGCTCTGTTGCAAACTCAAAGGTGGTGAACTGAAAATAACGATGGGTAAGGTGGTGAAAGTTGTTAACTGCATTAGAGGCCATGCTCTTAAGCACAGACAGTTCCACATCTTGGTCGAAGAATATGACAAACAATAGCAAGACCTGACAATGCAGGCTGAAGTGCGATGGCTGAGCAGAGGCATTGTACTGGACACGTTTGTGGATTTACTGCCAGTGATTGGAGCCTTCATTGCGCAGAGAAAGCATGCTGATCTGTATTATGTCAGCGATGAGAGGTTTGCACTGGAAGCAGCTTTTCTGGCAGATACAACCAAGCACTTGAACTCCCAAAATTTGAAGCTCCAGGGAAACAACAAATTGCTGCCTGCCTTAGTGAATGATGTTTCTGCATTCATGGAGAAGTTCTCTCTTTATCAAACCAGCTTGGTAACAATTACTTCACACACTTCCCAGACCTACGTTCACGTCAGTTAGTTGCGCAGCATCTCATCTGAACCTGCTATCTGTGTTCAGTATTTGGGTGAACTTGCCAGTGAGTTTTCCAGTTGTTTTAATGACCTACGCGTGATTGTGCCAATGCTTGTTGTTGTTGTTGGTTTTTCAAATGCATTCAACTCCATCCAACCCACCATCCTCAAAGACAAGTTCACAGAGATGGGAGTTGATCCTTCCTGTGTTTCATGGATTACAGATTACCTGACAGGAAGGCCGCAGTTTGTCAGGCTGGGGAACTGTGTTTCTGGGACATTGAGTAGTACTGGGGCTCCACAAGGAACAGTCCTGGCTCCATTCCTGTTCATTCTGTATACATCTGACTTCAAATACAGCACCGAGTCCTGCCACATTCAGAAATACTCTGATGACACTGCTATCGTGGCATGTATCAGAAATGGACATGAAGCTGAATACAGAGATCTGATAAGTGCCTTCAGTGACTGGAGTCACAAAAACTGCCTGCTACTCAACGCCTCAAAGACAAAGGAAATGATCATAGATTTCCGCAGATCCAAACCCCCTCTTCAGCCAGTGAACACTTGTGGCGTGGACATCGAGATGGTGACATCATATAAATATTTAGGTGTCCACCTTGATAATAAGTTGGATTGGTCTACAAACGTAGACTTCATCTACAAAAAGGGCCAGAGCCGACTTTATTGCCTCAGATCACTAGACATCTGCAGTAAGATGCTGCAGATGTTTTATCAGTCTGTGGTAGCAAGTGTCCTGTTTTATGCTGCAGTCTGCTGGGGAGGCAGCATAAAACAGAAGGATGCAAGGCATCTGAACAAACTGATTAAAAAAGCTGGCTCTGTGGTTGGAATCAGATTGAACACATTGGAGGATGAGGTGGAGAGACGGGCACTGAGCAAGATGGAGGCCATTCTGACCAACATGGATCATCCACTTCACATTTGCCTCAATGAACAACGAAACATCAGTGGACGGCTCCTATCCCTGCGCTGCAAGACCGAAAAATTTAGGAAATCTTTCTTGCCATCAGCAGTCAGGCTATTCAATTCAAAATTAAACAGATAAGAACCCTGACAACTGAATTTCCCTTCGGGGATGAATAAAGTATTTCTGATTCTGATTCTGATTAAAATGGTGGAAAATCCATACAATGCTTACGTGAGGGATGTTTCACAGCACTGTAAGAATTTTGGTGTGTCAAAGGAAAATTTTGAGGAAGAGCTGATTGAATTAAGGAACAATCACGCTTTAAAGCAGAAGCATTTGGATGAATCCATGGTCACTTTCTGGATGCAATCCATACCCACCACTTACAGCACTGTCACCCTGTGTGCAAAGAAGATCTTGACCCGTTTTGGATCAACCTATGTGTGTGAAAGTGGTTTTTCCACAAAGGGGGTAATCAAGTCAAAGCAGTGCAACTCTCTAAGTACCGTATTTTCACGACCAAAAGGCGCACTGTACCAAAAGGCGCAGTCTCAGTTATGTGTGCCATTACTGTATTTAATACACACATAAGGCGCACCTGATTATATGGCGAGGGTTTTATATACAATCCACGCCCACACCTCCCCCTTTAACGTTCTCATGGTGTCCTCTACTACGTCGGCCTTACAACAACAACACACACACAAGCATACAAGTGTGCGTATTTAAAAATAGAGCGGGAGCAAAACTGAGTTTGGTTGTGCTTTATTTAAGTATTGATTACAAAGTACTAACATTTTTTTTAATCATCAATAGGCGCGGGCATGGTAAAACACAGATAAAACAAGCACACAAGTGTGCGTATTTAAAAATAGAGCGGGAGCAAAACTGAGTTTGGTATTCACATTTTTTTTTACCGGTAATCGTCATCAGTCAAACCCATGGAAGTCCTCATCCTCTGTTTCTGAATTGAACAGCTGCGCTAAACCTCCATCAAACATGCCAGGCTCACTTTCTTCACTGTCAGAGTCACTTTCCGTGCCGTGCGGCGCCTCGGAAATGATGCCGGCTTTTGCGAAAGCTCGAACAACAGTGCCAGCAGACACGTTAGCCCAAGCATTTACAATCCATTGGCAAATTGTGGCGTAACTCGCCCGGCGCTGCCTTCCACTCTTAGTGAAACTGTGGTCTCCATCGGTCATCCATCGCTCCCACGCCGCTCGCAGCCTTACTTTGAACGGCCGGTTCACACCGATGTCCAGCGGTTGGAGTTCCTTTGTCAGGCATCCCGGAATGACAGCAAGCTCAGAGTTCATTTGCTTCACTTGTTTTTTCACATCGGCTGTGAGATGGGCACGCATAGAGTCACAGATCAACAGCGATGGTGATGCGTGGAAAAAACCACCTGGTCTACGTCCGCCTTACAACAACACACACAGGACGCACTGCACCATAGGGCGCGCCGCACAATTTGAAAATCTAAGACTTTTATGTGCGCCTTATAGTCGTGAAAATACGGTAACCAACACCTCAGTGACTGTCTGCACACAGCAACATCTACATACCAGCCAGACCTGAGGTGATTAGTGGCAAAGATGCAGACTCAAGTCTCACATTAGGTAACAAAAACTGATTTATTCATTTTTGTCTTGTAAAATTAAGCATAGTAACTGTGAAAACAAGAATAAATGTTACTTGTTTTTCATTATTATTTTTTGCTGTATTTACACATGTGCTGGATCAAGTTCAGCCTGTCAAGCAAGCATGCACAGGATGTCCTTTTTTCAGTTTATCCCTGAGACACTTCAGAAACAGCCATAAACATTTAGCAGCTTAAATATTTTTTTGGAACTGTTGGACAGTCCTCTCACTGCAAGGGCTCTCATTTAGACAGATGGGAAAACAGAAAAGTGGACAAGCTTTGGCAAGCTCAATCTGAAAGAAAACCTTTTGGTTACAGTCGAGGAAACAGACTTACCCAACAGGAGTTCTCTGGAAACGACTACATAATATTTCAGGATTGATTGTAGAAGGACCGTATCCTCCTGTGCTCTCATGTATCACCGTAACTGTTTATTGGATGGAGCTTATGTAGTCGATTACACAAGCTGCACTATAGGTGTTCAACCCTGATCAAAGAGATCCCTTGTAGCCTTTAAAGTTACAGAACCTCAGACTTGCTTTTAATACTCTTTGGTGACCTGCAAACTCTCCTTCTGTGTGTGGTATTGCTGAAAATTTTACATCACACACGTCTATATGCACAGAAACGCACCCTAAAACTCTCCCAGCACAGACAGGCCAAGAAAAACAGCTGAGAAGAGTTCAGGAACTTGGAGTGAGTTTCTGTGTTGGCTAATGTGTTAATACACTAGGACAGCACCACTCAACCTGTGGCAACATCTACACTGCCACTATTTTGATACTGAGACACTTCAGAAAGCTGTTTTTTCTTATTTTAAATCCTATGTGAATTTGACTTTGCTTCTCCATGCTAAGGAATGTGATACAACGTCCTGATTTCAACTGAGTGTAATTGTTTTAGCTTTGAAATCTTCTGTCAGTGCTGCCTATTGATGCACAATTTCTGTAAATAATGCACACCTATACGTTTTTAAAAAAAATCATTTGGTTGTACCTCATTGTTCAAAAAAGTAAGTCACCTAAAGAGCTATGTTTGTATGTTTTACAATGGTTGGTTTTTGGCCACAGATGAACTTTTTTGTGACATGCAAGATTTAATTTTTGCTTTATTTTTTGGAGTTGTAGATCAGTTAATTTTTATAAGCAATCTCCTGATTTATTTACTTTTTTTTAATAAAGCCTACTTAGTTTTCTGATGTAATTTAGGGAATGTTTAAAAAAAGCATTGCTTGAAAAATGTTTTAAAAACTTTGAAATATTACTTTTATTTGTAACAAAAAAGTGCTGATACGCATAGTATGTATTTTGTTCTTATTTTGTGAATAAAGTCCCATTTTGTAATTTGATATCTATGACCATTTTTTTTTTTATATCATGACATTTGGCCATTTTGCTTTTTACTGGAAATGCAAAAAAACAGCCACAAATAGAAACATAATTTTGACGCAAAAAAATTCAAAGTAAGAAATATAGCAGCTTTTAAAATTCAGAATGTGATGAGTCTGATTTGCTTCCATATTGAGCTCCACATGACAGCTTCATCAGTCATGAAAAATAAATGTTAGTTTACCCAAACCATAACCCTGATGGCAGTTCTTTGGAGGATCTTTCGTGTTGTCTTGAGCTTTGAAACGTGCAGCTCAACATTGCTCTGCCAGTTAACTAAAACTAAGACTAAAGCAGAGAAGAAGACAACAGACGTTACCATGAAGATCCTCAGTGTGGATCAGTAGAACATCAGCCTGATGGCTACAGTTTAGAGTCACCATAACTTTACATCACATTCATCTCAACAAACAAATAAAACATGAAGTCTGACCTCAGAGTCTTCAGGATGCAGTCTGGACTCTCCAGAAAACCACTCAGACGTTTCACTCCTGAATCCGTCAGGTCGTTGATGCTCAGGTCCAGATGTTCCAGATGGGAGGGGTTGGACTTCAAAGCTGAGACCAGAGAATCACAGCTGATCTCTGACAACCTGCAGCCCTCCAATCTGAATAAAGAATAAAAGATGTAGATAAAATCATTGATGATCCATCAGATGTGTTCAGGTTCTGAATGTGCAGATCAACATTACTTTGTCCTCATCAATCAGCTTTTCTCTAAAACCAGCAGAGTGACTTTGTCCTTCTCTTATTGTGGATCATCATCATGTCAGCCTTCTACACACATCATCCACATGTCAGCACAACATTCATCCACCTATTCATGTCCACACATCAATAACATGCTGCATCATCAACAGGATCAGTATCAGTCAAATAAAACTGAACTCAACACAAACCAAAGAAATATTTCTGTTTCACTCTCCAGATTTTGCCACTTCAAATTGATTTGAGTTCAGAAGATCTTCTGGATCCACATGTGACTCTTCAGTACAAATTACAAATAATCATTTACTTGAACAACAAACACTGAACATTTTCTACACTTTCTCCTACGAAAACTCGTCTCTTGTCTCAACACACTAAAGAAAACAGAAAATATAAATCACAGCAGATTTACAGCTTCATGGATGGAAGTTCTGTTAAACATAAATGAGCTTCAGTTGTCATTAAACACATCAGATCTACAACAGTAACAGACAGACAGTGAACTGACCTCAGAGTCTTCAGGATGGAGTCTGGACTCTCCACAAAACCACACAGATGTTTCACTCCTGAATCCTGCAGGTTGTTGGAGCTCAGGTCCAGATGTTCCAGATGGGAGGGGTTGGACTTCAGAGCTGAGACCAGAGAATCACAGCTGATCTCTGACAAACTGCAGTCCTCCAATCTGAATGAAGAATAAAAGATGTAGATAAAATCATTGATGATTCATCAGATGTGTTCAGGTTCTGAATGTTCAGCTCAACATTACTTTGTCCTCATCAATCAGCTTTTCTCTAAAACCAGCAGAGTGACTTTGTCCTTCTCTTATTGTGGATCATCATCATGTCAGCCTTCGACACACATCAGGGTTCTCGCCAGCGAATTTCAGCGTAATGGCCCGTTACGTTGTCTAACGGCCCGTTACGCTGTCGTTACGCTGTCTAACGGCCCGTTACGCTGTCGTTACGCTGTCTAACGGCCCGTTACGCTGTCGTTACGCTGTCTAACGGCCCGTTACGCTGTCGTTACGCTGTCTAACGGCCCGTTACGCTGTCGTTACGCTGTCTAACGGCCCGTTACGCTGTCGTAACGGCCCGTTACGCTGTCAGTTTAAAAGATTACGCTGTGATTAGGGCCGCTACGCCAGCGCATTTCAAAGATTACGCTGTTGTTTTGAGTGTGTGTGGCTCCGTCATAAGAGAGGGAGAGAGAGCAGCGTGTGTGTGTGGGAGAGAGGGGGAGAGCGAGATGTCCAAGCGACCTTGAATGCAGCGAGCGAGAGAGACGGCAGTCGGTTCAGGCAGTTCAGTAGAGGAGGAGAGAAGGTGTGTAGTTACTGGGTTGGTGGTACTGTGCGGCTCAGCCACTGTTGATAGACAATAAAGGCTGCAGTATTCTTCGATACGACTGGGCTCCTGTGTCTTTGCCTCTATGGCTGCTGAGGAAGTGAAGGGGGTTAACCCTGGGCTTCCTGACCACGGTCGGGGGCCGAACAGGAAGGGTTAACACTGTGATTAGGGCCGCTGCGCTGTTATTTTGACAGATAACGCCATGTGCGTTTGTTTTTAATCGACTGGGTGCCTATTTAGGTTAATATGTGTCTCCTGTCTATTGACCGGTTCCTGTCTATTGCGCGCACACGCGCGTGCAGGAGGACCTGCCGTTACACTGAAAAAAAAATCCTGGTGAGAGCCCTGCACATCATCCACATGTCAGCTCAACATTCATTCACCTATTCATGTCCACACATCAGTAACATCTGTTGACCTCAGTCCACTCTCTCATTACAGGATCAACATCGAATCTCTTCGTTCTTTCATTTATTCCATCACCTTCTTCTTCTGTGGAAATCAGCTTCATAGCTTTGTCTCATTCACATCTTCCAGTGTGTCTTCCAACAACAGTCACATGCCATCTATACATTACAGAGGGATTCTGATTCCTGCTGTCCACTCTGACTGTCCACTGCTCTCTTCCTAACACAACTCCACTGGAAGGAATCACTTCATCAGCTCAGCTCACACTAACACCAAGCTTCAGCTTCTGACTCACACTAATCAATTTCCAGACCGTTGACAACTAAACTCCTCTTTCAGTTACCGAGGCTCCACTGCAGCTCAGCACAAACACACTGACTGGATCTGTGGAAGTCACACTGCTGAAGCCTCACATCACTTTCACATCAGCTTCACATTCAGACACACAGCAGGACTGTGGATTCTGTTCTCCATCTGGGAACTCTGCAGTCAGCTGATCAGGGGATTTATTCACAGAGAGATCAAGAAACTAAAATGTCTTCAGGAAAATCCTGAACGTATATCAAACAAAACTTAAAACTTGTGATATAATAATGCCACCAACAGTGAACTGACCTGAGTCTCTCCAGTTTACAGTTTGGACTCTGCAGTCCATCAAAAAGATGTTTCACTCCTGAATCCTCCATGTTGTAGATTCTATTCAGGTCCAGATGTTCCAGATGGGAGGGGTTGGACTTCAGAGCTGAGGCCAGGACTTCATAGTGACTCTCTGAGATTCTACAGTTATAAAGTCTGTAATGAGACATAAATGACAAAACATGTTAAGATGAAAGTGAACACTTTATATTTCACTTCATTTAATTGCAGAACATTGGGACACATCAGTGGTTCAGCTGATCTTCTCCGCACTTGACGTAAAACTGAATTCTCATCAGCTTCTTTCACAGCTGCACACTCTGAATCTGTATTAATTTTATAGAAATATATAGAAATGTAGAATCTGCAGATGAAGGACAGAAGGTGGAGTTACATTCACACTTCCATACTGTCCACATTTTGTCTGTCATCTAATACCATGTCCAGCTACACAAAGTTCTCAGGAGAACATCTGGATCAGAAGAACATTTTCTGTCCTGTTTTTACTGTGACTTTATTGCTTGTTGGTTTTGTATAAACAGTTCCAGCTGAAACCCTGTTGAGGAACATCTGAGACTAAACACTGCTGACATGTGACGTTTGAAATAAACAAATGGAACACTGAGAATAATGACGATCTTCAAGTGGGAACATCTGAAGAACTGAACTACTGATCATGTTCATCACATCTGTACTCACCGAGCCTTTCTGCAGTTCCTCACAGCTGGAATCAGTCTCAGTTTTCCCTTCCATGATGTTCTGAACTTGTCCAGGTCCACCTCATCCAGAACCACCTCCGACATCTGCAGCGTGTAGGCCAGAGCTGAGCAGTGGATTTCAGAGAGTTCCTTCTCTAATCTGTTCTCTGACTGCAGGAACTCTTGGATCTCCTGATGTACTGAGAGATCCTTCATCTCCATCAGACAGTGGAAGATGTTGATGCTTCTGTCTGGAGACATTTTATTCGTGTTCATCCCCTTCAGGTTGTTTATGACTCCCTGGATCATCTCTGGACTGTTCTCCGTCTGATCCAGCAGACCTAACAGTCTCTGGTTGGACTCCAGACAGAGGCCATGAAGGAAGCGAACAAACAGGTCCAGGTGACCATTTTTACTTCTGAGGGATTTCTCCATGGCGCTGTCCAGGAAATCATCCAGGGACAAGTTTATATAGTCTTCTTCCAGGAACTTTTTCAGTACCTCGGTGTTATTGTTGGTGTAACAGTGGAACATGTAGACTGCAGCCAGAAACTCCTGAATGCTCAGATGAACAAAGCAGTAGACTGGTTTCTGGAACATCACACACTCTCTTCTGAAGATCTGGGTACAAACTCCTGAGAACACCGAGGCCTCTGTCACATCCAGACCACACTGTTCCAGGTCTTCTTGGTAGAACATCACGTTTCCTTTCTCCAGATGTTCAAAGGCCAGCCTCCCCAGCTTCAGAAGAACTTCCCTGTCAGCCTCCGTCAGCTCCTGAGGACTCGTCTCATGTCCCTCATGGTACTTGTTGTTCTTCCTCTGTGTCTGAACCAGCAGGAAGTGTGAGAACATGTCAGTCAGGGTCTTGGGCAGCTCTCCTCTCTGCTTTGTGCTCAACATGTGCTCCAGAACTGCAGCAGTGATCCAGCAGAACACTGGGAGTCGACACAAGATGTGGAGGTTCCTGGATGTCTTCATGTGGGAGATGATTGTGCTGGACAGCTCTTCATCACTGATCCTCCTCCTGAAGTACTCGTCCTTCTGGACGTCGGTGAAGCCTCGTACTTCTGTTAACCTGTCCACACGTTTAGGAGGGATCTGATTGGCTGCCGCTGGGCGGGAAGTGATCCAGACCAGAGCTGAAGGAAGCAGATTCCCCTCGATGAGGTTCACCAGCAGAACGTCCAGCGATGACTTCTGGCTGACGTCAGACACAACCTTCCTGTTGGTGAAATCCAGGGAAAGTCTGCTTTCATCCAGACCGTCAAAGATGAACAAAAGTTTACAGACAGCCAGCTGCTCTGCCGTCACCTTCTGTAATGTTGGATGGAAAACATGGAGCAGCGTGAGAAGACTGTGCTGCTCATCTCTGATCAAGTTCAGCTCCCTGAACGGAAGCACCACCACCACACTGACATCTTGGTTTTCTCGGCTCTCTGCCCAGTCCAGAGTGAACTTCAGCACTGAGAAGGTTTTTCCGATGCCAGCCACGCCGTTGGTCAGAACCACTCTGATGGCTCTCTGCTGCTCAGGTAAGGCTTTGAAGATGTCCTGGCACCTGATAGGAGTGCCATGGAGACTCTTCTTGGAAGCTGTTTCCAGCTGGCTCACCTCATGTTGGATATCAGCCTCTCCACTGTGTCCCTCTGTGATGTAGAGCTCAGTGTAGATCCTGTTCAGGAGGGTTCCACCTCCTCTTTCATCACTTCCTTCAGTCACATGTTCACATCTCCTTCTCAGACTCATCTTATGTTCCTGTAGAACCTCCTGCAGAACATCTGCTCACAGACCAGACAAACAAATTCAACAAACACAAACATCTTTCATGTCTGGACAACACAACAACAGGATCAGTTTTCACACATCAGTCCACCAGCAGATGTTCAGTCTTACTTTGTCCACAGCCGCTCTGACTGGCTGTCTGCAGTCCAGCTCTGGTTCTGGATCTTTTTACACACTGGGGACAGGAGGAGTGTCCTGATGGAGCAGACTGGTCCCAGTATGAGGTGATGCACTGTCTGCAGAACCAGTGTCCACAGCTGGTAGAGACTGGATCCTTCAGGACGTCCTGACAGGAAGCACAGCAGGACGGCTGCTCCTTCACACAAACTCTCCTCCTCTTCATCACTCTGTCAACACATTTATTCATCACTGAGATCATTTGGAGAAAAACATCCACATCTGACAACACAGTGCAGAAGCTCAGATGGTCTCGGAGAACAGTAAAAGTCAAGCTACTCTTCTGTCTGAATTCAGTCATAAAAATGCTGCTTCCTTTTATTATTAACACCAGTGAATTCTTTTCCCATCAGCTCTCTGATTAAACTCTGACTGATCTGCCTGCAGTTTGCTGTTAATAGAAACTCAACACTGTGCAGCAGCTGCACAGTAACAGCCTTCCAACACAGGCAGCTGCTTCTGGTCTTTGACGACGACGACCCCCCGCCCCCCCAACGTGAAATGTTTAAGTCTAAGTCCTGAATATAAATATCATCACAAAGTGTGAGTCTATATCATTTTGCTAAACTTTCAGATTCAAATATAATGTTCTTTTCATAAAAACAGGCAGTCAGGGGTGAAGACACATTCCCATGTATTTATGCATTTGGCCATTTAAAAACCTGTACCTGAAACATGTTCATAATCAAAACTTTTTGATCCATAAAAATATTATTTTTTTGTCCAATTTACCTTCTTTTCCTCCTATGTCCAATTCTTCAACCCTTACTATGTACCATATCTCACAACTGTAGCAATAAACTCAACAAAAACCTCCTCTTTCTTGCTTTTCCTGATTGCAAATGACTCGCCTTGTGGCACACCGTTAAGAGATTTCACGCAGTAAAAATAGCATGCTTTTCTGTGATTGGTCGAGAGCAGGTCATGACTCGGGCGTGTGATCAAGATTCGGGTGGCTCCGACCATTTCCGACGCCTCTTATATTCTCGCTCGGGCGTTTCGAAGAAAAAGTAAGTCAAACCCTTTTTTGTTGCTTTTTACAAGAAAAATAGAGCGCCACTGTGTAGACTAGCGCAAGCCTAGAGATGGGACAAATAAGGTGAAATTTAAGTCCCCAATCAGATTTGTGCTTATTCTAGTGTCATTTATTAAGAATTTATCAAACTATTAAATTTTATCTCTGAAACGTGTACATGTCTAAATTCTGACAGAGCAGGACTCCCACCCAGACCAGAACAGGACTCTCACACTGACATACAACATACTACACAGCTCATGAATAACATTTTTTGTCTTTTTCATTCTAAGTGGGCCAAATCACTTGAGCCATTTAACTTGCTATGATCTCGGGTTCTGGACAAGTGTGATGCTGGTGTGGCCACAGTGTACACATCTGATGTTGCTCACTGAGGTCCAAGGGATTCTCAGGGAGTTTGTGTGTTTGCTCAGACACATGAAAAGTTAGGGAGGGCATCGGACACAACATAAAATTGAAAAGTGTGATATAAAGGAGTCATATGAATAAGTTAGAGACAGCTTTCTTACTTTGTTTCTGAGGGTTTAGGTTCTTTGCTGAAGTTTGGACCATGATCGTTGGACCAGTCACTCTTCACAGACAGACAGCTGGATGCTGCAGACTCTGTTCTCTGTATGCTGAAACACGATTGTATTTTCATCAATCACTGATCAATTCTCTGATTAAATATGTAATTTAACGACACAAGCTGCAGATGATGGGATGGTTAATGTTTGCAGTCGTTCTCTTTGATTAGATTACAGTTTTTCTACTGTCACAGATGGTGAGAGGAAAACAGGACAAAGGACTTCTATTTGAAACCTTTTCAAAGTCTATTTCAATCTGCAAATCAAAATTAATCATGTAGGACACAACATATAACTGACCGATGCAAGTATAAAGGAGTCATATGAATAAGTTAGAGACAATTTTCTTACTTTGTTTCTGAGGGTTTAGGTTCTTTGCTGAAGTTTGGACCATGATCGTTGGACCAGTCACTCTTCACAGACTGACAGCTGGATGCTGCAGATTCTGTTCTCTGTATGCTGAAACACGATTGTATTTTCATCAATCACTGATCAATTCTCTGATTAAATATGTAATTTAACGACACAAGCTGCAGATGATGGGATGGTTAATGTTTGCAGTCGTTCTCTTTGATTAGATTACAGCTTTTCTACTGTCACAGATGCTGAGAGGAAAACAGGACAAAGGATTTCTATTTGAAACCTTTCAAAGTTCATTTTAATCTGCAAACTAAATTCAATCATCAAGAACACAACATATAACTGACAGATATAATTATAAAGGAGTCACATGGATAAATTAGAGGCAGTTTTCTTACTTGGTGTCTGAGGGTTCAGGTTCTTTGCTGAAGTTTGGACCATGATCGTTGGACCAGTCACTCTTCACAGACAGACGGCTGGAGGCTGCAGACTCTGCTCTCCGTCTTCTGAAACATGTTTGTATTCTCATCAATCACTGATCAATTCTCTGATCAAATATGTAGTTTGAATACACAAGCTGCAGATGATATATAGTTTAATGTTTGCAAGCATCCTCTTTGATTAGATTACAGCTTTTCTACTGTCACAGATGGTGAGAGGAAAACAGGACAAAGGATTTCAATTTGAAACCTTTTCAAAGTCTATTTCAATCTGCAAATCAAAATTAATCATGTCAGACACAACATATAACTGACCGATGCAAGTATAAAGGAGTCATATGAATAAGTTAGAGACAATTTTCTTACTTTGTGTCTGAGGGTTTAGGTTCCTTGCTGAAGGTTGGACCATGATCGTTGGACCAGTCACTCTTCACAGACAGACAGCTGGAAGCTGCAGACTCTGTTCTCTGTATGCTGAAACACACGTTTGTATTTTCATCAATCACTGATCAATTCTCTGATCAAATATGTAGTTTGAATTCACAAGCGGCAGATGATGGGATGGTTAATGTTTGCAAGCATCCTCTTTCTATGCTTGCACTAGGATTTTGAAATAAAGAGCCACTGTGGCTCACTCATAAGAATAACAATGAGCCACAAATTTCTGTGTCAGTGATAGCGGAAAAAAATCGAGTCATTTTCCTGCATTCTGGTGCATTTTGAAGTAAAAAATGCTCAATTAAACAGTTCTATTTTAACTATTTTATTTCATAATAATACATTTTATTTGGCAACACCTTTCAGAACACCCAAGGTCACTTTACAGAGGATAAAAAACACAGTACAAACACAGTACACAAACACAGTAAAAACATGTTACTTTTTGGTCAAAAACTTTGATATCGATTTCAATACTTTTCTAATATTTCAGAGATATGTTGTACTGTTAAAAAAAACAATAATTTATGCAAATAAAACTTTGATGCACTGCTTTCAAATAAATTTTGCAGTCGTACATGTCACAACTGAACAGATTTTGTTTTCAAGTGTAATAGATAACAAAAAGTGCAACCAAAGTAAATAAACTATGATAATTTCACCAAAGTGCATAAAATGCAAGAAAAATGTAAACAGGAAATGGGACCTTTGCCTAATAACACTAAAAACTAGTGGTGTGCGATACCGCAAGATTTGGTATTGATCCGATAGCAAGTAAATACAGGGCCAGTATCGCCGATACCAACTTTCACAGTAGTAGATTTTTAAGATACCACCGCCCGTTATTGTCTTTGATAATAAAGTATGATACACATTGTAAGGTCATGGCACCCATCTGGTCCCACCTGGTTGCTTAACGAGGGATATTTACCGATGTTCCCTGAACGCTCCACAGTGCAGACTATGGTACATGCTGCTCAGTGGCTGAGTGATCAGACCACTGTGAGAGCAAAATTTACTTAAATTTACTTATTTAAAAGAGTCAGATGAAGTGTCTTCATTTCAGATTAGTCCAATATGAAAGCGATTGATTTTGTCCATATGTTGTTTTCTGTGAGCGGCGAAAACAGCACACGTAAGTGCGCTACGTCTTTTAAGAGGGGAGCACATTTTTACATTTTAAAGGCCGCGGTCAGTTGTTCTCTTATAGTGGTAGAAGCTAAAAATCATGATTGTGATGAATGATTATTTAATTTTTTACAGCAATGGTCTTTGTAATTGTCTCTGGTTTAGTATCTTCCTGCCTGCAGTCTGATCCATCACGGCCGCTGCAGGTGATCTGTATGAATGAGATGAGTTGCAGGACGTGGGCGCGCTCCGCGGATCGCCGTGAGCGCCGGTGTGTTCCCCCCTCTACTGCCGCCCCTCCGGGAGCCTGTCCCTCCCCTCCCTCTCCAGTTATGAGTTTCTGGCCTGTGTTGGCATTATAGTAACTTGGTATTCATTCTGTGAATAAAACCCGTTTAATTTCGACCTGCATGCCGCCTGCTCTGCGTAGCTCTCACTCTGGGTTCAGTTCCACCGTACCATAGCATGATCATCAGCTGTGTCTCACGTCAGACTTCTTCTCTGCCTCCTCTTTCCTCAGTGTTGGTTGAGGAACGTACAACAGCTAAACAGCTCATTAGACAGGAACAGACTGACAGAGCCACGGAAGAAATTAAAGTTATACTTTCCACCACTTTGATTTATGATGTAGCTGAGCACTGCTTGCTTTTTTGTCTGGCGCCGCCGAGTCACATGACGGTTAACATCCAATCACAAGAGGAGGATTAGCAGCTGCTCCTCAGATGGAGGACCTCTGACAGAAAGAGCGCCTGTTCATTGAAGCTGCATCAGTGCAAACATACTCGATGGAAACTGAGACTAAAGCATCGATATCGCAGCACTGGTATCATTCGATATCAATACCCACGCTGGGATCGATATTGTCAATATTTGGGATCGATCCGCCCATCTCTACTTTTTACAAGAAAAATGGTGCGTCACTGTGGCTCACACGGTTCAGAATGACTGCGCCATCCAGCAAAATGATGCGCCAATGGCGCTGTGGCAATCGGCCAGCACAAGCCAAGCTCTTTGATTAGATTACAGCTTTTCTACTGTCACTGATGCTGAGAGGAAAACAGGACAAAGGATTTCTATTTGAAACCTTTTCAAAGTCCATTTTAATCTGCAAATTAAAATCAATCATCAAGGAGACAACATATAACTGACCGATGTAATTATAAAGGAGTCATATGGATAAGTTAGAGGCAGCTTTCTTACTTTGTGTCTGAGGGTTCAGGTTCTTTGCTGAAGTTTGGACCATGATCGTTGGACCAGTCACTCTTCACAGACTGACAGCTGGAAGCTGCAGACTCTGCTCTCCGTCTTCTGAAACACGTTTGAATTCTCATCAATCACTGATCAATTCTCTGATTATGCAGGGTGTCCATAAAATCTCTTTACAGTTTTAAGAATTTGTTACAAAGACAGCTGATAAGATATGAGAATCAGATTTGTTTTACTGTAATCAGTGTTTATTAAAGTTTGTAATCACAGTGAAATTGTGTGTTTCAGTTATCCTGCTGGTGAAAGAGGTACTGTTAAATGGAACTCGATGTTATCCTCAGATGTTCTTGGTCACCGGTGATATTCTCCATAAATTTCATGTTCCATGCTCGAATTGAAGGATGTGATGGTGGATCTCTTCCATACTTAGTTGTGTAGTTTTGGTGGGTCTGCACATCCGATTTTGTCTCAATAAACCATGATACACATTGTGCCTACTCTTGAGGAGTAACCATGTTTTAGGGTTTCATTTAACAGTACCTCTTTCACCAACAGGATGCCTGAAACACATAATTTCAATGTGATTACAAACTTTAATAAACACTGATTACAATAAAACAAATCTGGTTCTGATATCTTATCAACTGCCCTTGTAGGGCTGGGCGATAAATCGAATTAATTTGATTAATTCGCGTTTTTAAAACCTGACGATTTGAAAATTTGCCAAATCGTAAAATCAAGGCGAGCTTAAATATATAACGATACAGATTCTTCTTCTGCCTTTCACGACTTGTGCACTGGCATTTGCTTCCGCCTCTCATCTCCTTCCGCCAAAACACTCACACCCCCGTCATGGTGGACAGAACAGCAGACGAAGAGTTGGTCGTGAGAAAAGGGCCTCATGTTACATCGATTGTATGGAAGTGGTTCGGCTTTGACAAGACTGACACAGAGCAAACGACAGTCATGTGTAAGGTTTGCAAAAGTACTGTGAAAACGAAGAGTAGCAGCACAACTAACCTCTTTCAGCACCTCCAGCAGAGGCATCCTAAAGAATGGGAAGAGTGACCGCAGCTAGGGAAGTGCGGCATGGCTAGCACTAGCCATAGCAAACAGACCGCAAAAAAACAACAAAAATCGATTTAAATCGTAATCGTCCAAGATGACTAAATAAATAAATAAAAAAAATCGAGATTTTATTTTTTGGCCATATCGCCCAGCCCTATGCCCTTGTAATACATTCTTAACCCTGTAAAGTGACTTCATGGACACCCTGAATACATAGTTTAAATACACAAACTGCAGATGATGGGATGGTAAATATTTGCAGTCGTCCTCTTTGATTAGACTGCAGCTTTTCTACTGTCACAGATGCTGAGAGGAAAAAAGGACAAAGGATTTCTATTTGAAACCTTTTCAAAGTCCATTTTAATCTGCAAATTAAAATCAATCATCAAGGAGACAACATATAACTGACAGATGTAATTATAAAGGAGTCATATGGATAAGTTAGAGGCAGTTTTCTTACTTTGTGTCTGAGGGTTTAGGTTCTTTGCTGAAGTTTGGACCATGATCGTTGGACCAGTCACTCTTCACAGACTGACAGCTGGAAGCTGCAGACTCTGCTCTCCGTCTTCTGAAACACGTTTGAATTCTCATCAATCACTGATCAATTCTCTGATTATGCAGGGTGTCCATAAAATCTCTTTACAGTTTTAAGAATTTGTTACAAAGACAGTTGATAAGATATGAGAATCAGATTTGTTTTACTGTAATCAGTGTTTATTAAAGTTTGTAATCACATTGAAATTGTGTGTTTCAGTTATCCTGCTGGTGAAAGAGGTACTGTTAAATGGAACTCGATGTTATCCTCAGATGTTCTTGGTCACCGGTGATATTCTCCATAAATTTCATGTTCCATGCTCGAATTGAAGGATGTGATGGTGGATCTCTTCCATACTTAGTTGTGTAGTTTTGCTGGGTCTGCACATCCGATTTTGTCTCAATAAACCATGATACACATTGTGCCTACTCTTGAGGAGTAACCATGTTTTAGGGTTTCATTTAACAGTACCTCTTTCACCAACAGGATGCCTGAAACACATAATTTCAATGTGATTACAAACTTTAATAAACACTGATTACAATAAAACAAATCTGGTTCTGATATCTTATCAACTGCCCTTGTAGGGCTGGGCGATAAATCGAATTAATTTGATTAATTCGCGTTTTTAAAACCTGACGATTTGAAAATTTGCCAAATCGTAAAATCAAGGCGAGCTTAAATATATAACGATACAGATTCTTCTTCTGCCTTTCACGACTTGTGCACTGGCATTTGCTTCCGCCTCTCATCTCCTTCCGCCAAAACACTCACACCCCCGTCATGGTGGACAGAACAGCAGACGAAGAGTTGGTCGTGAGAAAAGGGCCTCATGTTACATCGATTGTATGGAAGTGGTTCGGCTTTGACAAGACTGACACAGAGCAAACGACAGTCATGTGTAAGGTTTGCAAAAGTACTGTGAAAACGAAGAGTAGCAGCACAACTAACCTCTTTCAGCACCTCCAGCAGAGGCATCCTAAAGAATGGGAAGAGTGACCGCAGCTAGGGAAGTGCGGCATGGCTAGCACTAGCCATAGCAAACAGACCGCAAAAAAACAACAAAAATCGATTAAAATCGTAATCGTCCAAGATGACTAAATAAATAAATTTAAAAAATCGAGATTTTATTTTTTTGGCCATATCGCCCAGCCCTATGCCCTTGTAATACATTCTTAACCCTGTAAAGTGACTTCATGGACACCCTGAATACATAGTTTAAATACACAAACTGCAGATGATGGGATGGTAAATATTTGCAGTCGTCCTCTTTGATTAGACTGCAGCTTTTCTACTGTCACAGATGCTGAGAGGAAAAAAGGACAAAGGATTTCTATTTGAAACCTTTTCAAAGTCCATTTTAATCTGCAAATCAAAATCAACCATCAAGGAGACAACATATAACTGACAGATGTAATTATAAAGGAGTCATATGAATAAGTTAGAGACAGTTTTCTTACTTTGTGTCTGAGGGTTTAGGTTCTTTGCTGAAGTTTGGAGGATGATCGTTGGACCAGTCACTCTTCATAGATAGACGGCTGGAGGCTGGAAACTCCTCCTCCTCTTCACTCATCTTGAGGACTTCAGTCAGTCTGAGACGAAAACCAGCAACACTGACTGTGAGCTCAAGAAGCAATAAAAGTCAAAGTAACATACAAGTTCATATTTGTCTTCATTCAGGTCCTTTGTGTGCACAGAAGTGAAATCTGACAAAAGTCCTCAGAGAGAAAACTGCCTCAGTGATTGAGACTCCCACCTGCCTCCATAATCAGGATTCTTCCTCTGACTGAGTCCAAACTAACAGACAGCTGTATTATTTCCTCCCTGTTCTCATGTTACTGGATCATCTGCTTAGTGTTGCTCCTCCTCTCCATTTATAGCTCAATGCTGAGCTCTGAGATCTGTTTGTTTGTTTGTCAGCAGGATTCCACCAAAACTACCAGCTTACATTTCATGACATGTGGAGGAGAGGTGGAGCGAAAGGAAGAACCAACAAAACAACTGGAATGTGATGATTTCTTCATATTGTTCAGCTCTGGTG
Organism: Acanthochromis polyacanthus; assembly: GCF_021347895.1. Lineage (NCBI taxonomy): Eukaryota > Metazoa > Chordata > Actinopteri > Pomacentridae > Acanthochromis > Acanthochromis polyacanthus. Next base: position 10,834,788 of record NC_067134.1, on the reverse strand, counting down.
TTCATTCAGATGTGCATGATGTATCTGAACGTCTCTGGCTTAAACAAACAAAGGCTGAGCTTGGCCAACTTTCTGCTCTGTCGGAGTTACCCTGTTTCAGTGTATAGCTCTATCCAAAATATGACACATAATTCAAAATGGCCGACTTCCTGTTGCGTTTTGATGTTATTGTCAAGTATATCTTTGTGCGTCTTGATGAGTTATATATGCCGCAGAGGCCATCGTCTCTTTTGAAACTTTCCAGGTGGCGCTGTAGAGCCATTTTTTCCCACACGTGTACAATTCCCCTAAAATATTAACTTTTTGCCAGTCCTGATATGTGTGATAATTTTCTCGGCAGGTTGTCAGGTCGAGCTCAGGAACTCCCTGAACGGCTTGAAGCAGCTCCTCACTCTGCCTCCTCTACAGACTGATTCAGGCAGCAGAAAGTGGAGATACACGGAAAAAACTACCATAATCAGCTCCTGACCACCAGCCATCTTTACTGTATTATTATTTACACACTTGACTATTATTTATTTATTACTTTAGTCGACTGTTTCTGGCCACGAACACAAAATGGCGGACCTCCGATTTGTGTAATTACTTCAACCAAACCTTTCAGCTCCAGAGAAAGTTTCAAGTGAGTGTCAAGTTTCTGCTCAGTTTTCTAAACAACTATCAAACATTAAATACCGAAAACGAACAAATTCAACTTTAAAAGCTGCGGACGTTACCTTCATACGGACGAGAACTTAAACTGCGCCACAGTTTTGGAAGAGGAAGGACACTGAAAGTTTGACACAGAGAGACGTTTGCGTCCAAGTCAAAACATCGGAAATCAGAGAGTTCAGCTGGAGATTAACCGCGTTAGGAAAATACAAGATATTTTAGTGTTTACTGAGCTTCAATTATAATCGCACTTACAATATAGTGTAGTTGTTTTCAAAATGTTTAATACAAAAGCATTTATTTATCGTTGTAATCTGACACTGGGAATCCGCTGTCCCTGGGCTGCCTCCGCCTCCACTGGCAGTTCTTTCTTTTTTCCTCAAACGCACCCTAACATAACACGTCCGCGCACGCTGTCAGATGTGTTTGAAAGACGGAAAATGTAGCAAGGGTGGCGCAGAGAAGGCAAGAATCAGCAAGAGGAAAGCTCTGGAAACAGACGCAGACAAATGTGCTGAACAAGGAAACTTCAGCACTAAATCGAGCTCGCTGTTTGAAACCACAAATGAGGACGAGGAAACGGGGACGGCAAGATGTTGAACTTTGCAAATCATCGTTGAAGTTAATTATCAAGTCAATGAATTGTGTGGCACTGTGGCATATAACATAACATTACATAATTTAAATAATAGTATGATGCGACGCCACATAACTGGAAAACTTTGTCTTGTAGCCTCTCAGAGTCAGAAGAAAGATCCAGAACCAAGCAGCAACCATGAGCCCAGAGTGGGAGGTAGGATTGCTCATTGAGCAAATATTATTAAATTTATTATAATAAAAAATATGGTGTAGACCTGCTTTAAATGAGAACTGCCCTGAGATCCTAGGTGATCAGTGTTGGGCAAGCTACTTGGAAACTATAATGAGCTAAGCTACCAGCTACTCCGTGTTAAATCAAGCTTCACTACACTGAAGCTATGACCCACAGAAATGTAGCAAGCTAAGCTACAGCAATATGGCCAAAGTAGCTTAATACATTCAAGTTAGTTTTTTTCTTACCAAAAAATTTCAGGGACTAATGAAGTCAGTCAAACGGAGACAAGAAAATGCTGACTTATTTATTATTAAACGATCATTTTTGTTCTCAGTGCTCCAAACTTAGTAAGTTGATACACTGAGGAATATGTGGAGCTATATTTAAAATGAATCAACCTTTTTACATTAGAAATCATTGTTTTGATTTTCTTTTTAGTTTGTATTGCAGACATAATGTATCTGATAATTAAGTTGCAGCAGCTTATTTTAACACACCACTTACATTGGAGGGTATAATAGGTTGCATTTGATATAATTTCCTTATAAAGTAAGCAATATTATAGTAAGACAATTTTATACATAATTTGGATATTTCACGTTGGGTATTAAATCAAGTTTTATTTCTTAAGTCTAATATCTATGTAAAATCATTCAATGCTTTCCCAAAGTGCTGTATCCACTGCTACTTAACTCAATTTTGGTCTTGAGTGTAAGATTAAGATATTTAATCATTTATGCCATCACTTTTGTTACCCTTTCTGTTATTTTTTTCAGCCATTTGCTCATTAGTGTTAACAGTAATACTGAAGAAGACAGATTTTGGTTTTACTGTTACCTCGTTTTCTCCCATACCTCTTCCCTCCTATATGTATCAGTTTATTTAATCCCCCAATTTATACATATTCACACACTGCCACCACAACCTTACGCTTAATTTAATTAATTTACTGCCACGCAAATTTTAGATGTTGAAAAGTAGCTCGTTTGTGTGCGCATCTTATACTGCGGTTGACATGTGGTGGTTAGCTAACTGCTGCTGGTTGTGCATATTCGGTAGTCACCTGTATATGGGTTCTCTGATTTGTATTTGACGTCTTTGAAGTTGACAGAAACTTTGCCTTGGGCTGGCACAGTAGACATCTGAAAACAACTATTCTCTGTTTTTTCACAAAAACTCATAACTATTTAGGTAGGGTCACGGTGACTCTGACTCCTTCTCTGCCATCTCTCAGTGAACTGAAGCGAGCGTCTGTATGTGTGGATCCAGTGGAAGGGATTGTTGAATGACGACATCAACAGTTCCTCCGCTTCTATTGGTCGACAGACATGTCGGCGTTTGGAGAGGATGTCACTGTCTGATCCTTAAAAGTGTGAGATGAGACTGCAGCAGAGCAGAAAGCTCCGCTTCAAGCAGTTCAACATTCATCATTTTTAATGTAGCTTTTTGCGTTCGCTACCGCGCTACAGGACCAAAAGATCAGCTAAGCTGTTGAAACGTTTTTTGATTTTGTAAACAACGACGCTATCACGTCGTTACAGAAAAATGTAGTTAAACTACTAACGACGCTATTTGTAGTGACGTTACTGCCCAACACTGTAGGTGATTGAGCACTACTTCAATGAAATCGACCTCAACTGATCAGAAAATTTGGAAAAAGGGAAGATTTGTGCTGCAAATTATGGCCATTTTAAAACTGTGATTTAGTGTCAGAGGCAGAGCCAGTAGTGATGAGGGGATTACTGCTGTCAGTATGGAAGGAACAGGTGAGCTGTTGGAACAGAGTGAACAAGCAAGCATTAGTTCCAATAAAACCACTGTCTGTGCCCAAATGATAGCAGTTTTATTTTTTTATCATTAAATGTAAGACAGTAAATACACAAAGCCCACAACTGAAAGGAATGAAAGTAATATGAAATAAGCCTGCATATTTTGCCATTGAATATATCTTAATTGCTTAAGTCAAAATGTGCTTTCTATATCAAATGTGCTTCAGCCTAACAGATTGTTATTTTTTATTGTGATACAGGGAAACTGGAGGAAGTGTTAAAGGGAGAGCAGAGTCACTCAGGGACTGATTAGAGGCAGCAGAACTCTGAACCACATGTTAGGGATGGGACAGATGAGGATGAATCAGCTGATAGTTTTGAGCACTTTGCTCGCCCTCAGTCACAGGATGTACATATATATATTCTGATGTGAAGAATAGTTTTGGAGATTTGCAATTTAACTCATGTTCTCTAAGTCGTAATGGAAGTGTTTCTTTTTATTTATCCTTTAATTTTTAAGGTTTGGATATCTGTGAACACTTATTTGAACAGAATATAGATTCTGATATTGTTGTGAAGAAACATGTTGGAGATGTGCACTCATGTTGAAATAAATCCTCATTGTGAAACAACCCTTACTTGCACTGAATTTTGAAATATTTTAGAAAAATACACTGAATTACACAGCTTTACAGAACAGTGTGTTATTGTAGACTTAACAAGTCAGGTTATAATTACATGATTTTAATAATAATAGGACCGGTCTGAGGTTAAAACTCCAGGCTGAAAATGAGTCCCACTCCAGCCCTGTACACATGACAGCTCTACTGATTATTAGTCACCCTCATTCATACAACACATAATAAAAGAGACGTTGTGCCAAAGTGCTTTACTGTAAACAAATCAAACTGGTTTGACAAATGAAATGAACAAGTTGAAATACTGAGGTTACGGTAAGTCCCTACAGTATTACTAATCAGAAAGCGAAACCTAACATGTTTAAACCAGACAGTGTTAAGATTTATGGAGATTAATCAGAATAATTGAAATATTAAAATAAAAAGTTAGACAAAGCACCTTAAAGATGAAATGTCCCAGTAAGGAAAATGCTCTAAGAATTTATTTTTTTACTTTTGTGTTAAAAAAAAACCTTTATTGAACATGTAAATGTTTTAAAGTGATTTACTGAATATTATCTGTAATTAGACAAAGCAGGGAAAATCTGTAAATATAACATTTTAAATATATCATTTACTATTTTACAATCCAAAATATACAAATTTTTTAAATCAAATAACAGAAAATATTGTAAAAATTAAGACATTTTTGCAGATTTAAAAAAATATATAATAAAAGCATAAATTACTATTTCTAAAAAAAACCCACAGATGGTTAATGAGGGCATTATTTTCAGGTTTTCCATATTTTCTTTGTTTTGTTTACATTGAACTTTTAATTTTTAAAGTGACTTTATTGAATATTATCTATGATAAGATAAAACGGGGAAAAACTGTAAACATAACATCTTAAGTATATTAGTTACTATTTGTCAATCCTAAATAAACATATTTTTTGTCAATAATAGAAAATATTGGCAAAAAGTAAGATATTTTTGCTTATTTTGTTTTTTAAAAAATGTAAGATTATAATAAAAGCATTAATTACTATTTATTAAAATATATCAGTGATGTGGACATTATTTACTTTTTCTCTGTTGTCTTTGTTTTGTTTACACTGAACATCTAATTTTTTTAGTGATTTTACTGAATATTGTCTATATTAGATAAAACTGGGAAAATCTGTAAATATAATATTGTTTAAATATTATTTACTATTTTACAATCTTAAATATACATATTATTTTTAGAAAAAAAAATTAAGACCGTGTCATTTTATTGCTGTTCATTACAAAAAAAAACCCCACTTATTTATGTTTATTTTTTTCCGCCCTGGGTTGTTACGTCACAGATGGGTGGTTCTTGTCCCGAAGGAAAATTGAGACTCAAACGAATACTTCTGTTTTTTTCTCGCTGTAATAAATGTTGTCATTTTGGTGATTTTTTTTTTAAATGAAGATAACTCGTCTGTTATACCTGCTGGTTGGTGTTTTTGGGCACAGAAAGTTAAAAGAATAAGCCCTTAATCTGAAAGAGCATCTGTGAGAAACGTGGTGCAGCAAAAAATACCGAGGACAGAAAACAACTCAGTCGCAGTTTGACCACAAAATCAACTGCTAATGTTTCAGACTTCAGTTAATTTAACAATTTGGTGGCAGATTGTTGCTGTTTTACAATCAGAAAACGTGAGCGAAGAGATTAAAACATCGATAAATGGAGATTTTCTCACCTTCATGTAGAGAAAAGAAGCTGCGTCACGATCAGCTGGTGTTAAACATGAACTGGTTGCCAGCGTTTCTGAGACAGACGTTTCGTAGGCGTGGCTTTTCAGGACCCCTTACCTACTAACCAGGAAATAAACAATGGGACAACTTCGTCTATAAAATGAGATTTCTGCTGTTCTGTTTGTTTCGGTCTTGACAAAAATATCTGGAAATAAGAGACGTTCTCATTTTAAAAGTCCTGCGCATTCACGTTATTTGACAAAAAGAACAGAAAGCCAAAGTGTTGCAGTATAACATCAGTATATTGATACAGTAGGGTGACCATACGTCCTCTTTTGCCCGGACATGTCCTCTTTTGAGAGGCTGTCCGGCCTGTCCGGCCGGCGTTTATAAAGTCCTTCAAATGTCCGGGTTTTTGATCATGCCGAGCTTGAGCGCGTCACAGACCAGTGTATTTATCATTCACGTTGAATGGTTCCTTTGGAAACACGCTCTGAGAGGCGGAGTTTGAGCCGAACCCCGGAACGCTCCACACTCACTCACTCCTCGCAGGCTGACAGGCAGGTAGGCACACTGCGAGAGAACACTCGAACCGAAAGAAAATACCGAAACGCAAATGTCATTTCACTGATGAAATGCGAAAAAAGTACCCCTGTTTTCGTCCGGGTCGTGTCAAATGGGAGGCAGAATGTACAGTCTGCAAAGCTGGGACTTATGTCTCTGTAGCTAATAAGAAAAGGAAAAAGAAGGAAAAAAAGGACTGTTGACTTGAGGCATTATTTCTATATTTTTTTCATTTGCCATTAGACACACTATTTTGAAGAATGGGCTAACTGAACATTGAAGAATAGGCTACCTCTCTCTTTTTCTTTTTGTTTAATATTTTGAGGCATTATTTCTATTTTTACATAATTGATAATTGGGAGGTTATTTTGAAGAACTTTTCCTAGCTAAGGTGTAAGTGTCAGACTTAAGAGAGATGATTATTTCTTATTTTGTTAAACATCTGAATACATGTGTTCCTACACAACTTGAGTCAATAACTATTAAAGACTAGAGCATGCCATATTTGTATGTGACTGATTATATTGTTTAGGAGAATTGCTTTAAATTAATAAATATATTATTTATAAAGCAACTGTTTGTGAGTGTTTTGGGCTATTTTTCTGTATATCCAGGTAAAGTGTTCTTTTCTGGGGAATTCAGAATATCTGTTTAACTGAGTTTGAAGCACAGAAAGCCCCCTGACCCACGGAAAACCCCTAAAAATGGGGGGGGGGGGGGGGGGGGGGGGGGATTTTTCGCGCGCGAGCTGGAAGTGTGTCCTCTTTTCAGAGAAACAGAATATGGTCACCCTATGATACAGTATTGGCAGGTTTAGATCACATTGCAGCTACACTGTCTTATTTAAATACACAAACGTCAAAATTTTACCAAAACAGCCCAGCAGTATTTAATGTATTGAATTTGAAATGCAGCAATTTAGCAAAAAATTCACGGGACATTCACGTTCAAACCAGCAGTAGAACTTTGTTGTGTCGTACTACTCTGAACTGACATGTCATTGAGAAAAGACAGCAATTCCTTTCAGTAAAATACATTTATTGGGGCTGTCAAATAGCTCAGCCGGCTTAGTGGGTGATCAGAAACGTAAACATAAAGTGTAAAAGTTTTCAGTGAAGACATGGTTTTTAGTCTTTTTTTAGACTGAGAGGGATTCTGCAGGTGGAACAATGCAGCAAGACGATCTTATTTGGTTTGTTTTTATTCATTCTTATTGAACGGACTGGTTAGGAGGGCTGGTTCTGTCCTGGACTGTTCCCTGGACTCCATAGAGGAGGATGTTGGCAAAGCTCACATCCATCACGGACAATCCCTCTCACCCACTGCTTGACACTGTGGGATCTTTAAGCAGCTCCTTCAGCAGCAGACTTTTAGACACCCACCCTGCAAGAAGCTCTATTGCAGGTCATTCACCCCATCTGCTGGAAGACTTTAGAACATCATCATCACTGGCTGATGCTAACATAAACTGGACTCATATCACCACAAACCATAAAATTTGCACAGCAATTCTTGCACTGCTGCATCTTTGCACTTTTTAAACTTGTTTTTTTCCATTCACATTTCCCATCCCTGTACACATTGTAAATATTATTACTATTTTATTATTATTTGAAGCGATATTTCAATTTAGTTAGATGGAAGTCCTCATTAAACGAAGTATGTTACTAGTAGACTGAGCAGCTGTGAGTCCAAACAGAGCAATAACGACAATGATAAAAGTGACAAAAAGAACATTTCGTAACAGTTTATTGACGTCTGTGTGTTTTGAACAGGCATCGGTACAGCCACCTATGCCTTGTATTGCCGTTGTATAACAGCCATCATATCTATCGTAACAGCTGCCTCGCTCACTGAGTATCACCAGTTCATCTGCAACACCGGGAAAGTGAAAGTAAACTGAGCAGGGGAAGGAGGGAGGAGTTCTGGACTTCTACGCAGTTTTTACTGGAAATCACACGGAGAACAAGAATCAGTAAATCATCAATACAAACACCTGTTAACAATAAATCAATCAAGCATTTAAAATGGAACCAAAATATGAATCATATCTTTAATTTTTACATTCCTTCCACAGATAGATAGATAGATAGATAGATAGATAGATAGATAGATAGAGGGAAATTCAAGCATATGTGTTCTCTGATGTGCTCTTTATTTATAGAACATAGTACAACTAAAAATGTTTGCAGATTTCAGCACAAAATGATGAAGAAAATTATCAGAAATGCACAAAATCAGATTTTTAAAGCACATTAAAGCAGCTTTTTAAAAATCTTGTCCTGATTTAAATAAAGAAATGCTCAGTTGGGCTGATAATTATTCATATTTTGAATTATAGTGGATTTTTATTTCAGTAAAAGGCTTCTTACAGCTGACAAATGATGGTAATGATGGATTTTAACGGATGTCTGAAGTGAAAAAGTGGCTAAAATCGCCTTATTTTTGCTTTTTTGCAATTAGAACAAAGGTCTTGGAGTACAGAAACTTTCTTAGCTGACAGCATAAAAGTAACTAAGTACATTTACTGAAGTACTCAAGTTAAGAATGGCGTTGAGATACTTGATGTATTTTGAGTACTTCTGTTTTTCTTCTACTTTTTACTGCGATTCAGACACAAAAGTTGTACTTTTATCTCCACTTCAGGCTCAAGCAGTTCGCAGATTTGGCTCCATAATGTGAAATACAATCAACAAATGGATTGCAATGTCATTTTATAGATTAAAATTAATGTTTGTTGATCCAAGAAGGGAAATTCACAAGCAGAAATAAAGTAATATTCTGTATATTGAGTCAGTGCAGTCTTATTTCTCTAAAACTGGACACATTTTTAACCCGTGTTCAGACACATTTTCGTCATTTTACACACATTTTGAATGATTTCTGTTGTATTTTTCTATCATTTCTGACACACTTTAAGTCAGTTTAAGCAGGTTTTGAGTTATTTCGAACAGTGTTTGTTGTTTTAAACTCTTGTTTAGCCACTTGGGATAAATTTTGAACAATTGTTTGATTATTTTGAACATTTTTTGAGTCATGTTGAAAAACTGAAGTCATTATTAACACTCATTTGAGGTATTTTGAGTCATTTTAACACTTATTTGAGGTATTTTGAGTCATTTTAACACTTAAAAAAGTTGGTATGGCAGATTTTGTATCATTTTTGGACAAATGTTTGTCATTTAGGACCGACTTTGATTAATTCTAGGCAGCTTAAAAGTCATTTTGCAGAGATTTTGAGTCATTCTGAACATTTTTTGGTACATTTAGGTGCTACTGCTGTTGTATTTTTACTCGTACTTGTACTTCCACACTTTGTATTTTGCTGTTTCTACTAACAGATCTGGATCATTTGTCCTGTTTTGTGCCATTTGCCACCATAAAAATTTCACATCTTGCTTTACAGGAGAACTCCACCAGAACTCAATGATTGACCAATATTTTCCATTTAATTTCCGTTTATTTTTTTTAAATAGGAGCAACATCACCTCACTCATGGTGTTGAGGTCAGTTGAGGTTAGTTGTCTTTTTAAAATAATAATATATGTAAACAAACTTTTTGTGGTTTAAGTAAGAGTCATATGGAGGATTATAAAAAAATAACAAAAACTTTTTGCCCCATGGTATAAATAAAAATGAATGCTTAATAATAATTATCCGTACTTGTTAGTTTGCTTATTTTATTCAAGTATTTCATGTATTTTACTCACATTTTATGTCTTTTTCTCTACTTTTAAGCTCTGCTTTTCTTATATTATGTTTCTGAATTTTATTCAGGGATAATAAAGTTTGATCTTTGAATAAAAATCTGATCTAGATTTGTCCGAACCCCACCACTTCTGAATTAACTGACCGTAATTAATTAGAAAAACAGGGAAAATCTGAAAATCTAATATTTAAAAATATTATTTAATATTTTTCAGTACTAAATATACATTATTTTATAAGTCAAATAATAGAAAATATTTTTAATTTTTAAAATATTTTTAAAATCAACAAAAATTAAGATATTTTTGTTGATTTAAAAATATTGAAGATAGTGTCTTTTTTATGGTAATGGCATTAATTACCATTTATTTAAAAATACAGATTGGTGACATAGACCTTATTTGCATTATTCTGCCCAATTTTCTTTGTTTTGTTTACATTTAACATGAATATTTTTGGGGTGATTTTACTGAATATTATCTGTAATTACATAAAGCTGGGAGAATCTGTAAATACAATATTTTAAAAATGAATTACTATTTTTTCAATACAAAATATGCATAGTTTTTAGTCAAATAATAGAAAATATTTGCAAAAAAATTAAGTTTTTTTTCTTGATTTTAACTTTTGAAATAAAAATTGTGTAATTTCATGATAAAAGCATGAATTTCTATTTATTAAAAAACAGATCTTTGAAGTGGACATTATTTACAGTTGAATATTTTCTTTGTTTTGCATATTTTTTTCAGTAACATTATCTGTAATTAGATCAAACGAAGAAAAGTTGCAAATATAATATTTTTAAAGTATTATTTCATATTTTTTCCAATCGAAATAAACATAATTTTTTTAGCCAAATAATAGAAAATATCTGTAAGTTAGTTAGTTTTTAATGCATTTTAAAACCCTTCTACTGTCTGAACAATAAAGGACAGTCTGAGAGCAGCTCCAGTGTTTTTATTCAGATTTCTTGTCCTGCTCTGCCTCCCTGTGGATCCTGTCGGTCCTGCACTTCCTCACTGAGCTGATGGTTGAAATCAGCCACAGCGCCCCCTGCTGGCCAGAGATGATCCTCCACAGGCTGCAGACACAAACTGACAACAGGAAGCAGCAACAGTCGACTCACGAAGCCTTTTCTGTGTCTGTTCTGTGCAGAAACTCCCTTTTTGTGTTGTTGTTTTTCGTAGATGTGAGCAGAGACTCCCGCTGATCAGATGTGAGTCAGTGAACGCACCTCCTGACCTCCTTCCTCTCTGTGGGTGGAGTTCAGCTCCAACTAACGACCTACTGAACACATTACTCACTGCACAGTGTTTGATAAAGTCTCGGCTTCCCAGCTTTTATTTGAATGTGGGTAAACTCCGCCCACCTGCAGCTCCAAGCTGGATAAAACAAACACACCAGCGCTGACTAATAATCCACATGAAACATTCATGAATTCAAGAGAAAAAAGGGGACTTCCAGGTAAGGTTACATGTGGGAATCCAAGGTTTTATTTGAAAAAAAATCCCCATTTTTGTTATTTTTTCTGCAGATAGTCCAGACTGTGGAAGTGAGAGTTCCATGACCAGAAGTTTGTGGACACGGCGGAGGATAAACCGGTTCAGCTCCACACAGGGACGGCGTGTGGGCGTCCACATACTTTTACAGCTTCTGAAAATAGAACAGTCTGCTTAAATGTCATTAAAGTTCGTCCTGAGCTCTGTGCGCATTTTAAACAGCAGATTTACAGTTTAAATTTACAGGTTGTACACAGAAGCTTTTTATTCAGGTGATCTCAGAGTTTCATATTTCAGTTTTATTGCAGTGTTTCTAAACCCTCTGAACCACAAACCTTTAAAAAAAAAAAGTCCAAATTGTATATGTGTAATTTTTAAATATATTTTAAAAATATATACATATTTTTAATCAGTCTTCTAAATTAAATTATTTCATATTTAGAATTATATTGAATTTATAATATAATTAAAAATGCATACAGATTTTTTTTTAAAAAATCTGCCTTTTAAATTGAATTATCTAATAATTATATATCATTTTAAAATATATAAAAATATATGTATTTTCAAAAAACAGTCTTTTAAACTTAATTGTATAATAATAATTATATATAATTTTATAATATATTTTAAAAATGTATAAATATTCTTACTCAGTTTTCTAAATTAAATTATTTCATAATTAGAATTATATCAAATTTAAAATGTAATTTAAAATGCATACAGATTTTTAAAAATCTGCCTTTTAAATTGAATTATCTAATAATTATATATCATTTTAAAATATATAAAAATATACATATTTATTTTTTTAAATTGTTTAATAATAATTATATATAATTTTAAAATATATTTTTATAAATGTATACATATTTTTTTAAATCGGCCCTCTTAACTTAATTATATTTTTAGCATCTTTTGTATCGTTTGTCTTTTTTAGCATCTGTTTGTGTCATTTTGTGCGATTCTATGCTTCTTTTTAAGCTTGTTTTGTGCCATTTTGTGTCATTTTTAGCATCTTTTTGTCATTGTATGCTTTTTTAAGCTTCTTTTGTGTTGTTTTGTGTCTTTTTTAGCATCTTGTATATCATTTTGTGTCTTTTTTGCGTCATTTTGCGTCTTTTTTAGCATCTTTTGTGTCATTTTGTGTCTTTTGTGCATGTTTTTGTGCTATCTTTGTGTCATTTCTGTGTCTTTCTGTCATTTGCCCATCTTTTGTGACTTTTTTTTAGCATCTTTTTGTGTCCTTAGTGCCATTCTTTGCTTCATTTTTAGCTCTTTTTGTGTCATTTTCATGTCTTTTTTAGCATCTTTTGAGCCATTTTTGTGTCTTTTTGGCATCTATTCATTCTGTTCTTTTTTAGCTTCTTTTCTGTTGCTTTATGTCATTTTTCAGCATCTTTTGTGTCATTTTTGTGTCTTTAGTTGCATCTCTTTTATCATTTTTGTCTTCTTTGGCATCATTTGTGTCTTTTGGGCATCTTTTGTTTCCATTTTTTGTGTCATTTTGTGCTTTTTTTTAAGCTTCTTTTGAATTAATTTGGTGTCTTTCTGTCATTTGTGCATCTTTTCTGTCTTTTTTGTGTCATTCTGTGCTTTTTTAGCTTCTTTTGTGTCATTTTGTGTCTTGTTTAGTATCTTTTGAGTCATTATTGTGTTATTCTGTGCCTTTTGTGCATATTTTCATGCTTTTTTTTTGTCACAGAAGACATTTCTGAGTTCTCCTTCATGTTGTTCTGTTTCTGTAAAGCTGCAGAACTTCAGATTGCATGAAAAATGAACCCACAGTGAGTGAAAATGTGTAAATACATGACGGTGCAGGCTTGAAACATCTGTGTGGTTTATGATGGTCATGCCAAGTTAAAGCTACAGTAAGAAGTTAGTTACATGTATGTGAACCTCCGGTCTGCAGGAGGAAGTCCAGTTTCTGTTCATGTTTCCAGTCCCTCTTCAGTTTAAGATGCAGAACACTAAAGAGGAGGCTCAGAAGTTGCTGAAAGTGGCAACTTCTCCAAACTAAAAGTTGAACGCCGTGCAGAGGCCCTCCTCCCCGACGAGAAGCCGCGTTTTCCCTGCAGTAAACCAGACAGAAAACAAAGGAAGGAAGGAAGGGAGACAAACAAGGCGATCCCTAACGAAGCTGCAGGGAGGAGAGGCGATAATTCACCGACACCCACACCTTCTCTGAAGCAGCTTCCTGCTCCTTTCAGAATGAGGGTGATGGCTGCGCTCGGCACATCCCTCCCACGCTGCTTAGCGGCTGGCTTCCGCCCACCGCCAGCGGAGCCGCCCACCTCCGGCCGTTGCCCCGGCAACACATCATCATCATCATCAGTGACTTGCACCGGAGGAGGAGGAGGGAGGGGAGGGGAGGGGTGGCCGGCGGAGCGGGGCTGCCACTGCGAGCAGCAAAGCGGCGTGGGCGTTCATGAGCCGAGCCTTTCTCCAGAGAAAATCTGTCTACATGCGCGTGAGGGAGGGAGGCTGAAGGGGGAGGATGATGGGAGGTTTGCGAAAAAGGACCTGCGTCAGAGTGAGTCATCAGCCGGTTTCACAATGTGTTGATGTGACGCTGATGCAAATGGCCTGAGCAGGGATTCATCTGAAGCTCCTCTGAAGGCAGCAGACCTCCTCTACCTGCATGACGCAGCACATTTGCAGCTTTGCTCAAAGGCTCCGTGGAAGCAGCAGCAGCAGCAGGATTCAAACCTGCACTTAGAGCTTCAGCTCCTCCCTGCAGCCAGAAGCCAAATATATAATCCAGCAAAACATGATTATCACTAAATGATAGTGTTGCTCAGAGCAGCTTGTTATTACAGGAGAAGCTTTCTGCCCCATTAGTCACTTCACTGTGACCTCTGTGCTACTTCTGTTGGTCATGCTAACATGCTAATGCTGCTAACAAAACAAAAACATATAAAAAGGGCACCAAAAAAATCCAGTACAGTGGAAAATAACAGTCTCACAAAAATAAGATTGTATCAGCCCTCTAAGCTTCATTATTTCACAAATATAATTATACATAATTTCAAATATATATTAAAAATGTAAACATTTTTGAAAATCAGCCTTCTAAGCTTAATTACCTAATAATTATAATTATTTATAACTTTGAAATATTTTTGAAAAAAGCATATATAAGCATATATGTCGTTTAAACCAGTCCTCTAAAGTTAATTACTTATTATATATGATTTCAAAATAGATTTTAAAAATGCATCGATATTTTTTAATAATCAGTGATTCCAAACTCAATTATTTCATAATTGTAATTCCATATAATTTTTAAAATATATTTAAAAGTTTACATAACTTTAAAAAATCAATCATCTAAATATAATTTATTATATATCATTTAAATATATTTTTAAAAATGTATGCATTTTTAAAAATCAGTTATCTAAACTTAATTATTTAATAATTATAATTACACAGAATTTTTAAAATATTTTAAAGACATACTTTTAAAAAAAATCAGTCTTCTCAACTTAATTTTTTAATAATTATAATTACATACTGTATACTTCTTAAATTATATTTTTAAAATATGTATATTTGTTAAATCAGTCTTCTCAACTTGATCACTTAATTAATAATTAGAATAATATATGATTCAAAAATATATTTTAAAAATGCATACATGTTTTTTAAATCAGTCATCTAAACTTTGATTCATAATTTTAGTTATATATTAGTTTTTAAATATATTTTAAAAACCACCTTTTTAAAAAAACTGTCTTCTGAATATAATTATTTAATATTTATAATTACATGTAATTTTAAAATTATATTTAAAAAATATATATTTTAAATCAGTTGTCTAAATTATTAAAATTATTTAATAATTATAATTATATATAATTTTAAAAAATATTTCAAAAATGCATTTTTTTAATTCAGCCTTCTAAAGTTAATTATAATTCTATATCATTTGAAATTATATTTTAAAAATGTATGTATTTCTTTTTAAATCAGTCTCCTCAACTTAATTATTTAATAATTATAATTACATATAATTTCCAAATATATTTAAAAAAATGAATAAATATTTTTTAAATCAGTCTTCTCAATTTAATTATTTCATAATTCTAATTATATATAATTTTAAAATATATTTGCTGACATCAAATGTACACAAAAATGGTGGCAGAAAACAACTATTTTTGATTGAAGGTGTAAAATTACATATTTTATACAATTTATTTTGCTAAAATTAATTTGTAATAGCTGTTAGCTTGTAACTGATAACTGTTGTCCATGTAGAGTCGTAGAATAGTTGGAAGAGTTAATAATTAGCAGTAACTGTGGTCTGTTCTCTTTGCTCAGTGTGTTGCATAACATTTCCTTTGTAGGTTCGACTTTAAAGCACCGAACACAATAAAGTCGGGAAAGAAATTTGCAATTCGGGGAGGAGCAAGATTTTTCTTTTCCTCTGCACAAAAAGAATAAAAATCCTAAAACTGATGTGATTTTTGCTGCAGACTGACACCAAACATCCATGATCCTCGTGTGACAGAAATCAGAACACCCCACAATAGAGTTCAAAAAAATAAAGTTTAATGTTTATGTGCTGTATAACAAATAAAATATATTAGTGTTTAAAAAACAGGTGCATAACTAGGTGAAGCCTAATCTATCACTTTACAATAAACAGTGAGGAGAACGGTGAGACGGCGGGTCAGACATGCGCTGTTCTCTGACAAACCCACCAGTACCGGAACCGCCCAGGACCAGGTCTGAACAACCACCTCCAGTCCTCAAACCTCATCGTGGAATTTGGCGGAAAGAACACTCTGAGAAGCGGGACGACACAAACATCTTCTGTTCCCGGACGTACAGTTACTGAGCACACAATAATGGATCCACAGAGAATGCAAATAGACTTATTACTTACATAAATATTGCATTGGTCTCTCTGAGTGAGACTAGACTATCTGCAGGACCAAATTGTCGGGACGTTTCTATCACCTCGGACCAAACAGACGTATTTACACAATGTGGCGAACACGGAAAAACACAGTGAACACTTATTTGTTATGCATCTACCTCTAAACAGCAAAAAACACATTTGAAATCTGCACTGGAGGCCATCACAGGTGGATTAAACACTGTTAGGAGCTAAGGCTAACAACATTAGCATCATGTAAAGCAGGTTTTTTATACACCAGACACTTTCACACGCTTGTATTTTTTTTTCCTCAATGACATTTAAGATTTCAGATTTTTTCTCTTTTTTTTGCTCTACATACATAAACACTTGTATTGACACCAAAAAATCTACAGCAAAGTTACACTCGACGAAGGAAAACCCTGGTTGAGAGATTAGGCTAGCACTATTTGTTATCACGTATTTACAGACCTGCTTCCACCGAGAGCAGCGACAAACAGGAGTTTTTATCTGCAGCTGATGTCGGGAAGTTGCGAACCTGCAAGCTTTTAACATTTCACCGCACACAAGCCTCTTTGCTCCTGAACTATTCCCCGCTTGCAGATGCGCGGGTTCGCCTCAACAGCGGCGTTTTGCTAAATTACAAAGTGAAATGAACCAATCAGCTCGGCCTCCAGCCAAAACCATCCCGCCAAGACGGACGACAGAGGTTCCACAACAGCTCCTATACATCCTCTTCTTAAATTACCTCCCATAAATATACACAAGACAAGAGCGAGGAGGGCGGGATTAATCCCAACTCGCCTGTTTTTTGTTCTTTTTTTAAAATTTTATTTCCCATTTGAAGTGAAACGACAAAAAAAAAAGAAGTGAACATAAGAACCTGCTACGGGGGGCTGCATCTTAACTCTCCCTACAGTACGGACGCTTTTTTAATTTTCAGTTACAGTACAAAACGCAGAAGTTAGATTTTGGGAGGGACGGAGGCTCAGAAGATGTCTGGAGAGAAACGACCACGAGAAGCAAAGAAACGCTGCTGAACGTTCAAACTTCACCGATAATTACAGGGGGTCCTCGGTTTACGACGTACGGTGTTTCGTTACGTCAGAACTCGTTACGTGGAACTAGTTGGTGAGCTGAGTGGATGAATACATCGTCATGTGGCGCTATAAGACGGCTTTGTTTACATTTGCCAGTTGTACGTCACCTTGGATTGTGCCACATCTGCTAACTTTTTGCCCTTCATCATGGCTCCAAAGCATAAGTTAGACTCTTCTGATGCTTCAAAGAAAAAGAAAGCCGTCTTCATGGAAGTGAAATCCGATATAAACGCTTGGAACAGGGCAAACAGCGATGTCATGATGCACGTTGCGGCCTTGTTTGCATTTTTACTAGAGTTTTGACTTAGAACGAAAATCGATTTATGTCGCGCTTTAGGAACGGAACTCCCACCCAAGTCGAGGACCCCTGTAGTTGTTTGGTCGATTAAACAGTGAAAAAATGTTGATCGGTGTTTCCCTAAACTCCAAAATATTCAGTGTATTTTACTCAGATGGAAAGAAGCTGGCAAATATCAAAGGCTTTGGGCTTTTCTTTCTCAAACAACCCAAAACAATGAATTAATTGGTCAACTATTCATTGCTTTTTGGAAAAACTTAGTAGCGCAGACAGACGAACTGCTTTGTGACGGGTTAAGACTTGAGTTTGTACAGTGACTAAAGCTGTCTTTCACATTCATGTGGCGCCAGAATAATCTGAAAAATGAGTCATGAACTGGTAAAAATTAGTGAAAGACCTCTAAAACTGCACTTGCCGAGATGTTGACCTCAAATGTGCAGCAAAAAGTAAGTAATGGTGCAATAAATATGTCTTGCATATCATTTATTTTGCTAAAATCCATTTGTCATATGGAATCAGGTTGTAACTTTTAAGTTTTATTTCCTAAAAACAACCCAAAACAATAAATTAATTGGACGTCTTGTCACTACTCATTGCAGCAGCATGTAAATTAGTGAGAAAAGTTACGTTTCTGCCATTTCTATCTTAAAATTTGACACCACTTTCTAATGTTTCTCTAATAAATGACATACATTTGTAACTAATAACAGATCGATCACATGATACGGTGACAGTAGCCGTGTTACTTCCTGTGCACATGTTTCTTGGAGCTAAATGCTAGTTTTAGCATCCTAACAAGGTCACTGACAATTTTAAGAAACAGGTAAAGTTTGCCATCATGCTAATTATTAGTAATCAACACAAAGAAGAGCCCTCTGAACCCCAAAACCTGCAGAGAGGTTGGAAAGCAGGTTCGTCAAATTAACTCTATTTTAGAGCCAGAAGCTTAAAGTTGAGATATTTCATCAAAACCGTTCTTTATTTGTCATTTAAATTCAGTGGAGCTCTGCTTTCATAGAGGTGCAAGACTTTAAATATGAGACCACAGGGAAGAAAACTGGAAAAAAAAGAAAGTGCTCTGGGTTCAGAGGGTTCAATGTAATATACATTTAATTAAACAAGCAGAATTTACTTTGTAAATAACATGAATGATGCTTCTTGCAATTAAAACATGCACACGATGATTAATTGCATCTCTATCTGTGTATTTATAAGTATCCCATTGGAAAAAGTTGACGTAAATCTAATATTTACTTCACATGACTGATCGGTTGTTTCTGCTTCTAGAGAACAAAGATCTCCCCAGTCCACTCCTGTAGACGCCAACATGACTCGGTTCACCCTCAAGGTTTTGTTTCCAGGTCATGACCTCTACTTCTTCTTCTTCTACGTAGTCTACACTGCCACCTTCTGCTTATTAACCACATTTTCTTTTATTTGCGAAATGGCAAAAGTTTGCTTCAAGTACAGTCCTTTAGAAACACGGCTACTGTCTGCATAAAGTCTGGTGCCAATCCTTTTAGTAAATATGGTCAATTATAATAATCACCCAAAACTCTTCTCTGGACACACATGGACCAAACTGGTGATCCGACCAACATTACCACCACTATAAATAAAATAAATAAAAATATTAAGAAAAAAACCCACTGGATACTTGAAATATTTAGTTTTTTTCACACCGATATCAGCAGGTTAAGGAGGCCTTGAAGTACGTGGTAGCGGTGTAAAGTGTCACCATTTCCCCCAATGTTCTGCTTTTCCATTTCTGAATCTGCGCATGAGTTAAGATTCAGCCCCGGCGCCGCAGCCCGCGACCCGGCTGTCCGAAGAAAGCAACACAAACAACAGCCAGGGCAGGCGGAGGTAAAGAGTACACACAAGTCTGCAACAGATCACTTTAAATTACACGTACAGCCAACGTGTACAGTTAATCAACAGACAAAGACCTGCAGAGCACTAAGCTTCTCCACATGCTCTCTAGGTGCTTTGGCAAATACCTTTAAAAATAAAGAAAAACCAAAAACAAAACTAAAAATAAATGCTATTCATGAGGCAACGTTGGTTGTTAAGGCTCTACTGTGGCTGTGCTTGCTTAGTATCTATTGACGGGTAATAACTGCATACTGTCAAGTGTGAGTAGAATGAACTGGGGGTGGGTACAAGGGAGAGTCGGGGGGGTGAGGCGAGGTGGGAGGCACTATGTGGAGTCTTCTGGCTCTGACTTGATGGTCTTCTTCTCTGCGTTGCTGGACGCTCGCTGCGACGTCCCGTTTTCTGAAGATAAAGAAGGATACGATACAATCAGATCAACACCCATTTAGCGCTGTAAACGCTCTGATTCTTTCTTATTGAGCATCAAAAAGTTGACTCCAAATTACTAATCTCCGTAATTAACAGTGTCGTGGGGTCTTAGCGATAATATTTCTAAAAGTTAAGGTTAGAGTCGTCGCAATGTTATTATTTTAGTTATTCTGTTTCAGGCAAGGAAGCTAACTCGGAAAAATGCTAGTCGACATATAGGAACCAATGACGAAAAAATTAGCCTTGTCATTGCTGAATTTTACCAAGTTTAATAGCAGATTTTACATCTCTAAAGCAGGTGAATCAGGAAGGTTCAGGTTAGTTCAGGTTCTCAAACATATAAGTGACTGTCAACTGCGTAAAAGTATTGAGAAACTCTATAATTCTGTATAATGTGGCTAGAGGAAGCATGTTGATTGAAAAAAGCTGCAGACCAAGTATAGAGCCTTGAGGAACACCACAATTAAATCAGGCAAAATTTATGTGATTTAAGATTAAGTTCCATAATTTCTAATACCGCTGGGTCGTAGCTACGGCATTTTTTTATTTACTTTTTTTATTTCAGTTTACCAAGCGAAGTGTGAAGCTGGTAGTATTGGAAACAAGTTTTGTGAAATATTTTACATCTCTGAAGCAGGTAAACAGATTTTCTAGATCATTGAAGTTC
Organism: Acanthochromis polyacanthus; assembly: GCF_021347895.1. Classification (NCBI taxonomy): domain Eukaryota; kingdom Metazoa; phylum Chordata; class Actinopteri; family Pomacentridae; genus Acanthochromis; species Acanthochromis polyacanthus. Next base: position 10,814,185 of record NC_067134.1, on the reverse strand, counting down.
TAAAAAACATAAGTGAGTGTCGTCTGCGCAAAAGTGTTGGGAGATGCTATGAGTCTGTATAATGCAGCAGATCAAGTATAGAGCCTTGAGGAACACCACAAATATATTTTATAAAACCATAGGAGCTTAGCAATATTCTTCATTTAAAATTGAGCTCTAATGCATTTTCAAAACTCGACACTTGCTTTATTCTAAAGCATTTTGTAACTTGTTCTGCTAAGGTGTGATACAAATAAAGGTAGAATTATTATTGTTGTTATCATTATCAATTTTACCAACCTGTTGCTGGTGTTTTGGTCTCCTCTGTGGTGTTGTTGTTGTTGTTATTGTTGTTGTTGTGGTTGTGATGGCGCTTCAGCTCATTGGCTAGCTGCTTGCCCAATGGGAGCTCACCTTCCTGCATGCTCTGACTGACCACCCGCAAATTGATTGGCCGTTCATCTGGAAGAAACAGAGATTGTTTTTGTTTGATTAATTAATTTAAAATAATTAAAAGAAAATAATTATAGTACAAACAACAAACTGCATTTATACAGCACTTTTCTTAACAAAGATACAAAGGGCTAAACATCATCAAAACAACTGAAAAGGCTAATAGTGTTAATTAAAATGAGTAAAAAATATGATTTTAAAGATGGATTTCAAATGAACGTGCCACAGTTTCAGCCTTTAATGGCAAAGGCCTGGTCTGCTTTGTTCACAAAAGAATCACCAATCTGACCTGGAACATAAGAGGCGACCATGCGTTCAAATAATTCATTTAATACGTTAAAAAGTAGTTAATAGAATTTAAAAATCAAAATTTTTCTTCTGGGGGGAGGGGTGCAAAGTAACTGAAGCATGCTAGTAGAAGTATTGGGACCAATGACATAAATATTAGACATAAAAGCTGGTGTCAGCGTAAAAGTGTTGTGAAATACAATGATTCTGTGCAAGAAAGAAATGACATGTTTACTGAAAACAGCAGAGGACCAAGTATAAAACCTTGAGGTACACCACAATTAAAGCATAAAAGACGTACAGTTCCCATTTTTAGACATCAAATCTAAAAGCATGAGGACAGAGCAGTAAAACCTACAACATTAAAAGCCTTCAGGACGGCTGTGTCTGTGCTATAAAACCTGACTATAAAACATACTATTGAACTACACTATTAACAACCCAATACAAATTCACAGTGCACCGACAGTCAGATTTAAGTGAAGTGAACCCAGCTGGATTGAAGCAAACATCAGCCCAGATGTTGATGTAAGACCGGCTTTGTTTCACATGTTCAATATTCCCAAAGGCATCAAAATGTGTGCAAAGCTGCTGATCCCTTGTGTTTGTGTTTTATTCCCTCCAAGAGACAGAAAGAAACAAAGAAGCTGTATTTTCTTCACCAGTGGACCGTTTTCAGCTTCAGACTCTCAGTTATTCTGGATTTCACTGGATGTTTGTTCATCTGCTCTCCAGTGTGCTGCTTTTTAATATCATCTTGGTTTTAATCACATGTCAAAGGTGAAGAAATCTGATTATTTATGACTGAAACATAATGCGGCCGAGTGGCTCAATTAAAAACTAATGATGTTAGGAGAGAGGAACAGCTTCATTCTCTGCACTATTGACTTTGTGTGTCTGCTGCTTGAGCTAAAGTGTTGATTTAATGGCAGGTCTACACTAAAAAAAATTTAAAAAAATGGAGAACTTTAATTTAAAAAAGCGTAAAAACCATATGTAAATAATGTCAAATCTCAGTAAAATAACTATGTTTTTGCTGTTATAAATACAGAAAAAGTAGTGTAATTTTATAGCCAAACTCTGTGAAAGAATGAAATAGAATTTATAAAAATACAGATTTTTGATGTGAACATTATTTACAGTTTTGGTGTGTTTTTATTTCTTTTTTTTTTAAACCTGTAATTTGATCTGTATTTGAATATATCAGTGAAAAATCTGTGAATAACAGTTAAAAAAATATAAAATTTACCATTTTTCAATCCTTAATATATCGAATTTTTGTTTCAAATTACAGCAAACATCTGTAAAATAATATTTTTGGAGATTTAAATACACTAAAACTGTAATTTCATGGTATAATTTTGTAACATTACAGATTTTTGATATGGACATTATTTACATTTTATTTATTTTTAAAGTTAACGTGTAAATTGGTAATAGATTTTAGAATACAATAATAGATTTTACTAGTTCACTAATATCTGTAATTTAACAAAAACAAAAAATGGCTAAATAAAAGTAAATTGTTGAAAAAAAATACAGTTTAAAATGGCTAAAAGCGAATAGGATGGTAAGACAAACAGCCAAAAACTTCACTAATGTTTGCATTTCTACCTAACTGGAGAACTGGTGTATTTAGGTTTCTCAACTTCTGATTTCTCAAGCCAGGATGTTATTTACATTAGAATGAATGAACATAAGAGCATCTTTCCTTGGATATTTTCCTTTTCTTGGCAGAACGAAGGTGGATTTGCATCAAAGTTTAGCGTAAATTTTAAACCAACTTTCCAGGAAATCTGCAAAAACGGTGCAGAAATGTGCATTTTTGTTGAAAATACAGGGTTTTCTGACTGAGAATGCAGCTGTGTGGGGCAGAAGTTTACCTTATTTGATAGAGATCTTATATTTCCTGTTATTTCTGACCATTTCATGAACAAAAATGCAGATTTTGATTGATTCGGCGCTACACAAATGAACAAAAACGGCTATTTTTGTTCTCAGTTCTTATCGTTTTGGTCAAAAACCTCTGTGGGGAACGTCAAAAAGAAAAAAAAAACATGATTGCTGTCACCAGAGTGGCTTACTCATTTATTCTGCATTAAAACACTGCGTTAGAAGACGACAGCTTTCTGCTGAGCGAAACAACATTCAAGACTTTTTATGGTTTCAGTAAAAACTAGTGGATTGAAATGTGATTAGATTCTTAGGACAGTTAATGTTTTATTTCGGTGCAAGAAATAAAACGAATGCAAGGAAGCAATAAAAAAGAAAAAAAGGAGAAGAAAGGCAAAGAATAAAATAGAAAGCTGTGGGGAGAGAAATGTCGAGACGGGCCGGGAAGACGAGAAGGAGGAGAGAAGAAATGACAAATGACAGAGGGGAAGAAGAGGACAAGAGGAAGAAGAAAGCAGAGAAGAAGAGGGGGAGGACAGAGAGAGGTAAACAGAGACTGGGAGAGAGAGAGAGAGAGAGACGCCCCCCTCCAGGCAACTGGCTGGAGGTAAACAGGCGTGGGCGTGATAATTACAGGTGCATTGTGGGATTTGTGGGAACAGCGATATAATGAGCTGTCGTGAGTGGGTGAGGGAGGAAAAGGATGAAAATGAGATGAGGCCCGGAGGAGAAGTAAGATCCTGAATAATGATGCATCTTCTTCTTCTTCCCCCCCTCAGTGTTTGAGAAGTCAGAAAAAAAAAGAAAAAGGTGACAGCTTCCACGGCTGGGTGTGGAAAATCACCACCTATAGGTGTTGTTTCCAACCACACAGCCGCATCCTGTGGCAGAGATGACATGAAATAAGTCTTCAAATTCGCCTGAAACACTCCAAGAGTCAAATCGAGTTAAAGTCAATCTGTGGAGCCCAAAGACCAACAATTATGCTCCAGACTGCAGCAACATCTGGATGTTTTCTCCTGACAGGACACCGGGGGCAGCAGAGAGTCGACTACAACTCAAAAAAAGATGCAAAGAAATTCTCGGAGAAATCAAACAAATATTAAAATCAATCAGCTATTATAAGAATTTTTTTTTCTTCTGTTGATCAGTGACAAGATAAAGCAATATTAGGCCACATCTGGATGTTTTCTACTAACTGGACACCGGGGGCAGCAGAGAGTCAACTATAACCAGCAAATAATGCTAAATAACTCACGGGCAAGCCAAACAACTGTGACAAATTGGCATAACGCCTGACTAACAGCTAATGTCCCCCTCAATCAGTGGCGTTAATTCTGCCAGCTACATTTCCGAAACCCTCAGATCTAGAATTAAAGCATAACCAAAACTAAGTTGCTTTTGTCAGGCCAGCTGACCAATCAGAGCAGACTGGACTTTTCAAGAGGGGGGAAAACGGAGCTTTTCAGAATGAAGAGGTGCCGCAGAAATGTACAATGTGAGAAAAACAATGTGAATTTGCACATTAGGCATACAAACATTCTGTAGTAAACTGTAAAACATGAAATTATGAACCTGTAAATGTGGAGAATATGGGCTCTTTAAGGTTTGTTTTTGATTCTTTTAAGACATTTAGAGCGAAACTTGACTGATATTTACTACAGCCATGAACACGACTGACTTCTTGTGTGAGACGTCGCTAAAAAAAAGCGTGAAACTTGAATCTGAAGGGATTTCTTAATACATATTTAATTAGAGAGAAAGCTTTAACTGAGGGGAAAAAGGTACTACTTTCCCGAAAGCATTCGAATCAAATCCACGGATCTTTATGGGACATTTACGGTTTGAAAGGACAATCAGGACTTTGCTATTTAACCTACTTTCTTGCCATTTCACAAACACTCGACTGACTCAGAGGGTGTGTCGCTGACAAATCTTGGCTGCAGCGTCTGATAAGTTGGTAGAGCGTGAGGCTGGTTGGTGATCTGAGTGCTGCAGTGATGCAGATTCTTTCTTCTATTCATGCTCTGCCCACAGAGCAAGGTTATACCTGGTTTCTCGTGGTATTTTTAGTCCACACACCGGGTGACTGTGGAGTCTTTATCCCTTTACGCCGTGACTAATGTGTAGCTATAGTAACCTCAGCTGTTGGGTTTTCTCATTTGCATCTTGAATATTCCAGACCCAGCGCTGGTGTTTCTCCTCCTACCTTGGTTGGCGTCGGCGGCGGCCCCGTTGGTGTTCTGGGCGTCGTTGAGGTACTTTAAGGCGGCGGGGGGATCCTCCAGTCCAGAGCCTGGAGTCGCTCCTGGACGGCGGCGTCTTGCAGGATCTCCATCTGCCTCGCCAGCAGACGCTCCAGCTGCATCTAACAGACAAAAAACACAAGAAAGACCAGGATTTAAAGTGTCCTGCTTTTGTTTTTGTGCATGTAAACACCACATCCTGATTTTAGGAACCTGAAGGCTGAACTACGAAGCAAGCAAACCAAAAATCTCAGTCAGATCTAACAGGTGCTTTTCAGCTTTCTTTGTCAACTCAGATTTTCTGCTTCAGACTGTGTTCACATAAAAGTGGATGTTTTAGGGGTTATGTGACTCTTCTCCTGCACAAAACGGACCTGTCATGTTCAGCTGCTGATGAAAACAATGAGGAAAATAAAACATTATTACTGATACTGTAAACGATGCGACAGGAGTGCTGCTAGAAAACCAGTTTCTTCCCATTCCAAGACTTCATTTTCTGGATTTTCTCATGCGAATTCACTTATTGTCAACAAATCCAATGAAAAAATCAACTATTTGTCCTTCTCTTAGTACCTTGACCTTTGAAATAATAGTTTGATAAAAGAGAAAAGAGGCTGTTGTCAACTAAAGATAAAATAAATGCCTCCCTTTTCTTTAAACGTAAAAGAATCCAATGAACTTTGGTGCAAGAAACAACAGCAAGAGCTTGTTTAGGAGGATTTCTCACCGCTCCAACACTTCATTTTTGATTTTCTACATTTTCTCATGCACAGTTACAGTCAAATATCAACAAAACAAAGATATTTGCTGCCTTGTAAACACCTGAAATGAGAGAAGTTTCATTCTTGACCTTCAAAATAGCAGCAAGAAGACATTTTGACATCTAAAATGATGTCAAAACTTGAATGAAACAATAGGAAGTGTTCATTTTGGAGGATTTTTTCTCATTCTAAGACTTCCTTTTCTAGATTTTCTCATGCACAGCTGCACTTACTGTCAACAAATCCAATAAAAAAAGACCAAATCAACTATTTGTCTGTCTCCTAGTGTCTTGACAAAAGAGAAAAGAGGCTGTTGTCAACAAAAGGTGACAAAATGGAAAAGAAACTTGCTGCTGCTCTTATTTTTTCCAATAATTTGTTGTATTATATTTAAGTTTTCCTTGCATATAAAGCTACAACCCCACAAGGAATTCTAATGCACCTGTACAAACGGCAATGAAACTATTCTGCTCTAAACAGCTGCAGCTTTTTAAACAAGCAGACAAGTTGAAATTAGTTGGGAACTATTTTCAGCGGCGGATGCATCACATTTGTTATTGTCTAAAGGGTTGATGGAAAAAAGTGAATATTTTTGATCTACAGGAGACTTGACTCAGCCTGCATGAATAAATGAACTACAACAGTTGACAAATTCAACACGTGATGACGTTTAGAGTGTAAATGAACTTTAAAATGTGAAGAAAAAAAGGATTCTGTGCATAGAGGCCTATCTTCTCCTGTCACAACAACAACAAACCCCAAAACTCACTTAAAAATTCCCCAGATACCAGCGTGAGAAACTGTGGAAACACAACGAGTCAGCAGATTTTCAGCTTTCAGACAGTTGGGACAGAATTTTAGGGCTTTTATAAATAAAAACCAGGCCTTTTTCTGGCTGAAAAATACAATTTAAACCCTAATTATAACACACAGCGATGACTATCATATGTACTACTGTTCAAAACTTTGAGTTCTCTTAGAAATGTCCTTATGTTTGAAAAAAAAGCATTTTTTTCCAGTGAAGATGACATTAAATGAATGATAAATCCTGTGTAGACATAGTTAATGTGGTAAATGACTATTCTAGGTGGAAATCTTTAATGGAATATCTCTATAGGGGTACAGAGGAACATTTCCAGCAACCATCACTCCTGTGTTCTAATGCTACATTGTGTTAGCTAATGGTGTTGAAAGACTCATTGATGGTTAGAAAACCCTTGTGCAGTTATGTTAGCACATGGATAAAAGTGAGGGTTTCATGGAAAACATGGAATTGTCTGTAGTGTACGTAGAAACTAAAGTCAGAAGAAGCACAATGCTCTCAGTGTTTGGCTTTGTGTGTTTTTACACTTTAAATGTGACATTTCAAACCAACTTAGACAAGCTGAACGGCAGAAAAACGTCCGTAACAAACAAACAAGAGCCGAGGGATAAAACCTGCAGCCCTGTTTGCTCATTGTCACTCCGTGCGTCACTGTCACTGTAAATTACTATACGACCAGCTTTACATCCCCGCCAGGCCTCCGGCGCTAACGCAGCCATGAAATCTCTTCGTCTTCTGAATGCCGGAAATCACATCAGCGCTGACAAGTGGAACTGCAGCCTGAACGTACAGCAGACGCATGTTCACGCAGCCAGTCGACATGTTTCCTGGCTAATGAGTGATCACAAAGCTCCCCTCCTACACCGTGGCTCTAATTAGGAACAAGCCGGAGCAGCATGGAAACCAATAAAGAGCATTACTGGGATCAGACTGGATCCTGCTGCCGCAAACATCTGCTGACACGGAAATCTGCTGCTCAGGATCCTTTCAACCTGCAGCCGAGACACTGTGGCTCACCTCTGATGTGCAGATTTACTCCTGGTAACAGAACTTCAACATGTGCTGCCACCAGGACTGAGCTGCTCCCACAATGATGCTGATTTACAGTCAAACACCAACTGAACGACGTTTGTTGCTAAGCTAACATCTGAAATGTAAAAGGTTTCATACTTGACCTTCCAATGATAGCAAGAAGCCATTTTTGACAACTAAAATTATGCAAAATGTCACCTCTTCTTAAAGAAACTGGAAATATCAATGAACTTTGGTGCAAGAAACAATAACAAGTGTTCATTTTGGAGGATTTCTTATAATTCTAAGATTAGATTTTCTAGATTTTCTCATGCATAGCTGCACGTACACACAACAAATCCTAAAAAAAAGACCAAATCCACAGTTTGTCCATCTCTTAGTACCTTCACCTTGGAAATAGTAGTTTGACAAAAGAGAAAAGAGGCTGCTGTCAACTAAAGATGACGTAAAACGTCTCCCTTTTCTTAAAACATGAAAGAATCCAATGAACTTTGGTGCAAGAACCAACAACAAGAGCTTGTTTGGGAGGATTTCTCACCACTCCAATACTTCATTTTTAAATTTTCTGCATTTTGTCATGTATCACTACACTTATTATTTAAAAAATGAGACACGGTAGATCAAGAAAATAAATGGAGTTTGACTCAGAAACAGTGAACAGAGCAGCAAGTTGTTGAAGTTACATTCAGCATGGTGAAACATCTTTCCACAGATGATGAGCAGAGACTCAAAACTGGACTAAAACTTTTCAAAAATGACTAAAGTTGTCCATAATGACCGAAAATTTGTCCTTTTAAACAGATTTCGAGTCAAGATTAAAAAATTTTTGAGAGTTTTTGAGCTATTTTAGATCATTTTTGGGTCGTTTTTGACTAGTTTTACACTATTCTGGCCACATTTCAAATTATTTTTGGACAATTTTAGACTAAATAGACAATTAAACGTACTTGAGCAGTAGTATAAACACAAAACGATCAAAACGAGAAATGAATTAAGACATAAAACACATTAGATCAATAAAGAAGATGCAGCATTGATTAAAAACAGTGAACAGAGCAGTAAGTTGGTTGAAGATACATGCAGCATGGTGAAACGTCTTTCTACAACTGATGAGTAGAGACTCAAAATTTGTACAAAATGACTCAAATTGTCCATAAAGACAGAAAATCTGTCATTTAAAAGATATTTTAAATACATTTTAAGCAATTTTGGAGCGTTTTTGAGTCATTTTAGACCATTTCTGAGTCGCTTTTGACTAGTTTTATGCTATTTTAGTCACATTTTAAATGATTTTGTACAATTTTAGACTAAAAAGACGATTAGATCTTCTGGATCAATAAAATAAACACAAAATGACCAGGACGAGACACGAAATAAGACAAAAATAAACACAGCATGGCTCAGAAACAGTGAACAGAGCAGCAAGTTGTTGAAGATACATTCAGCATGGGGAAACCTCTTTCTACAGAAGATGTGCCAAAATGTCTGTAAAAATGTAAATAGTTAAATGTGGTCTAAGATCAGGAATCGTTCTCCTACCTGCAGACTTCGTCCAACGGTTTCTTCTCCTTTCGACTTGGCGCAGGCGAGCTGCTCCCTCAGCATCTCCTGCCTCATGTGAATCGCCTGCAGAGCCTCCTGGATGTCGAAGAAGTTCTCCTGCAGCACATGAAAACAGCATCTCTGAGTTCTGTCAGTGTGAGCTCATTAGGCCGTTACTGAGCGAGCCAAACGTCACTTTAAACAACATTTTGAGGGGCGTTCCATGTTTTTCCTCACTGACAGCTGTCATTCAAGTTTATTTATTTTAGTTGAATTTCATTTAACTTGAAAACGTTTTCAGAAAGTTAGACTTATAGATACTGATCTAGATGGATAAATAAATGTACACAGTATTTATTGATTCAAAATGGAAAATTTATTAGAATAATTATTTAATCAAATAATCACATTTTTGCATTTATTTCCTTTTTTTGTAACGATTTTAATCCCATTTCTTATTCATATTTTTTAAAAAGTTCAGCTCATTTGATTCATTCAGTATAAATAATTCTCTTGTATTTTCTATTAGTTTGAAAATGGGACTGGTTGCTGTTAAATGATGACACTGGTTAATTTACATTTATTATATTTAATTTTAAAGAAGTGAAAGTTTCAGGCTCCAGTCTCACCTTTAAAGTATGGATTATTACTATTATTTATGTATTTATTTAAAATACAACCAACTTTGCTGTTATTTCATACATAAAAATATTGATATTATTATTATCAGCGAACATGAATAGTGTGATTATTTCCTTTCCTTTCCTTAAATAACTGAGAAACTCTAGAGTTTTCTTTCTGTTTCAGTAGGAGTGACTTTAAAGCAGGAATTCCCCCTGTTTTTTCTGTATTTTTTTAGGATCTCAGAGCTGTTCTTGTTGAGCAGGTGTCGGTTCTCGGTTCTGGTTAAATCCCTGCAGAGTTCACATGTTTCCCATCATCGTTTTTTTTTACACTCTGAGCCTTTCAAAGAGATCGTCTTTGTCCGCTCAAGGCTGAAGCTCCTTTCAGTTTCTGCACAGAGAGGAGCTGCATCTGACACGACCACGCTTCAGGTTTTACACATTTGAAACATCACAGATTCTGGAGCTTTAACATCATTATTCTGTTTCATTTAAAGGAGCTCATCTGTGTCATTATCAAGCAATTTGATGATGATTTTCTCAGTTAAATTAGTATTTATTTGGACTAAAAAGCAAAAATTCTAAAACAAATGCGAATTTTGTGCGACCAGCTGGTACAACATTCAGTTAGAAGAAAACAAAGCAGCAAATTCGTACAATTAAGCAACAAAAAATGACACGGTTTCACATATTTTTGTTGGGAAATGAAGCGCAGAGTTTAGATTATTTCAGCGACAGAAAATCTTACCTCCGTTTTGATTCTTTTAGGGGACGGTTCGTCTCTGTCTCCACAGCGAGATCTGCAGAAAACAATATCAGTTATGACTTCATTACCAGCTGTTCAAATACAGTTTCCAAAGTGAACCAACTAAAAACGTGTCAAAGAAGTCGTCAGTTTGGCTGTAATTTTGCTGTAAAAAATATTGAAAACAACTATTAAAATAACTACATTTTGCTGATTTAGACAGATTAAAACTGTGTAATTTTACAGTCAAAAATAATAAGAGAAAAAATCCACTTGGCATATTTTCTTTGCAGTTAACATGTAAATTAATAATTTTTTTCACTAGAAATTATCTGTAATTTAAGAAAACAGGGAAAATCTGTAAAACAACAGTTTAAAAGAGTATTTACCATTTTGTTTCTTTGAAATAATGGAAAATATTATTGTTTTTATATTTTTGACAATTAAATTAAACTTTCTTAATATACATATGTTTTCTCTAAAATAATTGCAAGTATTTGCAAATATAAAAAAATAATCCTTAATATGCAGATTTTTTCTTTGAAGTCAAAGCAAATATTTTGAAATTATATTTTAATAATTTTTTGAATATTTTTTTCTTTTTTGCTGAGTGAAAAAGTTAAAAATTGTGTAATTTTACAGTCAAAAGTTGCAAAAGATTATTATTTGATTGTTCTGCAGTTAATGTGCAGCATAATATTTTTCATGTGTTTTTTCTAAATATTATCAGTATTTTAACAAACAAGGAAAATCAATAACATTTTTATTAGTTTTAGTTTTTTATTATTATTATTGTTAAAATTATATTTCATGACAATTTTTCAACCCTTAATAAACAGATTTTTTCTTTAAAATAATGGCAAATATTTTTTTCAATTTATGATTATTTTTTGTTAAATTAAATACAGTAAAAAATGTGAGGTAGACATTATTATTTTTTGACATTGTTTTGCAGTTAAAATGCAAAATATGTTTGTTTTTCAGTGATTTTACAAAATATTGTCAGCAATTCAGGAAAACATTTAAAATATGTAAAGCAAAGAAATGTGCTCCTTTTCTATCTTTCAAATATCATGATATATCAGTAAAATGATTTTTTTCTGGATTAAATAGAGTAAAAATGGTGAAATTTTAGATGTCATTTATTTTTATGATCTGTAATTTAACAAATCGGGGAAACTTTGTGAATGTTTTGCCCCTTTTACTGCTATAACTTTCAAGCTTTTGTTTTGAAGTAGAAGCCTCATAAATGACTTTCAAAATAAAAGTCATCACATTTTGACTTTGCAGGAACAAATACTTTGAATCTAAAGTCAGTTTTTCTGAAAAAACGCTCCAGATCAACTCTGAAGTAGTTTTTCAGTGCGGCCGGCTCTTACTTGCTGGTGCGGTAGGTGTACTTGTAGGTGACCTCTCTGGAAATCTGCCGGGCGAGTCCGAACAGCTCATCCCGGCGGGTCAGCAGCGCCATGTCCCTCATACAGAGCTGAGCCGCCGCCTCGTTCACCGTCAGCTGCAGGTCAACAGGAGTCAGTTAACACAAACACAAACCACCTCTCTACACATTCAGCCTGAGTTTATCCACCTCGTGCAGCGTCAGGTGTTTGCCGTCCCTCCTCTTGGAGTCGAAGCGGCCGTAGATGGCGCTGTACTTCCGGATCTCCTCCTCCCGCCGCGGGTCGTCGTCGCTCATCTCAAAGATGTGTCCGATCATCTTGGCCAGTTTCTTGTTGTTCTTCAGCTGCTCCTTGACCTCGGCCAGGTCCGTCTTGGGGAGTCCCGGCGCCATCCGGTCCACGCACTCCAGCACCGACTGCACGGCGGCGGCGTCCAAGGCCTCCAGGGCGTCTCTGGGCGAGGATGGCGAGCCAAGGTCCGACGGCGACAGGCTGTGCTCGCTGTCGTTGCTGTGACCCGACCAGAAGCGAGCCTCGCTGCTGCCCTGCAGGGGCGACCCGGCCGACACTTTGTCCCTCGCCACATCCAGCTTCCCCGGGTCGGAGCAGGCGGCGGCGATGGCTTTGGGCATCTTGACGCTGGCGGTGTTGGCCCGGTCCTGGGCGTTGAGCAGCGTGGGCGAGCCCTCGGGCAGCTTGTAGACGGGGATGCTGCAGACGGGCAGCGAGGTGAGCGGCTGGTTGAAGATGGCCGGGTTGGTGACCCAGTCGCGCAGCGCCTTCTGCAGGCGGCGGACGTGCAGCGGCTTGCTGGCCATGCCGACGAGGGCCATGATCTCCAGGAACTCCTCCTCGCCGGCCTCGCACAGCTGCTGCACGTCGTCGCCGCCCTGCTGGATAAAGGCCTCGTAGTAGTAGAGCAGGTTGGCCCGCTGCAGGATCCTGTAGAGCTGCAGCTCACCCAGGGTCCTCGGCAACACCGCCGCCATACCTGACAGGAAACAAGACAGGGTAAAGACACTACCAACCCCCTGTCTATGGTCTTCATGCTAAGCTAAGCTAACTCACTTTAATCTGTTTAAACTAGGGCTGGGACTTTAACGTGTTAACTCTGATTAATTAATTACCGAAAATAATTATAACACATTTAATAACACCTTTCTCAGTTCCCTAATTTCTGGCACACCAGTAGCACTGATGACCACTCCAGCCCAGTAGGTGGCGGTAATGAACCTGAAGTCTGTTATCCAGGAGTGAAGAAGATACACAGGGCGCACTGAGTGACGTCAAGAAAGTTTGGTGAGCAGTGCAGGAAGACGAGATCGCTTTGAGCTTGTCGGACAGGAAGCTTCTATTAAAAATCTTCCTGATGGCAGCTTGGATAAAAGCGTGGTTGTGTGCAAATTGTGCAACAAAAAGTTTTCTCATCACTGCAGCACTTCAAGCCGACGGTATCACCTCAATGCAAAACATGTTTCTGTTAGCACCAGAGCTAACCTTAGCTATGATTGTCCTGCTACTAGCTAACACCCCCCCCCACCTCCACCCCTGGTCGGACATTATGGGGCGGAATGAATATTTGGATATTCGTCGAGGCCAGAAACCACTATTCGTGCTTACAATGTAGTAGAGGGATGAACAATGCAGATAAACATAAATGAAATCTAAACATTTTTGTTGTTTTAGCTCACGTATATGTCTGTTCATCCATTCACTCGTCAACCAAAATGCATTGGAATGAATAAACTTTGCTAATTGTGTCAAAGATTGCTACACACAAAACTTCTAACTATTTAAACTAAGTTCTTAAATCGTGTCCCAGCCCTACTTTAAACACAAAGATAAAAGCAGATTTTCTTGGATTAGTCTTTTTACAAAAATGGAACCAAAACTGGAATCACATCCAGAACTTCTCCCCTAATTCACAATCCTTGAAAAATCCGTTCAACTCTACAGACTCCAGGTTTTTGTACATTTGTTACAGTTTAAGGACCAGATCACTCTGTGCCGCAGAACTGAAACATCTGAAAAACCTTTTTCCAAATGGCCAGTATGATCAATACTGGAAAAAGATGACTCCACATCCTGTAAATGTTTCACTGCTTACGTTTTAAATCTGCTCTGCATAAACACAGCCTGCAGTTCAGCTGATAAAATCCCACAATTTTTTTATCAAGCGACTGTTGCTCACAGCTGAGTCACTGATGGATTCTTGGCTGCACTGAGAAGCACAGAATTTTTAGTTTGTTTTTTTTACCCAATCCAGTTTGTGTAAACAGCATATTTTAGGGAATTTTTAAAAATGAGTCGTGGTTTTGATTATCCTGATAGAACACAGATCAGATCATTTGCAGAACTGAAGAAAACCTCTTTCAAGAGCCAACAAGTGTTGAATTAGCTGTAAAATGAGACATGTAGAATAAAGTGTTGGATGAGTTAAATGGATTTTACATCACTGAGAATAATTTTAGATAACTTTGGACAAATTATGAATAATTTGGAGCAACTTTCAAGTCATATTGGACAATTTTTTGCTTTTTTTGTGCAAATTCGACATCATTTTCAACTGATTTTTGTGTTTTTTTATGGAATAATTTGAAGCTATTTTTAGTCATTTTAGTCACTACAGTTTGACTTTGTGCCATCAACCCATCACCCGTTAATTATTAAATTAATGCTCAACTAGTCTGAGTAATTTCTGATTAAAAATCGTGTGAATTCTGCGATTTCAGCTTCTTTAGTGTGAATACTTTCTGCTTTCTTTCCTGCTCTCTGACAGTAAACTGAAGCTCTTTGGAGAAAACAAGGCATTTGAGGAAACTCTCATTGACGCTTTTCACCATTTTCCGACATTTTAGAACCAAACAATCTGCAGTTGAAAGGAGCCTTTTGGTGAATTGATGATTTTTGTGGATTTATTTATGATCTGTGGACATTAAAGATGCCATGAACTCAGTGTGTAAATGCAGCTGAAGTTCTGCTCGTTAAAAATAATGAAAAACGTCACGAGTTCCGGACCAAACAAAAAAAAACACACATTTTAAAATATGAAGAGTTCAAGAGGATCTGGTTAAAGTTCGTGAACGGATGAGTAGTTCAAGGACCGTTCTGAACAAAACAACAAAATAGTTTTAACCAACTCTTTTTTGTATCAACTGTATCAGCTCAACTGAAAACTTATTGAATTTTTATCAAGTAAATGTTGGTTGTAACGGAGACATTCATGGCTTCATGGCTGCTCTGAGGAGAGCAGAATTTTTTGCTTTTTACAGACTCTTGCTAGTGTAAATCGTTTATTTATTTATTTATTTTATTTATGAAATATCAAGATTTTTGGAGGATCTGGTTAAAGTTCCTGATAAGAACGGTGCGTCACAGATCAGTAGTTCAAGGACCGTTCTGTGCTGCAGAATTTAAAAATACAAAAGCTGGAAAATAAACTCCACATTCTCTTAATATTTCACTGCTTACATTTTGAATCTGTTTCTTTACTCGTCTCCTGTCTGTTTTCCTGCAGTTCAGCTGAAAACGTATCGAATTTTTATCAATTAACTCTTGGTTGTAGCTGAGTCCCTGATAGTTCCTCAGCTTCACCAAGGAGAGCAGAATTTTCCGTTTTTTACAGAATCCAGTTAGTTAATGGTTTGTTTTAGGCAAATTTCCAAAAGTTCCTCATCGATCGATGTGTCACAGATGAGTAGTTCAAGGACTATTCTGTGCTGCAGGATAAAAACAAAAAAAAAACTGACAAAACAAAACTGTGTTACCAAAACTGGACAAAAAAGTGACTCTGCATACTAGAAATATTTTACTGCTTAAGTTTATAGTCTGTTTCGTCTCCTCTCTGTTTTGTTCAAACACAGCCTCTAAAATTCCAGAATTTTTATCAAGCGACCGTTTGTTGCAGCTGAATCACTCCTGGCTTCTCAGCTTCGCCAAAGAACACAGAATTTTTTGCTTTTTACAGACTTTAGTTAGTGCAAAAGGCTTATTTTTGATGATTTTTTAAAAAATACGACAAGTTGGATAAAGTCATATTGAAGAAATATCAAGAGGATTCAGTGAATTTTCTGATGAAACGATACATTACAGATGAGTAGTTCAAGGACTTCAAACCATTATTTCCATTTCTACAACAGACAACGTGCCTTTTAAACTGATGGCAGATTTCAGATTTCTTCTAATTTAAATCTAAAAAAAAAAGCAGACAAACAGCCAAAGCATTGAGCTCTTCTTTTGACTAGAGGATCACCTCCTATCTGCCAGCGCTGGAAAAACTCGTCCTTCAAACATTTCAGATGTATAAAAATGTCAGATAAGTCATTTGCTGACTGCAGGGCCTGAAATCCTCCCGCTGAGCACCAAATGGTGAGAAAAAACTGAGTTGCCCTTTCTGGAAAAGTCAGGAGGAGAGAAACGTGCAGGACAGTAACTCTGCGATCATCGCGTCTGGATTCCTCCGTAGATTTCAGTCGCTAGTGTTTGTCTTTTTGCGTCGCGTTGATCGTAACGAAGCAGAAACAACTCTAAACTGTTTTCTCTCTGCAACAAAGAAGAGCTTCTGACCTTGACAGAAAAACAAAAACTCAGGTTTGTCACTGAAACTTCCACTTAAACCTTCATCAACTTGCAAAAACAACAAGGTAAAAACATAAAAACTCTTAAAAACCGAGCCAGTATTTGCAGAAATAAGAACGTTTCAAGTCAAAAATGTTTGATTTTTTTCATGTTACAGCTGCAGTAAAACGCTCGTTATATGTAAAATGTACATGAATTATATTTGGACTGTACGTTTTATCTCTGGCAGGTGCAGGATTTGGGTTTATCAGGCCGCCACGCTGCTGACAAAGCCGATCATTTTTAGCAGAAACGTCTTTGAAGATGCACATTTAAGTGCAACAAAAATGCATTTATAAAGAACAAATGAAGGACGTTGTCATATTTACTATAGCCTCGATGTGTGAGTCTTAAGATGTCTTATTTTTCTCTTTTTTAGCTCTATTTTATAGTTTGAAGTCAGCAGAGGAGCTGTAGACACTAAATGACCAAAACACACCACAAATGCTGATTCTAGGACACAAAAGGACCATGACGGCACTCAAAAAGCCCAAAACAAGACCAAAAATGACCCCTCAAAATGTCAAAGATACAAAAATCAGTCAAAAAGATCCAAACACAAGATCCAAAATGACCAAAAGTCACTTAAAATGCTAAGTATCAGACACAAAATTATCAAAAAAGTCACTCAACATGTAGAATACAACACACTAAATGACCAAAGTCACACAAAATGGCAAATACAAGTCACAAAATAAACAAAAAGACGTTAAAAATGTTGATTTTAAGACACAAAATACACAAAAAGTCACTCAAAATGTCAACGATAACAGAAATGTTTAATACAAGATCCAAAATGAGCAAAAGTTACTTAAATGTTAAATATGAGGCACTAAACGGCCAAAAACATATTAAAAATGTTGATTATAAGACACAAAATGACCAAAAAGTCGGTCAAAATGTAGAATATGAGACTTAAAATGCGCAAAAACAGAGCAAATGGTCATAACTAGACACAAAATACACAATAAGTCAAACAAAATGTCAAATATAAGTCACAAAATAAACAACAAGACATTAAAAATGTCAAATATAAGAGAGATAAAGACCAAAAAGTCACTTAAAATGTTAAATATGAGACACTAAATGACCAAAAAGACGTTAAAAATGTTAAATATAAGACACAAAATGACCAAAAAGTCGGTCAGAATGTAGAATATGAGACTCAAAATATGCAAAAACACAGTAAATGTCCAAAACAAGATGCAAAATACAAAAAAAATCACTCAAGATGTCAGATATAAGTCACTAAATGACCAAAAAGACGCTCAACATGTCTTGGAATCTGTTGTTTTTCATGCTAACATGTAAATCTGAGAGCAGAAGCTCATTTTTCTGACGATATGCAGACAAATTTCACTTTTTTTCATGCTACTGCTGCAGTAAAACAGAATTTCTATGGAAAATGTACATGAATTATATTTGGACTGTACGTTTTATGCCTGACAGGTGCAGATTTGGGTTTATCAGGCCTCCACAGGTGTGTGAAACGGTTAAATTTGGATACTCTTCTGCAGAAAAAGCCGATCATTTTTAGCAGATGCACAGCCGATTCATTCATCTTCCATTTCTCGCCGTTCTTTCGCATGCGGCTCGAGTGATAATAGCCGGTATTTTTAACTCTAGATCTGTGTGAGTAAACTTTTTATGCGGCTTATCTTGGAAAGCGACGCTGTCACTCCGTCACAAAGACGCTCTCTGAGCCAGACTCCTGTTAAAGGAGAGCGTTTCTGAGCCCAGAGGCCCTGCGGAGGCCCAGCGAACAGAGGAGTGGCCGTCAGCAGGCCCAGGCTGCTGGGAGGACCACATGCCTCTCTCCACCCCTGCAGGATGTGTAGGTGGTGGGCTCGCCTCGCCCAGAATAGGCCCGGAGAGCCGGAGCTCAGGGAGCCAGGCAGGCAGGCGTCGGCCGAAAACGACAAAAGACAAAAGCTGCAGCTGAAATCATCACCTAAACGTCCACAAACAAACCTCCTAATTCCAAAACTGGATTTCTTTCCTGATTTTAGTGCAGGGTTGGTTCGTTTAACAGCTTGTAGCTCAAAAAAACAAAAAGAAACGAGCAGAAAATACAGAAGAAATGAAGCAAGTTTCCATTTTTACGGCAGACTAGATGTGTTCACGGGTTGGGGATGGTAAATGATTTAAAATAATGATGAATTACAGCTTTTGTATGCTTCTTTTTTAGCAGTATTGTCAGTTTAAAGTCAGTAGAGGAGCTAAAAAATCGCAGATTGATAGTTTAGAAAACGGATAAACACTCAAAATGGCCGAAAGAAGACACCAAATGACCAAAAGTCAACTCAAAATGTCAACAATAACTTCCAAAATAAACAAAAAGGCACTCACAATGTCCTGGAAGGCACTTAAAATGTCCAAAACAAGAAGCAAATTAACCAGAAGGATGTAGAATATGAGACAAAGAATTGTTCTAAAAGACACTCAAAGTGTCCAAAACAAGATGCATATTCACCAAGAACACACTCAAAACTTTAAATGCGAGACATTAAATGACCAAAGCGTCACTCAAAATGTGTGTATACCAGCTTTTGTGTAATTCTTTTTCAGCAGCATTTTCTGTGTAAAGTCAGCAGAGGAGCTAAAAAGTTTGAGATCGATTGTTTGGAAGATAAATAAACACTCAAAATGGCCTGAAAAAGACACTAAATAACCCAACATGAACTCAAAATGTCCTGGAAGATGCTTAAAATGTCCAAAATAAGATGCTAAATAACCACAAGGACACTGAATATATTGAATATAGGACACAAAATGATCACAAAGACACTCAAAATTTCAAATATGCCACAAAAAATGACATAAAGGTTGGTCAAAGTGTAGAATAAGAGATTCAAAATACAAAAAAAGACACTCAAAACGTCCAAAACAAGATATCTGATACCAAAAAAGGCATTCAAAATATAGAATATGAGACACAAAATAACAAGAAATGGCTTAAAGTGTAAAATATGAGACTCAAACTGCACAAAAGACAGAAAATGACCAAAATCACTCAAAACGTGAAATATTGGGCATGAAACGGCCACAATGACACTCAAAATGTCCAAAACAAGACACAAAATGACCAAAAGTGAATTAAAATGTCAAATATTGGGAATGGAATGCCCAAAAACACATTAAAATGTTGATTATATGACACAAAATGACCAAAAAATCACTTAAAATGTACGTATATGAGCTTTTGTATACTTCTATATCAGCAGTATTGTCAGTTTTAAGTCAGCAGAGGAGCTAAAAAGTTTTAGACTGATAGTTTGGAAAATGGATAACACTCAAAATGGCCAAAACAAGACGCCAAGTGACCAAAAATGAACTCAAAATGTTAAATACAACTAAGAAAACAAACAAAACAAACTCAAAATGTCCAAAACCAGAAGCAAAATAAACATTAAGACACTGAATACGTTGAATACAAGACACAAAATAACCAAAAAGCCAGTCAAAATGTCGAATATGAGATTCAAAATGCACAAAAACGCTGTAAATGGCCAAAACAAGGCACGAGATACACAATACGTCACTCAAAATGTCAAATATTGGTCACAAAATGACCAAAAAGTCACTCAAAGGCTAGAATACAAGACTTAAAATCACTAAATTCACAAAAAATGACCAAAAAGTCATTCATAATGAACAAAGAAGACACAAAATACACAATAAGTCACTCAAAATGTCAAATATGGGGCACAAAATGACCCTAAAGACATTCAAAATGTCCAAAACAAGAAAGAAAATGACCAAAAAGACGCTAGAAATGTTGAAATGGAGACACAAAATGACTAAAAATTAGATCTAAATGTAGAATATGAGACTCAGAATGCGTAAAAAATACACTAAATACACAATAAGTCACTCAACATGTCAAGTACGGGGCATGAAATGACGCTAAAGACGTTCAAAATGTTCAAAACGAGAAAGAAATAACTAAAATGTAGGTCAGAATGTAGATTATGAGTCAAAATGTGCAAAAAAATACACAATAAGTCACACAAAAGGACTAAAAAGTAGATCAAAATGTAAAACATGAGACTCCAAATGCGCCAAAAAATACAAAATACACTCTAAGTCATTCAAAATGAATGAAAAGTCACTTAGAATGTCCGATTTCCTCCTCATTCTCTCACGCTGCTGAGCACATTTGTTCTTCCACTAATGATTATTTCCATTGTTGTTATATCTGTTTATCACATGTTTGGTCTCTAAAAAGTCTAAAAGTAGCGAAAAATATCCACCAGTGTCTCCCAAATTCCAGAAATAGTAAGTTTACCGTCACAAAACACCGGAAATATTCACCTTAAATGAGCAGGAACCAGAGAGTCTAGATTTTAAACAGTTCATCTGTACTTTTTTATAGGTTGTTTGCTTAAATTAATGACTTTTTTTCCATTAATTATCCCATTTTCACCTTGTTTCCGGTTTGTCGGTGGAAAAGTTGCTCTCAGGAAACGATGAGCGTTTCTGAATTCTGCTGACATCCCATTTTTTTTCCAGGATTTTTATCGGTTTAAAACTGAACTCGAAGCTGGACGTGATGTTGCACCAGGTAAAGAAAGAAAAAATGTGGAGCCTAGATGTGTAAGTGCTTCAAAAAATGGTTTCTGAGCATCTTTTTAGCACATTTGATGTCATCAGTCTGCATTTGGACAAAACCAGACACATTTTGACTGACAAGAAGCCACGTAAAACGTCAAACATAAGACACAAAATAACCAAAATGTCGATCAAAATTTTAAAAAATGAGACTTAATGTGCAGAAAAAGACAAAATGGCTAAAACGTTACTCAACATGTCAAATAATGGGCAAAAAAATGACCAAAAACACGTTAAAATGTCGATTGTAAGACAGGAAATGACCAAAAAGACGCTGAAAATGTCAAATATAAATGACAAAATAAACCAGGAGACACTCAAACTGTCCAAAGCAATCTTGTTTCAAACACTTTGAGTCTTAATTTAGCAATGTTGTGCTTTATATTACGCCTCTGAGCACGTTTTTGGTCATTTGGGGTCTTGTTATGGACATTTTTAGTGTTTATTTTCCAAGCCATCGATCTAGAACTTTTTAGCTGAAAAAGAAGTACACAAAAGCTCGTCTACGGCCATTTTGAGTGACTTTTTGTTTACTTTGTGTCTTGTTTTGGTCCTTTTGTGTCTCTTATTCTACATTTTGAGTGTCATTGTGGTCATTTTGTGTTTATAATCAACATTTTTAATGTGTTTTTGGTCATTTCCTGCCCAATATTTGACACTGTGAGTGACTTTTTGTGCATTCCAAGTCTCATATTCTACAATTTGAGTGACTTTTTGTTGATTTTGTGACTTATATCGGTCATTTTGTGTCTCGTTTTGGCCATTTTGAGTGTTTATCTGCTTCCAAACTATCAGGTAAAGACAACAAAGATGACCTGAGTCCAAATCTTTCTAGCAGCGTGAGAGATTTAGGAGGAAATTTGACATTTCATTGACTTTCCATTCGTTTCTTGTCTCAGATTCTACATTCTGAGCGTCTTTATGATCATTTTTGTGTCATATTCCACATATTCTGCATCTTCTTTACTACAATTTGAGTCTCAGTTTAGACATTTTGTGCCTCAAATTCTACATTTTAAGCTTCTTTTTGTGCATTTTGAGCCTCATAATCAACATTTTAACTGACTTGTAGGTCATTTAGTGTCTAGTTCTGGACATTTAGTTTTTTGTGCATTTTGAGTTTCATATTATACATTTTCAGTGACTTTTTTAAAATCATTTTATGTCCTACACTTAACATCGTGACTGAATTTTGTGCATTTTGTGACTTATATTTGACATTTTGTGCCATTTTGTCAATTGCGGGTCATATTCCGCTTTACTTTTTGGTCATTCCGTATCTTGTTTTTGGACACTTTGAGTGTCTTTTTGGATAATTTTGTGTTTTATATTCGACATATTCAGTGCCCTGGTCATTTTGCATCTTGTTGTGGTCAATTTAAACGTCTTCACAGTCATTTTTTTTCTATTCGTTTGGCATTTGCGTGACTTTTTGTCATTTTTGCGTCCTGTTTTGGATATTTTGGGTGTCGATTTAACTGCTGCTGCCACAAATACTAAGTAATTTCTGCGCAAAATGAAAAATATTCTAGTTCTAGCATCTTACATGTGAATATGTGATGCTTTCCTGTGAGATACGAGAGATTAGTTGGACTAAATAGTTATTTTTTTTAGATAAACGTGGTGAAGTTGTCGTTGTTTGCAGCAGCAGAGGTTCAGGTGTTTTTCTCAACAGTGAAAAACTATATTTAGCTGCAGTGTGAACCAAGCGTAACAAAGAGTGTTTATCAGGTAAACTGACCACAGACACTAAAACAATCTTTACTTCACAGGTCTGTCATTGAAAGGACAGACCTCTGGTCGTTTTGGTAGTTTTTTATCTTATATTTACCATTTTGTGCATTCTGTGCTAGTTTTGTGGCTAATATTTGACATTTTCAGTGTCTTCTCCATTACTTTGCATCTTGTTTAGGACATTTTGAATGACTTTGTGGTTATTTTGTGTCCTATATTTGACATTTTGCATATGTTTTTGGTAGCTTTCCGTCTTATATTGAACATTTTGTGTATCTTGTTGTTGTTTTGTGGCTAATATTTCACATTTTGTGGTAGTTTTGTGACTAATATTTGACATTTTCAGCGTCATCTCCGTCATTTTGCATCTTGTTTAGGACATTTTGTGTGATTTTACGGTTATTTTGTGTCCTATACTTGACATTTTGCTGATCGTTCTTGTCATTTTGCGTCTTACATTTGACCTTTAGAGTATCCTTTGGGGTCATTTTGTGTTCTATATTTGACATTTTGAGTCAAAGCATACTTAGACTTGTTGTTGGTTCAATGTTATATCGAACATTTTGTGTATTTTGTGCTAGTTTTGTGGCTAATATTTGACATTTTCAGTGTCTTCTCAGTCACTTTGCATCTTGTTTAGGACATTTTGAGTGACTTTATGGTCAGTTTGTGTCCCAAATTTGATATTTTGCTGATCTTTTTGGTAGCTTTTGTCTTAAATTGAACATTTTGTGTATTTTGTGGTAGTTTTGTGGCTAATATTTGACATTTTCAGTGTCTTCTCAGTCACTTTGCATCTTGTTTAGGACATTTTGAGTGACTGTATGGTGTATGTGTATGTTTGACATTTTCCTGATCTTTTTGGTAGTTTTGTGTCTTAAATTTAATATTTGTGTTTTACGTGGTAGTTTTGTAGCAAATATTAAACATTTTGCTGATAGTTTTGGTATTTTTTCATCTTATATTTACATTTTGTGTATTCTGTGGTAGTTTTGTGGCTAATATTTGACATTTTCAGTGTCTTCTCGGTCATTCTGCATCTTGTTTAGGACATTTTGAGTAAATTTATGGTTACTTTGTGTCCTATATGTGACATTGTACTGATCTTTTTGTTCATTCTGTACCTTATATTTCACCCTTTCAGTGTTTTTTTTAAACTGACCACTGAGTCTATTGTGCCTGGAGACTAAAACAATCATTCAGTTCAGAGTTTTTTCCTTATAACAGCTTCAGTAAATGCTGCTGTTGGTTTTTCCTGGTCCTGCACAAACACTCTGACAGCTACCAGCGTCTTTATCTGGGTTCCTCTGGCTGAAATGGTGTAAACCTGTCAATGCCAGCCTCTAACTGAAGTCCACGGAGCGAGTTTAGCGAGTTCGGCTTTTCACCTGGAGAGGCGAGGCGTGCGCTGGCACAATGGCACCGATGCCACACAAACAAACACAAACGCGCACACACACCGAGACGATGGAGGCCGACGTGTGGCTGTCCAGCAGCGAGATGAGGAATCCTTTGATTTCACTGTGATGCAGGAGGAATTTCCCGGTTTGTCAGTGTGGAACTACTGAATGATGTTGCAATCATGAGTGCGACAGGAGAAGCATGTGTTCAGAACACTGTAACCTCATGTTTAGCACATTTACTGGGGGGGGATTTCACTAAAAATGTCTCTGTAGCAGCTAAAAATAGCACAAATGAGCCAAGCAGCATGCTGAACAAGGACACAGAATGTACCCAGAACGGGGAATCCTTTAAAAATTCCCGTCTTTGCTGCTCCACTGTGACCCTTTGACGCTGTTTCAACTTCAATTCTACACAAATAATATCAAATTATTCTACACAAGAGGCTTGAAAGCAGATTCCATTGTGTTTTCCCACGTATTATAGTGAGTTCTGTTGCTTTAACTTCTCTTTGTGTCACTATAATATTCACTAAAGGTATTCTAATCCCCTTTGCTATTTCCTTGTGCGTGTGAAGCGTTCAGAAGTAAGTTTGGAATTATTTCTATCTCGCTATAATCTTCCTTTCTGGAGTTTTAGCTGACTTTACGTGGCATCCAGTGAAAATTTCAAGCATTTCCTATAATATTCTCACGTCACGTAGCAGCTCTGTGCTCGCTATCTTTGCAAAACATGACAGAGTTGAGGATAACAGCAGCAGCAGCAGGTTACATGCACAGTTTGATCCGTGCGTAATTGCGCCTACCTGGTGAGTTTTTGGCCCCCTTTGGTCCGCCCTGGTCCGGTTCCTCTTCTCCGCTGCCTCCTTCTTCTTCTTGCTC
This sequence comes from Acanthochromis polyacanthus, assembly GCF_021347895.1. Lineage (NCBI taxonomy): Eukaryota > Metazoa > Chordata > Actinopteri > Pomacentridae > Acanthochromis > Acanthochromis polyacanthus. The sequence continues at coordinate 10,789,159 of NC_067134.1, read as the reverse complement.
CGCTTTACTGTTTATCAACACAAACCCCGGGTGTCAGTGAGCGCACAAAGAAAGCCCGCAAAAGACGAGATTCCACAGAAAAGAGCGGCGTGCGTAAAAAATTGCGAAAAACCCGAATTCAATTTAGCGATAATTTCCAGGACGCACACACAAAAAGAAGCAGCCAGAGAGCGTCTTGCTTGTCTCTGCTTGCTCAAACCGAGCGACACTCCTCTCCTTGTCTTTGTGGAAACTTTTTCTTTCGCCCGCCGCTCAGAGAAAAGAGAAAGAAGCAGCAGAATGTGAGTGAAAAAGCCGCTGACCTTCGTGCGTCTTCTTTCCTCCAAGTGTGTGTTGCGTGTGTGTGCGAGTTTGGTGAGTGTGTGTGCGTGTGTGTGTGAGTGTGTGTGAGCGTTCGAGTCTCTCCCAGCGTCGCTCCACTCCCCTGCACCGCTCAAGCTGCGTCAAAGCGCACACGCTGGCGTACGAACGCTGCTTCCTGCCGCTACAAAATAAAAGCACCGGCGCTGCAAGCAGAAAGATACATGAAGAAAATCACAAACTGAGCAGATAGTGATGCAAAATATGTCAAATGATTGTTGCTTCAGTGCAGCTGATTTATTGCCATTATAGTTGGATGTCTGGAGTCATAATTTGGATCGTGTGATTAAGAAAAAGCAGAATTTAAACACAAAATGTACAAAAAACATCATCTGAAATCAGAAGGATGGATGTAATGCACCTGTTCTTAGTGCTGTTTTATATCATTGTACTCTCTGGAGAATTATCGTTATCATACAGTTTTTCACAAGTCACTGTCAGTCATAAACAAATCATGTGTTTTGTGTGTTTTTTCAAAAAAAAATGCTGACAGTGCTTCACTTTTATCAGAGTTATTTAGTTTGGCTGCATTAAATCAAAGCTGCAACTCAAGACACTATGGATTGATTATTGGGAGATAAAACATCAGAAAACTGCTTCATAAATCCCAAGCTGGCATGGTGCAGCGTGTTTTTCTGTCTGACCAACAGTTTGGACTAATTTTGACTTTAACAAGTGCTTTGTTTTTGTCTGAAAGTGTTTATGTGACAATAAATCAGTTTTTCAGCACATTATATCATGTATCTCGACACAAAGACACTAAAGTGATGCTGAATCTTGCTTTAAGAACACCACGAGCCGCATTTCAAGTACAAACCGAGCTTATAAGAAGGAAAAATGTGCCAATGTTTCAGTCATGTAAATATTGCACTATGTCAGACTTGCTTATGTGCTTATTTTTGCCATTTTAAATTATTTTGTTTTTTTTAGTCTCTTTAACTCTTTCATTTATTTGTGTGTTTATGTTAATCATTTACTATTCATACTTTTGGCCTTCAGTGTCTATTTTCTCTTATTATTGTTATTATATAAGCAGTATAATTTAATGTAATCTGTAGTTTTATTTTTATATGTTGCGCAAAATGGCTAGGAACAACTCCAAAATGACTAGACACATGTCCAAAATGGCTAGAAACGTTTCAAAAATGACTAGAAACTAGTCCGAAATGACTAGACACATGTCCAAAATGGCTAGAAACGTTTCAAAAATGACTAGAAACTAGTCCAAAATGACTAGACACATGTCCAAAAAGACAAAAACTTGTTCAAAATGACTAAGAACATGTTCACAATGATTAGAAACTAGTCCAAAATGACTAGAAGCATGTCCAAAATAACTAGAAGCGTGTCCAAAATGACTAGTAACTAGCCCAAAATGACTAGAAGCATGTCCAAAATGACTAGAAATTAGCTCAAAAGGACTAGAAGCATGTCCAAAATGACTATAAGCTAGCTCAAAATGACTAGAAACTAGCCCAAAATGACTAGAAACTAGCCCTAAAATGACTAGAAGCATGTCCAAAATGACTAGAAGCCAGCCCAGAATGACTAGAAACTTGTTAAAAGTGACTAAAAATATGTTCAAAATGACTAGAAGCATGTCCAAAATGACAATCCTAAATGAAAGATTTTTTTTTTTCCACGACCAAACCTAAAAAAAGTAGATTACTTCACAAATGTTGCCGAGGTATGTAAACTTATGAGCACAACTGTATTTATGTCAGGTGCTTTTATTTTGTGACCACTTCCTGTCTGCGTGTCCTCGGTGCGCATAATTGACACAGAATAAAGTGGGATATTCCGCGCGGCTGCTGCCACTCTCTCTCTCTCTCTCTCTCTCTCTCTCTCTCTCTCTCTCTCTCGCCCACGCTGCTCCCTGCGTGACGCAAATCCGCGCGTGGGCGGACACACGGGGCGTGGGAGGCTTTCTGCACGGAATACCAAACACAGGCAGGTTCAACACCCACAGAGAGGCAGAGAGACGCAGCAGCAGCTCGCTCTCAAACCCAATTATTACCGCGGATCTTCTTTCATTATTTGATCCTCGCCAGTAAATATTGTCACAACTAATGGCACATATTAAAAGTGCTCGTGTTCTGTGTTGTTACACATTCATCTGCATGTACAAGTACGTGCGTGTCTGTAAGGTGTGAACATTAGCACACTTTCTCTGTGTGCATTCATTGTTTTTACATGTACAGTGTGTGTAATGCGTACTTTCTGCACGCATGTGTGTTTTTACATACCTGTGCAATATGTCTGCAGAATGTCCATGTGTGTTTTTGTTGTACTTTTTACTCAGTTAGATAAAATACATGAACACATATTAATTAATTTACATGTGTAGTTCTACATGTAGGTCTGTCATACATACATGTATATTTAAAACTTTATAGTACATACATGTAACACGTGCATAACTGTTGATTTTTCTTAATTTCTATAATTAATACTATATTTTTCATGTATGTTTCATATTTTTGTGGATATTTTCTATTTAATTTCTGCTATGCAACATGTCTGCATGTTTTCTTTTAAAACTGCTTTATTTTTTAATACATACATGTAATATGTGCATGAGCGCCATTATAAATATTTTACATATATGTATATATACATACTGTACAGGGGAAATATACTGTTTATATGCATTTTTCATATTTTTGTGGATATTATTCGCCTTTAAAACGTGAGTATTAGTGTATTTTTACATATCTGTGCAAAATATCAGTGTATGGTTACATTGTACTCTTAACCCTAAAAAAGCCGGACCGAGTACACTTGTTCCCGCTAACTCGTACACACAGCTGAAACCGAACATTCTCGGCTCAACACGTGTGACTTGTTTATGATTGCTAATCAACATAAAATATGCACACACCTGTATGTTTGGTAAGATATAAACACTGGCCCCAAATTTGCTTATTTCAAACGATATGAGCCATTATAACGAAGCCGCAAAAGCTATTATAGGAGCCACGTAACGGCCGAAATTCAATATGGCGAACGTCTACGACAATGCGACCTCGCAAGACTTGATTGATATTTTTATGGATTAGGTGGTTTTAGTATATGTACTTCTCCAGAAACATGGCCTTGTAAGGGTTAATTCAGTTATGTAAAATACATGTATATATATATATATATGTGTGTGCATATTTATTTATATATACTTTAATTTATAGTACCTACGTGTAATACGTGCATGACACTCGTGTACTTTTTGGACAGGATCCTCTGCTTGCATGCTTGTGTATTTTTTACATAGCTGTACAAAAAGTGTGCAAAATATGCACGTTTACGTATTCATTATATTTTGTCGATTCAAAATATACGCACAGTTTTCTTAATGTAGCATAAACAGATCTACATAAATGTTTTAAAGGATGTCTGTTTTACAGCATATGTGCACGTGTGTAAATGATAAAAACATGTTCAAGAAGAACTAAATGAAGGTTTTGGAGTCAAAGTGGCCCTGTGACAGACCGGCGACCTGTCCAGGGTGTCCCCTGCCTTCACCCGAGTCAGCTGGGATAGACTCCAGCACCCCCCACGACCCTAGTGAGGATAAAGCGGTGTATAGAGGATGGATGGATGGAGTCAAAGTGTTTACATGAATGTAACTGAGACGCTGTGAGACGACATTCAAAGACCAGCTCATGATCTAAATCCATCTGATGTGACCAAATTCAAACTAGGAGCAACGTTCAGCTGATCACAGGCAGGAACAAACTTTTAACCAGCTGTAGGTTCGGGGGGGCAATTACTTTTTCACGAGTTGCCAGTAAATCTTCAATCAGCCATCACTGAATAACTGCATTCTGTGTTTTGTGGATGATCTCTCAGTAATACTCAATAAATATAAATATTAGTTTCATGATCTGGAACATTTACGCAAAAGTAGCAGATTTCTGAAGGGGGGGCAAATACTTTACATTTTCTACACTGACAACATATATTCTGGTAAATGCTGTTTTTTTATAATTTGTACAGCACTTTTCTATGTGCCTATAAAACGTTTACATGTTGATTTGCATGGATTCTTTAGAGGGATTTTCCAGCGTAACAAAACAACAAAACATTTGGAGGAAAATACATGCGACCAACAACCTTTTCAAATGTGTGAGGTGGAGATGATTATCTCCTGTAGTTCAAACCGTCTAACAGATTCCTTGTTTACGCAGCTTGTTTTTTGTTACCAGAAGTAAAATAAGAAAATAACCACAAAACATTCCCCTCGTCTCATCAAAGTAACTCAAGTCCTTTTTCTGACACGTTTCTAATCTCTGAGCTTCAAAGCGGTCACGCTATGACTGTGATCACTGACTGAGATCTGAACAGGTACTTTGGTCACGTGTCGCGCTGTAAAGCTGAGCGCCGCACAAGTGCGTCAATGAAACACTCCTGTATGTAAATGTTTAATTCAGATTTCACAGGGCTACAATGCAAATGGTTTCCAACACAGGGAGGTGGGCAGCAGGAAGCCTCTGAACAGTGTGTAGGTATCAGTGCGTCAGTGCTGCTGCTGCCGATCTGCTCGAGTATTTCCCAAATCTGACTGTCCAACAATAACATTCAGCTGTAACATTAATTCATTGTGCTTCATTTTCCGTCATTAAACTCATTAATGAACACAGTCACGCTGGAAAATCCCCCTAGATAATACCTGCTAGCAACGTTAGCAGCTCATTATCGCTAGCATTACTGCATCTCAGTACTCTAGTACCACTGCTGACTATCAGCACGCAGCAGAGGAAGCTTCACTTCCTGAATTACCAACCTCACCACAAATAAGTAGGTCAAAAGTTGGAGGTCATGGCGACCAAAAACAACGAGGCAAAGATAAGAAGCGATAAAAAAAAAACAGTGTACAACAGACGTAGCTTCAGTGTCAAATCATTCAAACTTATGTCATCTTTTAGTGAGTAAAGTTTAACAGTAGAGTATTTGCACCGACACTACTGTTCAAATGTTTCAGAACTATTTCTAGAAATACAGTCTAGACATAGTTAACAGGAAACAGCTGATTTCTAATAGAGTATCTCCATAGGGGTACAGAGGAACATTTCCAGCAACCATCACTCCTGTGTTCTAATGCTACATTGTGTTAGCTAATGCTGTTGAAAGGCTCATTGATGATTAAAAAAACATTGTGCAGTTATGTTAGCACATGAATTTGCTTCAGGGACCCCAAACTTTTGAATGGTAGTGTATGTAGAATTAAAAATGAACAGCTTAGATGCACTATATCAAAAATACAGGCCTCACAATAAGAACTTAATGCAACTCAAGTCAGTACGTCTCAATACTGACACTGAAAGTAAAGTCGTATTTTCTTCAATAATTCATGTTTCCACTTGTTTTTAAAGGTAAGTCCTCTTCAGCATAAAGGATAACACATTTCTGGGGAGATTTATTGCCCTTATCTTTCTCTTTAAAATGCCCCAAAGGTGTTCTGTTGAATTCAAGTCAGACGACCGACTAGTTCAGGTCGTGATTATTTTTCTTCATCATAAACGTTTGTGTGATTTTGTGCTTTGGATGAGTCTCACGCTGGAATATTGCTCTTTTTAAAAACTTCTACAGACTAGGGAATAATCCCAGTCACCCCCACAACACTTTCTGCACTCAAATCCTCCTCGGTGCTTCACTGTCAGGACTATACATTCACTGTGGTGAACAGATTCACACCAAACATGCTGGATTTAATCTAAATTAAACAAAAGGATCTTGTTCTCACGCCAAAAGAATGCGCTCCTAGTATTCACAGGGCTTCTTTTCATGTTCTTTTGCAAAGTCTTGTCTTGCAGTTTTGTACTGAACAGCTGGCCAGGGTGTTTTTCTTGGACTCTATCCATACAGGCCGATATTATGGGATGCTCTTCATGCAGTCTGAGCTTCACAAAAACTCTGATTTCCACTAATAACTCATGTACCAAGTCTGAAGCAGCTGCCTGCTTTTATGAGGCAGATCGTACAAGTAGTTCAGTCTCTGTGGCATCATTTCAGGAGCACTGCAGCCATGATTAGTGGTACTATATCTCCTTCTATACCTCCTGATTACTGCTGCTTCAATGGATTTTTAGTCGATCTTCCTGGATCTTTTTCCATCTTTGTCAAGTCTGAAGCAGCTGCCTGTGTTTGTGTGAAAGTAGTTCACAATCTGTGGAGTCTATTTAGGAGGACGACCAATGAGGCCATGATTAGTGGTACTAAAGCTCCCTCTGTACCTCCTGATTGCTGCTGCTTTGAGCTTCCTATGTCCTTTTCCATCTTTGTGAAGCCTCACAATCAGATTTTTCAGTTCCTCTGCTAAATTCTTTCCCACGTAGAGCCATGATGTATGGATAGACGCAGCCCACAGTCCAAAACTGAGAAAGTTCTGCTCATTTTATAACCACGTTCACAAAGTTAGGCTTACAGGAAATCACAGGCATGAAATCTCAGGCCTGAATTTTTAATATTGTCTTCTGAAAATATTTGTTTTTGATTTTTTCATGAGAGGAACCACTTGACTTCTCTACTCACTACGACTAATTATTAATTTTGAATCACTTGACATTGAAGTGATCTTGTCTAGCGGTGCGCTCACTGCTGCTGTATTACTAACAGTGTGTTCAGGAAATAAGATGCACCTCCTGCCGCTTCCTAATGGATTAAATCCCCCCAAACTGCAGTCAAACCACCCGACAGCAAACTCAGACTCTCTGATGGGTGAAACTTTGGTATTTGCATGTGAGATGAAGCCTGAAAAAAAAAAAAAAAGAGGAGCTTGTAAACGCTGCTCTCCTGACAGACTGCAGAGCGACACCCTCAGCGCTCATCAGGGCCGCCAGCAGCTCGAATCAAATCTCCACACGATCGCTTTGACTCTGCCTGATTCCCCATCAATGAGCTATTTTGGGGAATTAGGCCAGCCGCCACCAGTGGAACACCCCGGGGACAAAACCAGAACGTCTTCTGTCAAACCCCCACCTCCCCAAAAAACACTCCCACCTCCACCGCCATTACGCCCCGGAACGCAGCCCAGAAAATAAAGTGAAAACACAAAGAAGTACAATTTACACATTGAACGACGCGGCTCCTTTTATGTGTCTTCAAAAGCCCAAATGATGAGGAAAAAAACTCGTATTTGCAGAGTGTGTGTCAAGGTGGGGGGTGGATGGGGTGGGACTGCTTGCTTTTCAGATCCTCTAATTAATTTCAGAAGGAAACTAAAACAAATATCAAAGCAAAAGTGCGTATTGAGCTGGAAAGTAAAATCCTACAGGAATATTTTGCTGACATAAGAAGGTAAAATTACTTGAAACTCTTCAGTTCATGGCAGATACTAACTCACTACGATGCTACACCGACTAACAGGAATAGTGGCAGTAAAAAGAAGGTAAAACATGAAAAAATATGATTACAGATGCTTAGAAAGTCACACAAACTCCTTTATGGCAACTAGAGAATATTAGAAACATGTTTAAAAGAATAGTTGGTAATCTTGAGAAAGACAGCCTGTGTTTTGACTGTTTAAAGCTACAGCTAGCAGACTGTTAGCTTAGCTTAGCTTAGCACACGGATCAGCTAGCAAATCTTTGTGATGATTCCTCTAAAATTATTCCGTCTTTGCACAAATTAAACAAACCTGATGTGAGATGGTGGATTGAGAAGTGCTTGAAGATGGATTTTACTTTGGACAGAGTCAGGCTAGCTATTTCCAGACTTTTCAGATCCTCTAACTTCAGAAGGAAACTGAAACGAATATCAAAGCAAAACTGCGTATTGTGCTGGAATATAATATTCCTGACATATGAAGGTAAAATTACTTGAAACTCTTTATTTCATGGCAGATACTAACTCACTACGATGCTACACTGACTAACAGGAATAGTGCAGAGTTCATTTAGCGATTAAAAAAGGAGGTAAAACACCATAAAATATGATTACAGATGCTTAGAAAATCACCAACTCCTTTATGGCAACTGTAAAGGAGTATTAGAAATAAAATAACAAACACTTTAAAAGAATAGTTTGACATCTTAGGAGAGAAACCCTGTTTTTTGACCTTTTAAAGCTACAGCTAGCAGACCTTAGCTTAGCTTAGCACAGTGATCAGCTAGCGAATCTCTGCAATGATTCCTCTAAAACTTCTCAAATTCAATGTCAGTTTTTGTATTAAGCAAAAAATATGTTAGTGTTTGGACTGAGAAGTGCTTGAAGGTGGAGTCAAGCTAACTATATCCTGGCTTTATGCTAAGCTAAGCTACGCTAACCCTCTGCTTCACATTTACTGTGCAGACATGAAGGTGGCAGAAGAACGTCAATAAGTGCAAATATTTCCTGAAATATTAATTTAAAGTACAGCATAAACTTCAAACTGAGTTAATATGAGGGTTTAAAGGATGTTTTCATTATATTTTCATAAATTAATATGTGATTATGTTTGTTTTAGATGCTATCATCGCTGGAAATGTGGGGAAAAGTGTCCATTATTGGCATTTTTTCTTCACACGGGATCAAATTTAGTCTATTTTTAATGCCGCCAGCCCAGCTAACAACAGATTTTATCTGTTATTTTCTGTTCTCATTCACTTGGATGATTAACAAGCTCATAATTCCAACATTAAATATGTATAAATATGTATTTTCAACCTTTTTACAACAACTTTGTCATTGTTTGCGCTTTGTCAATGTGATTCAGTTGTTGTCGACGTATATTTTTTCTGTTTATGTAGAGTATTTTAGCTCATTTTATTCACAGTTCTGTAATTTGTGGGATTACATTTTTAATTGTGGTGAAGCTTTGCAGTTTTTTAAAATAATTATTGCTGTTATTATTGTGTAAATTAGCAATCCTTTGTGTTTATCTTGATAGAAAACGTGTCATTTAACACAATTTTGTTGAAAATGTATCGTATAAGAACATAATTTCCAGCTAGAAATCAGTTTATAAACACAGCAGTGCCTTTTACTCATGGGCTTAGCATCAAATATCTGAGAATTTAAGTTTAGTTGTAGTTTTAATTCATTTTATGTTCATCCGGAGTTTTTTTTTGCTAATTTTTTTGGCGATTTTGCATTTTTTTGAAATTCTTTTTAATAGTGGTGAAGATTTGTTGTTTTTTTTGTCATTATTATTGTTATTATTTGTTATTTTTGTGTAAATTAGCAACTGAAAATTTGCTGTTTAACACAATTCTGTTAAACATTTATTGTATAAGAGGAGAATTTCTGCTAGAAATCAGTTTAAAAACACAGCAGGACATTTTAGCATCAAAAATTCTGAGAATTTGATATTTTTGCACCAAATTGTTTGATGCCAGTGTGATTTAGTTGTAGTTTTAATTTATTTTAAATAAATGTGGAGTATTTTAGCAAATTTTATTCACTGTTTTGTAGTTTGCTGGATTATTTTTAACTGTAGTGAAGATTTGCTGTATTTTTTTTAAATTATTATCGTGTAAATTAGCAGTGTTTTGCTGCTATCTTGATAGAAAATGGGCGTTTATAACACATATCAGTTGAAAATGAACCGTATAAGAACATAAAGGTGCTGATTAAGTCCTACCAGTGGGTGAGTTTTCATGTCAGTGGGTTCGTCTGCTGATGAAGGTCACGTCTGAGGACTGAAAGCTCTGGTAGAAGCCGGCGAACTGAGCCGGATTGTTTTGACTCTGGGAGCTGCAGAATGAGCTCAACATTCATGATGTGTTTTCCAAACGTGGAGCAGGTAGGCAGGTAGGATTCCAGTCCGCCCACCTTCACCCTCTAAATCCACGTCTGGCTGCTCGGTGTGTGTGTCTGTGTGTGATTATGCAGATATGACCTTCTAACTGGATCAGCCTCCGAGCAGACGGGGATCAAATCAAACTCTGTGGAGGAGAAGCAGAAGGAATATCAGCTCCGTATCTCTTTATTCCCCACGTCTCACCTACACACAAACACTCAGAATCAAACAACAAGAAGCAAATTAACGGCGGCAGGAAATAGGATGTCCGCCCACACAGCGAGGTAGGTCGACACCCAGGCTGCCTGTTCCCACAAGTCCCAGTTTCCCAAATTCTGCACAGCTGCCCTGCTTCTATGCGCTGCAAGTCATCGGACCAGCAAAACGCCGTGAAAATCACAGCATTTTACCCCCAAAAGCTGCTTTTACACTCGTCTAGGAGGTAAAAGCTGCAGCTCGGCTCCGTCTGAAGATAATTAGACAACAGAGTCCGGCTCGTGTGAAAAACAGCAGATCAAATGTGGAGTGTTTGTCAGGGAAATGTAGCAGGATTAGAAGGTAGAGCTGATGGATGCAACTACTGGGCAGGTTCACAGGCTTCAGGGGAGCGTAAAGCACGCTTTCTGAGTTGAACAATTCATTCATTTCACATCTAAGCAACGCAAATAACAAAGGCGGCAATTTAGGATGTTAAATAATGCTGGAACTGAAACGTACAGGGTTTGTTTGTTGTTCTTCATCGATGAATCTCGTTATTTAATCGCCTTTTTTTGCGATCGTGTAAAAGGTTTTACAAATTCACACTTTTACGTCAAAAAACACTGAACCCAAACTTGACAGGACGATTTTAACAAATGTTTTTTGCCTCATTTTCCAAAATTCTGGATATTCACGATTGAAATTGGCAAGTAATTTGTAGATTTTTCTTGTTTTGTTAAATTACAGACTAAAATCACAGAGAAAAAAATGTATATATTAACCCTAAAATAAAGCAGACAACAACTATAAATAAAGTGTTTTTTTTTACAAATATTTTATTTTACTTTTACAACATTTGATTGTACAATTTCACATTTTTATAGTATTTAAATCAGCAAAACAGCACAGAAACATTCTGTATATAAATGACTAAAAAGGGTAACTGATTTACTAAGAATTAATATGGAGATTTTCCCTGTTTTGGTAAATTACAGGTAATTTTTTAAAATAAAATGACATAGAAAAAAGCATAAATTTACATGTTAACTGTAAAAAAAAAGAACAAAAAACTGCCCAAAATTGTAAATAATGTCCACAATGAAAGTTTGTGTTCACAAATAGTAATTCTATATTTTTTTTTTTACAATGTTCAACTTTGAAATTACAGATAACGTAACTAAAGGAAAGCATTATTTACACGTTAAAAGTGGGCCAGGCCAAAAAGCCTGTTTTTGATGTTTAACTGTAAAATTTCACTATTTTTACAATATTTCAATCAGCAATAAAATATTATATTTTACAAATACTTGGAAGAAAATTATGTATATTAAGGACTGAAACATGGTAAATCATTTTTTAAAATATGAATGCATAGATTTTCTCGGGTAAATTACAGAGTAAAATAACAAGAAAATAACATGAATTTACATGTTAAGTGTGGGGGGGAAAAAGGAGGCCAAAAAATCTATTTTTTTATGTTTTTCACATTTAACTGTAAAATTCCGCATTTTTTACAGTATTTAAATCTGCAAAAAGTATTATATTTTACAGATATTTGCAAGAAACATTCTGTGCATTCAGGACTGAAACATGATGGTAAATTGGTGGACTTTCTGTTTTGTTAAATTACAGATAATATCTAGTAAAAATCACAGAATAAAAGTATTAATGCATATTTTAGCGGTAAAATAAACCAGACAATAACTGTGCACAATAAGTCTATTTTTGCAAATACTAATTTGTTCTTTTCCAACATTCGACCATAAATTTCCACTTTTTTTTACTGTATTTAAATCAGCATTTTATTTGAAATTAAAAATGTTAAATCACATTTTAGCTGTTAATATATGGAATTTCCCTGTTTTGGTAAATTACAGATACTATCTAGTAAACTAATTTTTTTTTAAAAAATCATTAACTTACATATCAAGCATGGAACAGGCCAAAAAAAATCTATTTTTATGTTTCATGTTTAACTGTAAAATTTCACTTTTTTTTATTGTATTTAAATCAGCAAAGAAAGTATTATGTTTTACATGTATTTGTAAGAAAAATTCTGTATATTCAGGACTGAAAGAATCATTTATTGATTTTTGATTTACAGATAATATAAAAAAATTAAAATAAAAGGAAAAAATATTCATGCATATAACAACTGTACATTAAAGCAGACTAAAACTGCAAATCAAGTTGTTTTATTGTTGTTTTTCCACAATTACTATATTTTTCATTTACCACATTTGACTGTAAAATTGTACTACTTTCATTGTATTCAAATCAGCAAAAAGGTATTATATTTTACAGATATTTGTAAGAAAAATTCTGTATAACAAGGATTGAAAAAGTAAATTATATTTTTAATTGTTAATACATAGATTTTATGTTTTGGTAAATTAAAAAGTAAAATAACAGGAAAAAAAGCATTAATTTACATATTAAATGTAGAAAAAAAACAGGCCAAAACTGTAAATAATGTTCACAACAAAAGTCTATTTTTACAAATAATATTTTTCTTTTATGTTTGACTGTAAAATTCCACTATTTTTACTGAAAATCAGTAATAAAGTGTTATATTTTACAGATACTTGCAGGAGAAATGAGATATATTATTGACTGAAAATCATTTACAGATTCTTAATGTTTTGGTAAATTGCAAATAATATCTAATAAAATAACACAAAATATGCATTATTACATGTTATTTGTAAAAAAAAAAAAAAAAGGCCAAAACTGTAAATAATTTCCACAAGAAGTCTTTTTTTTCATCTTTTTTTCCCTTTTATAATGTATTTTTATTGTATTTAAATCAGCAGAAAGGAAAGTGTTTAACAGAAAACAGCTTTTATTTGAGATATCCTAAATAATAAGGGGTGATATAAATATATAACAATAAATGTAGGTGTGTGTGTGCAGTCTGAACGGTGCCTGTAAGTGTGTCAGATCTTTAGGTGGATTTCACTCCATAAAAGCTTTTTCTTATTAATTGTGAAGCTTTTAAGTCGAACTCGAGGAGTTTCTTCACTCGGTGGAAATCCTTGTATCTCCCACAGCCGCTCCAAATTCCCACAGCTTTTTTCGGTTCATCTGATCAGGTTTTTTTTTTTGAAACGCTTCCACAAGCCTGAAAAAACTCCACTCATCCTCCAATTTCGTCCTCAAAAACATTTAAAAAAAATATAAAACCCCCTCGGAGAGCGCGAGTTAGAAGGTTTCCGCGTGACAGCAGCAATCTGCTTTCATGTCGTCCTGTCAATCTTTCCTAGGAGTAGGCGTCACTTATTTTATTTTTTATTTCCTATTTTCTCCTTCCCCTCCCTGGATCTCATTTGGCAGAGAGCCGCTTCACATTTCACTTTTCACCAGCAGACGCCTCCTTTCATTTCTGCCCTCTTTTTTTTTTTTGCTCCTCTGCAACTTTTTCTCTCCTCCATATTCTCCCTCTTCTTCTCCTTCTCCCTCCTCTTCATCTTCTTCTTCTTCCCCCTTTTCTCCTCCTCCTTTCTCTGATTCTTCTTCCTCATCTTGATTCGCTTCTTCTTCTTCTTCTTCTTCTTCTTCTTCTTCCACCCTCCTTTTGTTCTTCTTCCTGTCCTTCTTCTTTGTCATCTTCTTCTCCTCCTCATCCCTCTTCTCCTTCTTCCCCCTTTCTTCTCCTCCTGCCTCTCCTTCTTCCTCCTCCTCTTTTTTCTTCTTCTGCCCCTTTCTGTTCTTCTTCCTGGTCTTCTCTTCCCTCCTCCTCCTTTTCTTCTTCTTCTGCCCCCTTTTACCCCTCTTCTTCTTCTTTTCTTCCTTTCTTTTCTTTCCCTCATCTTCATCATCATCTTCTTTTCTTCTTCTCCTTCCTCTTCTTTTTCTCCTTCTCCCCATTCTTCTTCTTCTTTTTCTTCTTCTTCTTCATCTTCTTGTCTTCTTCTCCTCCTCCTTGCTCATCTCCTTCTTTAACCTCCTTTATTTCTTCTCCTTCTCCCGCCTCCTCTTATTCTTCTCCTCTTGCACCTTCTCCTTCTTCCCCCTTTTCTTCTCATCGTCCTCCCTCTTCCTCTCCTCCTTCTTCTTTCTCCTCCCTCCTCTCCTTCTTCTCTTTCTTCCCCTTTTTCTTATCCTCCTCTTCCTTCCTTTCCTCTTCCTCAATCTCCTCTTCTTCTCCTTCTTCCCCCTTTATTTCTTTTTTATCCTCTTTCTCCCTCTCCTCCTCCTCCCCCTCTTCTCCTTTTACCCTTTATTTCTACTTCTCTTTCTCCTCCCCCTCTTCTCCTTCCTCCCTCCCTCTCCTCTCCTCCTTCTTCCCCTCTTTATGTCTTTTTCACCTCTTCCTCATCCCTTCTACTCTTCTTCTTCTTCTCCTCTTTATTTGCACTTCTCTTCCTCTTCCTCCCTCTCTCTCCTCCTTTTCCTTCTTCTTCCCCCCTTCATTTCTTCCCTCTCCTCCTCCTCCTCCTCCTTCTTCTTCTCCTTCCCCCCTGGAGTAGAAACACATTTCAATGCCACGCCCACGCCGGGCCCTGTCAGCCCCTCGCCCTGTCAGAGCGCCCACGCCGCTCTGCTCCCCTTCTTCCCACCAACCCACATCCTCGACACTTTGCGCTCTAAAAAAGCAGCTCTTTTCATCCAACTTCCTCTTTTTTTGGAGGCAAAAGAAGAAGAAGAAGAAAAAAAAAGCCCAAAAAAACAACAGAGCGGCATGATTCAGTCTCCAGGCGGTGGTAGTGCTTGTCATGGAGTGTCCCTTTTCATTTGCAGGGAATGTGGGTTACTGTGATGCCAAAAGCAGGAGTTTTAGAGGAGAAAAAAAAGTCAGGAGAAGAAAGAAAAACGCTTCTCTGGGAGTTCCTATTGTCGTCTCCACCCAGACGCGTTGAAGACGGGCGTGGAGGAAGCAGGTTGTGTTTCTGCAGAGGGAATGTGAGGCCGGTGTGTTTGCACAGGAGTCTCACTTTGTGTCTGTTGAGAAAGTGTGGGATGGTATGAGCGGCTTATGTCTGACTGAACACGTGTGTGCATGCGTGGGCGGCGGCAGCCAGTGTGTATAGGGGCGATGTGTGTGTGTGTGTGTGTGTGTGTGTGTGTGTGTGTGTGTGTGTGTCTGTGCACACATTACACTGGTGTGGGCGTTTTGGGCAAGGATGTGTGTGGGCGTCGCAGCGTAGGCGGAGGTTATGTGACATACAGATAGAGACTGCAGTGTTCCTGCAGTGTGTTTATGTGTGAGAAAGTTTACTGCAGAAACAGCTATAGGGTTTCTGCCGCCTGCCAGCGTGGAAATCTGCTGCACACGTTTGCATCCACCGACACGTTAAAGCCCAGAAAATGTGCCACGGCAAAGATTGTACAACAACAGCAAATCTTCTTGTGCAAGAGGCTACATTGTGCAAGAATCTCCTGTTTAAAGTCAGTAAAATCACATTTCTGCTGTAATTAAGGAACATTTTAACTGGTTTTTGACTGTAATTTCACAGATTTTCCCCAGTGTTGTTAAACTAAATATAATATCTTGTAAAATCTAAGTAAAAAAAGTAGGAATGTACATCCTATTGTTACAATATCCACAAAAATCAGCAATTCCTATCATAGAAAAACAGATTTAATGGATACGGAAGGAAAAAAAAACAACACAAAAAACAAACAAAAAACCCAACAAAACAAAAAGAGAAAATTTGTTGTAAATCGTGCATAATAATTGCGTCATCATCAATAAAGAAACTACAATGTGTAAGAATGTCCTGTTTAAAGTTGGTAAAATAACATTTATGCTTTAATTACGGAACATTTTAACTGGTTTTTGACTGTAATTTTACAGACCGTCCCTGTGCTCTTCAGCTAAAGATAATATCTAGTAAAATTGGAGGAAAAAAGTAGGAATGTACATCCTATTATTACAATAGCCACAAAAAATGGCAATTCCTATCATAGAACAACAGATTTAATGGAGAAGCAAACAAAAAACTCAACAAAAAACAGGTGAAAATTAGTCCTAAACTGTGCATAAAAACGGTGCTGTTATCATCAGTTAAGAAACTACAATATGCAGGAGCTTCGTTTTAGAGCTGCTTAAAGTTAGCCTAGCCGACAACCCACGGCATCAAATTTAATTCTCTGCCAGGGTGGGTCTAGTTTAACCTTGCCAGCAAGTTGATTTCTCGCGATATTTGTGAGTTCACAAATCTCTCAAGAAACCATCTTGCTCTGCTCCCGCCTTCACTTTTCATACAACACCAAGTTGGTTCAGGCCAATCACGCAGCAGTATTCGTGTGTGGGGCGGGATAATGGGCGGGATATCCGGGTGTGACGATGACACCAAGCACCAGTAGATCAAAACAAACATGGCAACGGAGGACAACGATTGTGTAGATGCTGCTATTAAGTCAGTTCCAGCTGAATCTCCTATCGCTTCTTTGAAGGAAGAACAACGAGAGGCGCTTTGCACATTTCTGGATGGTAAAGATGTTTGTGCTTTTTTACCTACGGGTTTTGGTAAGAGTTTATTCTACCAATTGGCTCCGCTCGTTGTGAAGAAGTGAGCGATTGGCTAAAACAAACCTGTCAGAGGCGGGACATACTGTTGCATTGTCCAATCCGTTTACCTGTGATTTTTTTTAAATTTTACATTTAGGTTTTTTAAAGAAGAAAATATAATTACAGTTAATAGCAAGAAAAATCATAAAAAAGTATAAATGCACACATTTAAAAAACACACCTAAAAAAGGCCAATATTTTTTTCTGAACTGTGTATAAAATTGTGTCTACTGTATTCAAATTAAACATTGCCCTATTTCACCGATTTTTAAAGCGGTTTCAAAGAAAAAAAATATGTATACTCACAATAGAAACATTGTAATTTAAAAGAATATGTTACCTAGACTTTCCCTGTTTGTTTAAATTACAGATAATAACTGGAATAAAAACATTATGATACAAATGTTGAAAAAAATGTTAAAAAAAGTTTCACATCCACTTAAAAAAAAAATCCCCAGAATGGAATTTCTTCTGTTATCTTATTGATTTGTTAAAATACAGATAACTAGTAAAATTCTAGAAAATAAGTATTAATAAACACATAAAGATAACAGGCCAAAACTAGTGAAAAGTTGTTGGCATAATGTACAATGTTCACATTAAAAATATGTATTTTTGCAAATAGTGATTTGTTCTTTTACGGTATTCTGCCACAAAAAATTCCCTATTTTACTGTATTTAAAGCAGCAAAAAATATTAACATTTTCATGCTTTTTGAACAAAAAAAAACATATTAATGATAGAAAAATGGCTAAGAAAACTATCATTATATAGGTTTTCCTTGTTGTGTTAAATGATAGATAATAACCATAAAATAACAGATTAAAACTGTAAATAATATCTACATCAAAAATCGATATTTCAAATACTAATTTGTTCTTTTACATTGTTCAACTGCAAAATTTCAAAAGCTTAACTGTATTTGAATCAGCAAAAAAGCAGCATTATTTGAAAGATGTTTACTGTTATTTAAAAAAAGAATTATGTATATTAAGGATTGAAGCTTTTAAGGGTTATGCGTTGGATTTTCCCTGTTACAATATGTAGTAAAATCAAAAATATCTATTAATTTACATGAAAAAAACGCCCACATCAAAAATCTGTATTTTTACACAGTAGTAATTTATTATGGGACCATAAAATTACACTAGTTTACTTTTTATATAGCATAATTACATTGGTGTTTACTGTTAGTTTCACCTTTTTTTTAATTAATTTGAAGTACTCCACTATTTTAACAAATATGTTTGGAACCCTTACTGCCCAATTTTCACAGTTTTTATCAGATTTTTTTTGGTTCCTGCTAATGAACACTCCAGAGTCAGTGAAACAACTGCAAATTAAATATTAGCTTA
This sequence comes from Acanthochromis polyacanthus, assembly GCF_021347895.1. Lineage (NCBI taxonomy): Eukaryota > Metazoa > Chordata > Actinopteri > Pomacentridae > Acanthochromis > Acanthochromis polyacanthus. The sequence goes on along the minus strand of NC_067134.1, from coordinate 10,771,017 downwards.
AAAAAAAAAAAACGTGTAAAAAAACATAGAATTTAAATTTTACCATGAGGTGCGTTTTATAAAAAAATTCCCCTCATGGACTGTTGTACTGAACTGTTAAAGCATCTGTAGAGACTAAAACCGTTTTCCTATCAGGCTGTAAACATGTTTTATTTCTCATGTAAAGTCTGACATTTCAACATGGAGCTCTGTGGGGACTGACTCACTCCTAAAACTGCCTCTAGTGGGCGTCTGCGGAACTGCACGGCTCAATGGAAACTATGAGTTAGCCTTAATGTTAAATTTATCTTCTGCTTATCTTTGAATATTCCCAATATTATGTGTCATTTTTGTTAGAAAGACCCTGAAACCCTCCAAACTGAGGCTAAACCTGACAAACGCTGCTCAAAGAAGAAAATCTGCAACTTCAGTGCTAAAGTTTTGATGTCAAACTGTGACTAAATGTTTCTGTTTTATCACGTTTTGACCCACATTGACAGTGAGTCATCCTCCTCTTACAGTGGGCTCGGCGTGGCCTTGTGGTTAAAAAGACGATGCTGTAGATGAAAAGGTTAAATCGCTCACGTTTGTCTGTCGATGCGTCACTGAATCACCGATCATGATCAAAAATCCAACACCAAGGCCTGCATCGCTAAAAACACAATGCTAAGATGCTACATGTAGCATTGTTTTCTGCTTTTAAAAGCACTGCTATATGATATATAATTCAGAATATAGAACAATCACAATATCTGCATGACTCATATGTCAGAATTATGTTTTTTCTTGTGTAAAATATCCTGAAACTGCAATTTCCTCTTATTTTTTATAGTATTTCTGAGAACTTGGAGGGGAAATGACACAAAAACGGCTTTGAATTGGTTCTTTTTGAAAATATTGCTCATTTTACAGAAAATATTTTGTATTTTTGCATCTTTTTGTTGTCATTTTGCATCTAATTGTGTCTGATTTTAGTTTCTGCGTGTGCATGTTTTGAATATTTGACATTGTGTGTTATTTTGTGTTTCCTCGGTAACATTTTGTGATTGCAGTATTCTATGTAACATTTTGAGTACTGTGTATTTTTGTGGTAATTTTGTGTGTATTTATACATGTTTAACATCTCTTTGTGTCAGTTTAAGTCTTTTTGTGCCATTTCTTTTGCATTTTATGTGATCATTTTGTGCCACTTTGCAGTTCTTTGTGGTTGCTTTGCATCTTTTTGCGTATCTCTTGCCTGTACAGTTCTTTGTGGTCGATTTGCGATTGTTTGGTACAGTTTTGTGGTATTTTTAGTTACTTGGGATTTTATTTTACATCTTTCTTTCTTGCACTCTGCGCTAAATTTAATTTGAACTTTTGGGGTCAAGTAATCCATATTTTAATCTTTTATCTGCACTGTTTGTTCTATTAATAATGAGAATGCAAACTATCACTTTGCCAAGGAACGCAGCGGAATTTATCGGCACTGGTTTGTCTGTCTGTCTGTCTGTTCGCAACATTACCCAAAAACGGACCAGTGGATTTGGATGAAATTCTCAGGGAAGGTCAGACGAGACACAAAGACCAACTGACCAGATTTTGGCAGTGATGTGTCTTATAGTCTGGATCCACGGATTTGTTAAAGATTTCTGTATCATTGCGAGATAGTGTCACTGTAACCATGACAACAAGAGAAGACTACATCAGCTGCCTGCTGACGATCACATGATTGTGATCCTACTACAAATCCACCGCTGAGGACTTGTCAGGATTTATCCAGCAGAAAAAATACAAGGAACAGTTGATTAAATTATAGGGGTGTTTCTGAGTCCCATCAATGTGTCCTGCATATTTATAGCCTGGCCGCACTAGACAACCCACGGCAACGAATTTAATTCTCTGCCACGGTGGGTCTAGTTACCCTCGATAAGCCTCGAGGCTGGATGCTCCTAAAACTGGCCGGACGAATCACCATGAAGTGTAGAGTCAGAAGGCGGGCGTAACTAAGTGACGACAGAGGCGCGACCATTCTGACAGAAACAACCGGAAACAACTAGCCTAGCCGCGCTAGACAACCCACGGCAACGAATTTAATTCTCTGCCAGGGTCGACAACAAAAACGACAACAGTCGTTGAGCTCCATTAGCACTGACTCTGAATAATCTTTCTGTTAACATGTCTGTAATATACTTGAGCTTCACCCATTGACTGTATAAATAAGGCTTCACCGAACTACCGCATCCTCTGATTTCCGGCGCTCTAGGAACTACGTCAGCCTATTTGTTGCGCTGATTGGTTGTATACCTACCCAATTGCTGCAGAGGGATTTGAAAGACAACCTTTTAGCCCGCCTCCCTCCCTGTCGAGAGTTCCTAGACCCTTGTGTCTTCAGACCTGGGTCTAGCTCAGCTAGGCTAGCATATTTAGGTCACATGATTCGGTATCCGTACATAACATAGACATGCATAACACATGCCTGTGCTCAGGTCATTTTGTTTCTGGGTACATCTATATTAAATGGACACATTCTATGTTTCCGTGATTTCTGATAATAACTAATAAAAAAATGCTGCATTTCTGACAATGCCATTTGGGGGAATGAACTGCATGTTCTAATTTTTGTGATTTTTTTATTTTTTTGCTTCTATGTAAGGCACCCTGAACTAAAAATGCCTTTCCTTGTAACACGAGTCTAAGTCCCCACAGAAAAATTGAACACAAATTTCAAAAATGTGAGTTTTTGTGTTTAAAAAATGCAGTAAAACTTGTCCTGAGTTTGGTCTGTTTCTCGTCAAAGCTTTCTCCAGTGGGCGGGGGATTTCGCTTTAATCTTGCCTACATCCTCGACTATGAAAATGTGCTTATTGTGTGAAATTCTGCAGCACAGAATGAGCAGAATCGTAGCGCTCAACACAGCAGCAGTGCAGGATTGTGAAGATAACTGCGGACGAAATGAATGAAATCTGGCGCTACAACTACGAATGACTGTTGAGGTTTTGAAAGGTCACATCGAGCTCACATGTGCATCATTTACTGAGTGAGAAAGCGACCAGGCGCCTTCGCTGTGGTGGAGTTTTTAAACGCGCTGCAGCTTTAAAGCTTTGGCGGTGAAGCCCTGCAGCTCCCTGCTGACAGGCTGGAGGCTGACGTGGAGGGGATTTGCCCATTTTGGCCACGTACGGGCCTCAGCGACCCTCGCCGCCCACGAAATCTTCACCCTGAGAGTGCTGCTGACGTCTGACATGTCTGCTATCTCCAGGCGGAGGCACGACCACACACTGCAGTCAGAGAGAAACCACCTCAGCCTGTCTGGAGGTGTGATTAATCTGCTCAGTGCATTAATTAAAGGTCATGACTAGCTATCAGATCGAAGCCGTGACAAAAACCTGAAGGGGGTAAAGAGAAGAAAAATCCCTCGCAGGAGAGGAGGGAGGAAAAAAAACGGGTAGAAATGATGAAACAATGCGAGCTACAAGGGTGTGAGCAAAGTTGAGGCAGGCTTTGAAGTGAAGCCACACATTTTGCATGATTATTGCTGTTAAGTTTTTGATCTGGAGCCAGCAGGCACGAAAAACAACAGCAGCTTGGGATTAGTCTCCCCCCCACTCACACGCCTACCTTGCCAGCATAAGTCCCTGACTCAATTAGAAAAAAACCTCTGCAACTTAGGGCTCCTCACGCACAAGTACCCACATCACCCTGCCCACGTCCCTGCAGCACATCACAACCGGCATCGCTCTAATCGCCCAGCACAATGGAAGCACGGGGATTTGTCTTGGTGGCATTAATGCAGAGACGCTGACAACTAATGCACATGGCCGAGGAAATAAAGATTCATCCGCCTTTAATTGCGTATCAGATCTCGTCCTCGGAGAGTCCTGCCTGCACACAAAACTGGACGCTGTGTTGGTGTAAATGCTCGGTTAGTGGCGACCTGAAACTACAAGAGACGTCTGATGATCTGAATCCTGAAAATGAGGCTTCTGCTCAGCTGTCAACACCAAACATCAGTGTAGTCTGAGTGGCAGCTGGACACGAGGGCTTCCTGTGTAGCATGTACAGGTGTTAAGACGAAATACTGCCATCAAAGAGAGAAATATGTTTGGCTGCACGCTTTCAAACGTTCAAGAAACATGTAAAAGGCTGCATATTGTACAGAGAATTAAGTCAAACAAGGTGTATGTTGTTTTCATTTTGCATGTTTTTGAAGTCGATTTGGTCACTTTATGTCCATTTATAGTTGTTTTTTGTTTTGTTGTTTTTTTTGTATATCTTTGTGATCGATTTAGTCATTTTTTGGTTCTTTTTGCTTCTCTTTGTGGTCGTTTTATTCCCATTTATAGTTGTTTTTTATGTTTTGTTGTTTTTTCTGGGCTTTGTGATAGACTAATCATTTTTTTGGTTACTTCGTGTCTCTTTGTAGTTGGTTTTGCAGGTCTTTGTGACAGATTTTAGTCATTTTTGGTTGTTTTTTTGCTTCTCTTCGTGGTAATTTTATTTTGGTTTATAGTTTTTTATGCTTTGTTATTGGTTTTGCAGGTCTTTATGGTCGATTTGAATAATTTTTTGGTTCTTTTTTTGCTTCTCTTTGTGGTCATTTTATTTTGGTTTATAGTTTTTTATGTTTTGTGATTGGTTTTGCAGGTGTTTGTGATAGATTTGAGTCATTTTTGGTAATTTTTGTGTCTCTGTGGTTAGTTTAGCACATCTTTATGATAGATTTGAGTCATTTATGGTTATTTTTGTGTCTGTGGTTGGTTTAGCACATCTTTGTGATTGATTTGAGTCATTTTTGGTAATTTTTGTCTCTCTTTGTGGTTGGTTTTGCACATCTTTTTTGGATATGTTGTGACTGTGGTAGTGTTACATAAATGTGAACATTTTGCGTCTCTTAGTGGTTAAATGTAGTCGTCTTGTGATGGTTTCTGCATCATTTTGTGCCTCTGTGTTTGCTTTACACGTCTTTGTAATAGATTTTATTGTTTTTTTGGTTATTTTTACATCTGTCTCGTTGATTTTGAACACCTTTGCAATAGATTTGAATCGTTTTTTGGTTAGAATTGCGTCTCTTTGTGGTTGCTTTTGCACGTCTTTGTGACATATTTTCGCTGTTTTTTGGTTATTTTTGCTCATCTTTGTGCTTGGCTTTGCGCATCTTTGTGACAGGTTTTTGTTGTTTTTTTGCGTCTCTTTGTGCTTGATTTTGCACATCTTTGTGACAGGTTTTTAGTTATTTTTGCTCATCTTTGTGCTTGGCTTTGCGCATCTTTGTGACAGGTTTTGTTGTTTTTTTGCGTCTCTTTGTGCTTGATTTTGCACATCTTTGTGACAGGTTTTTAGTTATTTTTGCTCATCTTTGTGCTTGGCTTTGCGCATCTTTGTGACAGGTTTTTGTTGTTTTTTTGCATCTCTTTGTGCTTGATTTTGCACATCTTTGTGACAGGTTTTTAGTTATTTTTGCTCATCTTTGTGCTTGATTTTGCACATCTTTGTGACAGGTTTTTAGTTATTTTTGCTCATCTTTGTGCTTGATTTTGCACATCTTTGTGACAGGTTTTTAGTTATTTTTGCTCATCTTTGTGCTTGGCTTTGCGCATCTTTGTGACAGGTTTTTGTTGTTTTTTGCGTCTCTTTGTGCTTTGTTTTGCACGACCACATTTTGTGGCTTTGCAGACAGATGCAATAAAACATTTCTTCATTTTGTAGGCGAAACAATTATTAGCTGTCGTGTTTCGAAAACTGGCCCAGAAAAAGCTGTACCTGCTGAAGCTGAAGGTGTTTAAACCTCTCAGATGTGCAGTTTCCACTCAGCAGCATCAACTTCAACCAGAGAGAACTCTGTAATTTACTCATATTTTCCAGTAATCCAGTCAGAGCTGTGCTGTTCGCTGCTTCCTCGTCATGTCAGTGATCTAAGAAGTGAGTTACTTAGTGAAAAAAGGAAGCAGCTCCGGCTAAGTGAGTGAGATGTAAATGTGAACATCAGTAAATTTAATCTGCTCGGGAGAACACTGTCGGATAAATAGGAGTAAAATGTAAATGCAAATGTGCTCAGTTTGAGATGAGTTTCAGCTCGCTGTGATGTCTTTCTCATTAGAAGCTGCAACCAAACGCCTGAACTACTCTTTGAAAAGCTAAATGCAGCTGAAGCTACCAGCTGCATTTTAAATGATCTGCTCTTTTGCATGCTGTTATTACAGTTTCTTCTTACCAAATTCATGGCTTCAGTGTTTGATTTTATTCTCACTCCACATGAATGAGTCATTTGTAATGTTCATGCACTGTGGGCTGTGAAAGGTCAGTTAAACGTCTATATGCTTTATGTTGAGTTTTAAACCTTCACTCACTCTGTTTCTGTTTTTATTGAGCGTGAGCTGATCCACTAAGTGTCAAACAAACGCCTAAAACACAACTGTTCTTTCTGGTGAGCAGTTTTCAGCATTTAAACCTTGTTTTTTTCACATTATGAATTACAGAAACATCAACTAAAATGATGAAGTTGTTTGAGTTGAAGATAAAAACAATATTTTCCTAGACGTTTTTGAAAATGCTAATGTGACCAAAAGCTCCAGAAGTGATCATAAATGGAGCTGGAGGTTAACTTGCAAAGTGATGATTCTCAGAGCAACTTAAGTGGATAAAAACTCCTGAAATGAAGAAAACTTCTGGAACTAAATGACATTTTAATATTAAAGTAGTGCTTGGAAATGGGGAGCAAATATGATTTTTATTTATTTCTTTAATTATTGAGCTAAATATATTTATTTAAATAAAAATATGTAATTAATATATTAAATATTGTTCAGCGTAATTTTAAAAAATACATTTATGTAAATAAATATATTGAAATAAATACAATAAATATTGTTCAATGTCAATTTTAAAAATAGATATATTTAAATCAATATATAAAATTATTGAGTTAAAAACTTTTATTTAAATAAATATACAAAATTAATATATTAAAGATTATTCAATGTAAATTTTAAAAAATATTTAGTTAAATAAAACTATTTATTTTTAGTCTAATATATCTATTTCCTTAAATATATTTAAATAAATCTATTTATTTAAATACATATAAATATCATGTATATATTAATTTAAATTAATATATTTAAATAAATATATACATTGTATTTACATTTAATAATATAAATATTTAATTTAATGTTATTCTATAATATTTATCTATCTCTTTAAATGTATTTTTGTAACTTGTTCCCCTTGCTGTCACCGAACACATTTCTTGTCATTTTCACTTTATCTGATCTGATAATAAATATATAAGCTAGGAAATCTACAAATAAATTGCCTTTAGGATGAATAAACTTGTGTAAAATGCACAAATTTGTGGAAATCTGACTGAAATCTGCACTATATTTGTACAAAAATCTCTATTGTACTGGTGAACTAAAATGTTAAACACCTGTAAATGTCATATTTCCACTGTTTTTCTAGCATCAAAGTGGGTAAATTAGTATTGTTACAGCAGCAAAGTCAGTGCAAACATTTAAGGACTGCAGTATAATAGTAATAAAATGAACCAAAATATACAGAAGTACTAGTAATCTAAAAAGTAATTCCTATAACTAATTACTGCACAGATGCTTTGATGAATAGAAATACTGATATGAGTACTATTACTGCACAAATTGTACATAAGTAGAGAACTAATGAAATCGCATTAAATGGTAAATAAACACAGGGTTTAAAAGGCAAAATACAGTTCTGTTTGTTTTTTCAGTCCATTAACTAATTTTAACACAAGATTAAGGCATAAAAAACTAATTTTCTTCTATCTTTGATGGCGGATGAACTGTTCTATTTGTCATAAAAGAAAAACTACAATTTCAACTTTTGAACGGCTGCCTGTCGTCCAATCAAATTGCTTTTCTGTCTCTCTGTGACGTCCTATTGGTGGTAAAAATCCCTCCCTGGGCAGACAGAGGAAGCCGTGGACTCTCCTTCAGAGTTCAGCTGAGAGCTTTCAGATGTAAAGTGCAGCCTCCCGCCGTGCTGGGCTCTGCAGGCTGCGGGGGCCGGAGGAGGGTCCAGGCGGGGCCGGACCAGGCCGGCCCGCTGGGCTGCTGGGCTACCGGCCGCCCACGGAGAGGCCTGGCTGGGTGGGCGTCATCTATGGAGCGATTGATCCCAGCCAGGACAAAAAGTCTCCCTGTTGTCCTGCTCCAGCAGCAGCAGCAGAAAAAAAATCGCTCACTGCAGCAACACGCCATGAAACACACCTACAGAGGTCCTAATATTTCATCTTATGTTAAGCTCATCTTAGGTTTGAACCTCACAAGTTGTTATCCTCCTTCTGTCTTGTTTTAATAGCATTTCAAATGTATTTTATGTTGTTTGACAGGCTTAATTCTGTTTCCTGTCTTGCTTTTTGCACATATTTTTGTTGTGGCTTAGCACTTACCCACTGCACTGAATATATTCTGTACATTTGCATTTGAACTTTCTCCCTAGGAAGATTAATAAAACTTTATCTCATCTTACTTTATCTCATCTCATCTTATCTCATCTCACATTATCTGATATCTCATCTCATTTGATTTTATCTCATCTCATATCTTATTTCATTTTATCCCACCTCATCTTATCACATTTGATCTTATCCCACCTTATCTCATCTCATTTTATCTCATCGTATTTCATCTCCTCATCTCATCTCATGTCATCTTACATCTCATCATATCTTATTTCATCTCATATTATATCTCATCCCATCCTCTCTCATCTCATCTTATCACATCTCATCTTGTCATATCTTATCTCATCTCATCTCATTGTATATCTCATCTTATCTCATCTCACCTTATCACATCTTATCTTCTCTCATCTTATCTCGCATAAATAAACTTGATCTGATGACCATGCAAAAAAACATTTTCTTTTTATTAAGGCTGCTTCTCTGCTAGTTAGTTACTGTTTTAATCATTTTATGAATTCATTTAACTTTAAATCCTTAAGCACTTTGAACTGACATGTTGTTCAAAGTCGTTCTCTGCATATGAATTGGTAAATTATTTCACCGTGGACATTAGCAGTCCTTCATGTCCAAACCAGCTCAAATGCATGAATTTACAGGTGAGTGTTGTTTCATGTACGAGTGAGACAAACTAAACCATTCCACTATTTAGCGTGCCATAAAAAAATGCAATATGTCCCAATAAATAGAATGTTTACTGCCAGAATTACTGGTCTTTTTAACCAACAATCCACGGTGTTACACACAAATATTAACAAACTCCAGAACAGATGTTTTGAGCTCATCCAAATTTTGTTGTAGGTTCACATGTATCTCTTGAGACAAAACAATGAGAATATTCTCTAAGTTTCAACCATAATTCTCTAATAACCAAAGCTCTTACTCTCTACAAATTTCTCACTGATGAATTCTTTCTGTCTGACGTATTTTCAAACGATTTTATCCACCACAGCAGCCGTTGGTACTTCTGCTAACTTCGACCGTCCAAATGCTTCGTTGGACCAATAGTCACTCAGAAGCCTTGTATGAGCAGCATCGAAACAATTCAGATTAGTCGCAAGGATATTTGCGATATCTCCAACTGTTCTCTTCTTATGCTCTGACATACCTTCACAAAACCTGATCTGAAGCGTTTCCTTCCAGTTGGTTCCAGGTATACCTAGAACCTCCTGATGCCCGACAGTAGATCCCTTCGCTCGGTGTTCTTTGGGCAGCCTCCTCTCGTCTGGTGGAGTTTTCTTAAAGTATGTCCAATCCAGCACAATCTTCTTCTTCCAATCTCTTCTTCTGCTGGTAATTACTGAGTCTTGGATCGCTGTCATTGATCTTATCCGTCCTGTGAATCTTGGGGATCTTTCGCAGGCAGTTTTTGATGAAGGTTTGTCGCTTACTGATTGGATTTTTCATCATTTTTCAACAACAAAATCCTTAGCTCAGTTTGTTGCTGTAGGATTCCCAGATGTTTTTGACGTGAACAAAGATTATCTTTGCTTTGAAATCTGTATCTGTACCACCTTGGATGTCGACTTTCCCTCCTCGATGTTGTTGTGATCTAGTTTGATGGCTTCATCATGAGTTGTTTTTATCCTTTTTGGCTTTGTCGTTTCTTTGTGGATGCTAAGTTGTGCTTGTAAAGACGGTTAATCTGCAAAGGCAAGGTCATCTAGTTGTCCACTGCAGTTGTTTTTACGGGTCACAATAACGTTGTCGATGTCTGTTATGTTAATTCAACCTTAGAAGCTCAGCCTTTTTCCAGTTTCATTGACCTACACCACAGGAAGCAGCCTCAAATCGCAAAACCTTCAAACAAACTGTGGAGTTCAGAGGTCACAGCAGATGGAACAAAACGCTTCAGTTTCCATTCATTAAGGCCCGAGTGCGAGACAACTGTGGAAACTGTGAAAAAAAAGGCAGGCAGAGAAGGTAAAGTTTGAGCTGTAGTATGACTTTGGTATCATGCCAGTCTTCCTGCTTTGAAGGCCAGGCAGCCGTGCTGGGGCGTCGGTGTGGAGGTGTTCGCCTGGAGAGGGGGAAAGGTCACGGCTACAGAGCACGCTTCTTTTACTCTTTATAATATGCATCAGAGCTGCTCATCAGCTGCCGAGGAGAAGAAGAAGACGAAAAAAGTACCTGTATAGTTTTTTAGCGGTTTAACGCTGAGGGAGTTTTGGAAACTTTTGGGGCTGGAAACTTAGATTTTCTGCAAAAATGCACTGAGGATTGTGTTTGTTGTAGGCTTATCTGGCATCAGAGACTGATATAAAATTCATTCAGACTGCACCAGAAACAGTGTTTTCATTTTTTGTATGCTAGTCTATCATTGTCTTGGACCAATTAAAAAAAAACACCACATTAAATGTATTGTACATACAATCTTTAGCTTAAAACATGTTTTCAAAAGTGTTTTAATGCACAGGTTTTTGTGTTTTTCTTCACTGATGCTCTCTGTTAAATTCACATTTGAGGTAATTTTACAGGAAGATTTAACTACAAAAAGAAAAGGTTAATTTTTAAATTTTATTTCTTTATTTTTTATTTTTAATGTGATAATTTTAATGTAATTTTAGATTAAATATCTTGGACCAATTTCCCAAAAAACATTATGTAAAATGTATCATAAATATATATATAGTATTATCAAATGAGTTTTGAATGCAGTAAAAAATAAATCTATCGCTACAAGTTGAAGGTTTTATTGCTCTTGTTCTCGCTTTTAAGTCTGCATTTCTGTTAAATATACATTTGAGACACATTTTACACTTTGAAACTAAGAAAATTAAATGGCCAAAGTAACACACATACAAAATAATCAAATAAATCTGGAGCATAAAGGTGATTTTTTTTGTAATTTATCTTTTGCAGCAGCTGCTTCAAAGCAAACCTCTTTACCTTTTATCAGACATACTTATCTCTACTGATGTTCTTTTCTCAGTTTCCACATCATCTTTTGTATTTCTGTCTTTATTTCACAGTCCAGCTGTGCTCATGTGTGAAATCCACCTCTAACAGCTGATAATCTGACCTAACTTTGCTGTATTAAGCTGATTTGATCTGTTCATCAATCAGAAAACGAACACACCATGCAAAAGACAGAATATAAAAACAAGGATGTGGCTGATGCAGCGCTCTGAAACAAAGGGTTCCTCTGTTGCCGAAAAATGAACGCGTTGTCTACATGTTATTTTTGTGTCTTTTTGTGTCATTTTAGCATTCTTTGTCTCATTTTGAGTTTCTTTCTGTAATTTTAATGTCATTTGTGAGTAATGTTTGTGTTGTTTTGTGTGATTTTCACATCTTTTTGTGTCTTTTTGTGTCCTTTAGTGTCAGTTTTGTGTTATTCCATTATCTTTTTGTCATTTGTACATCTTTGTGTGACTTTGTGTCATTTTTGTAAATTTTGTGTCAGTTTTGTGTTATTTTAGCATCGTTTTGTGTCATTTTATGTCATTTTTTGTGTATGTGTGATTTTGTGTCTTTGTGTTATTCTAGCTTCCTTTTGTGCAATTTTTGTGCGTTTTGTGTCTTTTTGGTTGATTTAGTGTCTTTTTGTCATTTTAACATCTTTTTGTGTCTTTTTGTGTAATTTTTATGTCTTTTGTATGATTTTGTGTCTTTTAGTGTCAGTTTTGTGTTATTTTAAGCATCCTTTAGTCCTTTTTGTGTCTTTCTGTGTGATTTTGTGATATTTAAGCATCCTTTGTGTCATTTTCATATATTTTAACGCTTCTCCATGCCATTTTGTGTCTTTTTCCGTGATTGTATGTCAATTTTGTGTCATTTTTGTGTGGTTTGTGTCATTTTGTGTCAGTTGTCTGTTATTTTGTATCATTTCTGTGCATTTTGTGTCGCTTTGTGTTATTTTAAGCATCCTTTAGTCCTTTTTGTGTCTTTCTGTGTGATTTTGTGATATTTAAGCATCCTTTGTGTCATTTTCATATATTTTAACGCTTCTCCATGCCATTTTGTGTCTTTTTCCGTGATTGTATGTCAATTTTGTGTCATTTTTGTGTGGTTTGTGTCAGCTTGTGTCAGTTGTCTGTTATTTTGTATCATTTCTGTGCATTTTGTGTCGCTTTGTGTTATTTAAGCATCCTTTTGTGTCATTTTGTTTCATTTAAAGGGGAACTAGAAAACAAATCTCGTTTCGAAATCGCGCGATAGCCCGCGCCAGTTGTTATCGCGCGATTTCGAAACGAGATTTGTTTTCTAGCATCCCCAGATTTGGATACAGACCACAACAAAGAGCGATCGCCAGGTAATGTGGAGGTTTTCGTTCACTTCTCATGTCTAGTATGTTGTGGGACACTCATTGAGACTATCCAAGCCGGTCAGTGTGGGCAAAAAGCACGTTAGGGCGGACTTTGACGTGGGGGGGCCAGCTGCCCCATACTTTTCGCTAGCTGAGCTGCTAGCTGAGCTGTGAAGCTGCCTTCCCGGCTAAATACTGGAGCTATGTCGAAAATTCATTTCTCCATCACTCACATGTATGAAATGACATGAAAACAGACCCCAGGTTGAAAAAAAATGAAGTTCCCCTTTAAACATCGTTGTTTGATTTTTGTGCCTTTTTGTCTCATTTTTACGTCACTTTAACACCTCTCTATGTAATTTTTGTGCTGTTTTTGTGTTGGCTATGGCGCTCTTGAAGTGTTTTTCTGCTGCCTAAAAATGACTGAACAGAAGAAAGAAGGAGTCTTGTGTCGCCTTCATTTGCTCCTCCAGGAACCAGCTGCCACAAAATAAATCATTTTCTCTGTAAAACACAGGAAGGTCTTCTAAGAAAGAGGAATGTTTTCATCCCTGAGGTGAGCAGAGAAGCTCCCAAGGACCGAGCCGATGAGATGGATGCAATTTTTTACAAGTTACTACATAAATACTGCAAAACATGTGAAGGTATTTACTGGAGGAACCAGGTTTAAATGTTTTTTCTTTCATGCACATGTTAGAAATCATGCCAATCATGAGCATAGTCACTCATCCCTCTGGATCTTTTAAAGAGGCCTGCACACTAAAAACACCATCATTAACACTTCCTACGGCGCATGTAATGACACAAACATCAGCACCATATGGGGCTGTAATGCTGAGAAATTTGTGTACTTTTAAATAAATTTGTACTGAGAAATATCAGAGTCATGCTTCGTTTTTGTACCTTGAATGCAGCGAAAGTTTGGGAAAATTATGTCATCTGACCCACTTTCTGTCGCTCACTACTGGCTCAGGTACCCACTTAATTCTAAACTTGGATCTTGTTTTTGTGACTGTAATTACAACATTGTACTCGCTAAAATACTTTTGTGTCAGATTTGTGGTATTCAAGCATCCCTTTAAATCATTTTAGTATATTTTTGTGTCTTTATGTGTTATATGTTTTCCGTTTGACAGCAGCATCTGTTGGAGGCTGCAGATGTTGATGCATCTAGGAAAATGTGAATTTTTTTGCTGTAATTAGTTCAGTTAGTGACACTCCACTCTGCAGCTCTTTATCCTCTACTTTCTCATCTCATGCTAATTATCATCATGATCCATCATTAACCGCACTGTAGAGCTACACTACAGCTCACAGCCCTGCACTCATTGATTTTTAATGATTAATAATGCATGTCCATTACAAGCACTCTGTCTGCTCTCTAATCCACAGCATTAGCATACATATACTGTACACACACACACACACACACACACACACACACACACACACACACACACACACACACACACACACACTTACAAGCACAGCGCAGGAAAGCTATAAAATAGGATTTTCAGCCATCATATCTCACCTTTTCTCTGCTTTTTCTCCCAATCAGCTGACAGTTATCAATATAAAATGGAAAGAAACAACCCTGTCTGCGAACACTAGTCTGTAAAAGGTAGAAAAACACCAGCAGCCTGCAGCTAAACGTCGGTAACCTCCCATCCTGCTGAGACTCTTTTGCTTTTTCCAAAATCACATTTGGCTGGTGTAGCAGCGAGAGTCTCTGGCAAAATTCGGAAGGCACCAACTATTGTGACCGGTGGATGAAAATGTTAATTTCCTCCTTTGATAATGATGCATGTCATTTCCAAATGTGATTATACAAACAGAATGGCATGCAGCACGCCTGTAATGTGCTTAAGATGTTTTAAAACACACTGCCGTGCACGCTCACTGTGGAATCAAAAGAATCCCACAGGAAACATTTAGGGTTCCTCAGATTAAAAACCACATGGGGGCCTGGGGCGGTGCCCTGAGGAACCCCTCGATTAAAGGTCGTTAAAACAAGAAGGTAATTTGAGGCATTTGTGACATTTAAGGAGATTATTAGCACTGTTGGTTATGAGAGGAAGCAGTAAACAATTATTCTAGCACCAGTCTTTATGCTCAATTAAACAGGAGAGTCCATAAACTGAGCATGTTTAAACTGATAAATTGGATAATAAATGTAGCTGTACCCACAAATAAAACTGTTTTCTACCTATAAATTGTATATATACATCATTCCAGAACTGGAGGACAACTGGACTTCAAAATTTTTGAAAAAGAACCTTCTCTTTTACAAATTTCTGCTACATATTGATCAATAATAGGTAATAAACTATCAAAGGCTTGATTGGCTCAGCTTACATGTCAATGGTACCATTTTATTCCATGTTTTATTTGTTGTATGCTAACCCAACTCTAATCACAGTAACAGGGTTCCTAATCCATGCTAATGTTAGCTTTTTCTCAGGAGTAGAAGCTAGATATTTAGCTAGCTGTTACTGCCGGCCAAGTTGACAAACTGACTGATGGAAAACAGTCAAAAGAATGAGTCTGATCCTGATTATATGAGGTAGAGTGAGACGTTCAATCAAGACTGAGAATGTGATGAAAACATGAAAAATATTATACCCATATATACCCATTCTTCAGGAAAACAGTTTGATGCTGTTAATGACAAAAACGAGACATAAAACGAGAGAAACGAGACACAAAATGACCCAAAACGACAAAAACAAGACACAAAATGACAAAAAGGAGACAGAAAAGGACAAAAACCAGAAAACAAAAATGAGACACGAAACGACAAAAACGACAAAAACAAGACACAAACAGCAAAAACAAGCCACAAAACGACAGAAACAAAACAATATGACAAAAACTAGACACAAGGCAACAAAAACAAGCCACAAAATGACAGAAACTAAACAATACAACAAAAACAAAACACAAAACATTAACAGCGAGACAAAACGACAGAAATGAAACAACACAACAAACGACAAAAATGACACACAAAACGACAAAAACGAGATGCAAAATGACAAAAAAGAGACACAAAATGATAGAAGCGATATACAAAATGACAAAAATGACATACAAAACCACAAAAATGAGACACAAAACAACAGAAACAAGACACAAAACGACAAAAACCACACACAAAACGAACAAAATGACACACAAAATCTAAAAAACGATCTACAAAAGGACAAAAAGAACACACAAAAGACAAAAACAAGACAATATGACAAAAACAACACACACAAAAAAAGCAAGACAAAATGACAAAAACAAGACATAGGAAGAGAGGAACGAGGCATAAAATACAGAAACGTCATCAACAGGGTTACGCTAACACGCTGTTAGAACCATTCATTATAATTATTACTGAAAATATTATGTTGATTAAAAAAATGCGAATGTAAAACCAGCGCTACCAGTTATAGCTAAACATGTGAATCTGTGGATTACCTGGAATATTTTGGGTGACTAATGAACACCTTCACTTCCTAAACAGCAGCTGATGGAAGCACTCACCCTCCATGTGTGGAGCAGCTGTGGTGATGAACTGTCTGAATGTGGAGCACGGCCAGCAGCCTGCAACCAAAGGAATAAAAAAAAACCTCAGTGAACATCAGCTACACAGAACAAGGATCATAAATTAAAAATTAGGTGGATGCCCAGTAACAAAGCAGGAGCAGGGCTGTGGTGTGCGAGGACAGGTGACACTGCAGAGTCCTCACAGTGTAAGTAGAGGGGAGGCTGTATGAACACAGCCAGTGGGGTGATGCCAGACCGACCATGACAGCTGTCTGCTCTCATACATCTTAGTCGGCTGCACTCGCTTCACACTGCAGCTCTGCACACACACTGTTACTGTACAGCCACACAGGAGGCGCTAACGACGCTAACGCCAGATAAACACATTTTATTATGGCAAATATATTTCAGACAAACTGTGTCCTTCAACTAGAAGATTATCCAACACTGAAAGCTACAGCTAAAGCTACATGCTCTAGCAATTAAAAATAAATTACAGCGATGTAAAAACTACTAGAATAATTATTAACTTGTGACATGAATAAATAAATATATCTGAGTCATTGTTTACCATTTTTCCTTACCCTTGTAGTCCAAAAGTTGAGCTTGATAAATACACTAACCTGTGCTAACTCAAGCTAACTTGCTCCCAAATAACAAAGTTGGTCAGCTTATTTCAGCTACACAGCTAATATATTAAAATTATAAAACCACATATAAAAAGTCTGACTTTACCACAAACATTAACTGGTATTATTACAATCATTTATGAATTAGATATAAATTAAATAACCTAACTGCACGATGTTTAGCCAAGCTGATTATAAGGTTAGCCGGCTAAGAAGCAAAAAATTTGCATTGTTTATAGCCAGTAATGTACTTCATACAGCTTCAAGCTATAACAACGTTTAATTTTACTACAAATATTAGCTAGTATTATTACAGGAATTCAAAAATTAAGTATCTCACCTAAATTTGGACATCTAACAAACAGAACTTATGCTAGCACTGCCCCACTTTAGCTACATAGGCTAATGGTCAGCTGAGTGGATTCTATGGTAGAAGAAAAATTTGCTTGTTAATTATTTATAATCAGTAGTGTACAATACATATCTTCAATCAAATCTAACTTCACTGCAGATTAGCTAGTACTATTAAATGAATTTGAATACTGGCTATCTGATTTAAATTTGCACATATATTGCATAGTGTTGATGCTAGTATTAGCTAACTATAGTTACATAGCTTTGACTAGCTGAGCAGATTACAAGGTTAGACAACTTAGAAGCAAAATGAGCAATGTTTATGACAATTAGTTTATATTATAAAGCTAGTAGCCTACTCATAAAAATGTGACCTTATTTCAAATGTTAACGACTAATATGAGATCAATTTGAAAATGAGCTGAGTAAAATGATAAGTACTGACATGAGCACTAGCTAACTTATTACTGATTAGCAAAGGAGACTCTAGTGTTAACCTGTTTAGCAACTTTTAAACAGGTATAGTACATACATTAAAATGGAAAATTCTTTTTGAATTTACTCAAAACAATATTTTTTGTGCTGAAAAAAATGTGAAAGAAGTCATATTAGCAGCTATACACAGTAGCTACATTTATGAAATTTAAGGGTAAAGTACATTAGTGGCATTTACAGCTCTGTCTTTTTGCTTTAAAACACATTATATTTAAATATTTGGGGTGGAAAGGGAAGGATTCTAGCCAGCGTTTTACAAGCTAAGGCGGGACAACTTCACCAAAAGGTGGACCACCTGATCACCTGGACAGGTTGAGGCAGACGGTCGCCCTCCCTGAGCCTGGTTCTGCCGTTCATTTCTGTTCAAATATATATCTATGTATCATCTTCCCACTGTCACCAAAGTGCTCATTTGGATTTGTTTGGGTTCTCTCTTTAATCTACAGACAATGTGTTGTGAATTGGATAAACTGAAATGAACTTAATCTGTGGTAACTTTAGTAAAAGGTCGACATTCAGACACAAAGACTGAAGGTGTGATGTGAATACTAAAATGCAAAAAGGTTCTGTTTTCTTTGAAGGACTGCATAAATACAACCAGAATTGGAAGCATCTAAATACACTCAAGACAAATAAAACCACAGTGGTGTAAACTGTACAGAAATACAGTCCAACATGGGAAATGCCTGCAGCTTTTTCTTTTTTTTTTAGCATCACACTAAATTCAGCCTATCTGTTCTAAAACAGGCACAAATTTCTCGATCCAAAAAGAGGATAGGAGGCATGCAGCCATGTGATATTTAGTCTGCAGCTTCCTGCCAATAACATGACTCGCCGTGGTCTTTGCTCTGACTCAGACTCGACTCAGGTGGTCCGGATCGCGGCGCTGCAGGAGGTCTAACCGGGTCGTCTGGGGGTTTTCTGGAACGGCGTCAGCACCAGGCTCATCTTTAACCCCTGCCCCGCTCTGCTGTCTGCTCGGTTACACTTCACAGCTTAGTCATTTAGCTCGGTGGTCTCCAGCAGTTCGCCTTGTCGGGCCAAGAGTCTGCAGGTTTCTGTTTCTGCACAGAATGAGGCAGCTGGTTTCACTAGTGAGTACTACACGGAGCCCCAAACAGTCACAACACAACACGACGGCAGGCTGTGGCTGCATGCATTATCTCAGTTATCACACTTTTTTAACTTCTATTAAACTGTTTTATCTGCACAGTGCTGCATGAATTCTGGGGCTGATACAGAGTTTATAGTGTGCTGATACACAGGTATTAAACATGGTGTGCTTTTTGAGCCTGATTCTGATCTTTATCAACTTTATATCTTTATATTTACATGAAATGTTTCACTTTATTTCAAACATTAGCTATTTTTCGACCTAATGTTTTCATGTTTACACATTTTAGGCGACCAGCACACCAAAAATATGTCCTTAGCACACTGTAAAGAGTGTTTAAAATCTGCAGTTTGCTTCCAGAAATTGCTTATTCTTTAAAACTCTACTGTACTTTCACATCTTTAGATTACTAAAAATGCTTTACAATATTGTGAATTTTGGAAAAAGGCTAATTTTATGGAGTCACAAGTCGATATTGTTTCATTCCTAACGAGCAAATGGTTTGGGGACGACTGACACGAGAAGATAAACTGTAAAGAAAATGTCATTTCCTTCATTTGGATTTTTTTCCACTTCACATCTTTATATTTGCATGTTTTAAGCAATAATGTTTTTGTCACATTATGGGTTTGGAATCAGCATTCTGACTCATAAAATGAGTTATTGGCAGTAGGGCTTCTTCCAAAAACAGCATCTTTAAATTCTTATTACTTTCAGGTCTTCTGGTTTCTAAAAATGCTTCAGTTTAGTGTAAATTTCAGAAAAATATGAATTTAATGGAGTCTCAAGTAGATATTGCTGCATTCTTAATCATTTGGATATTTTTTGACCTAAAGTCTTCATATTTACATGTTTTATGCAACAATCACAGTGAAAATGAGTTTTAGTAGAAGATGAGGAGCGTTTGGACCCCTCAAAGGGTTCCCAGAATAAAATACTTGCTTCCAAAAATGGTTTATTTTTTAAAATTCTCAATGGTTGAATGTTTTCTGGTTTCTAACAATGCATCAAATTACTGTAAATTCTGGAAAAATACTAATTGAATGGAGTCTCAGGTGTATTGCTGTCTTCTTAAAGAGTATTTTCTGACTAATTTCTTCATATTTACATGTTTTCAGGCAATAAGCTCACTTAAAATGTTTTGGCCTTTTGTGAAGAGCATTTGGAATCACAATTTTAACTCAGGATCATTTGAAATGAAACTTTGCTTCCAAAAATTGCTTATTTTTTTTACAACAGTGAACACTTTAAAGTCTTCTGGTTTCTAAAAATTCTTCAAATTACTGTAAATTTAGGAAAAAGACTAACTTAATGACGTTTAGAGTAGATATTGCTTCATTCTTAACGAGTAGTTTTCCACCTAATGTCTTCATATTTGCATGTTTTTAGGCAACAATCACACTTTTTGGCACAAGATGAGGAGGTTTGGAATCAGCATTTTGACTCAGGACGCCTCAAAGAGGTTCTAAAAATAGCATGTGTGCTTCCAAAAATAGTTTATTTCTTTAAATTCTTAATACTTTCATGTCTTCTGGTTTTGTAGTGTAGCATTCTTTGAGTGCTGAAAGTGAATGGCGATATAATCCAGGTTTGAACTGAGTATTACATCTATATGTGTGAAGTAGTAAATGTTGAACGTGTTAATGAGCACCTGAAGCTTTGATTGAATTGAATGTGTGTAAGCATGGCTGTCAGGTTAATGAGAGGTCACAAGGTATCATTTGTAACTTTGATGGTGTATACTTAAGGCATTAGAACTTTTACTATACATTGCAATCATAATGATACGTACAAGCAAATCATGCATGAAATCTGTCAAAATAAGGAGGGTAAGATGGGAGGTAGAGTCTGAACGTCTGAACGTGACCCAATGATAACCTATGTCCTAACGATGAAATGTGATATTTTGATAAGATCTGACCAGTAGATTTAGAAAGATCTAATGGTGTCAGTCCTGTCTCTCCTATCATACGCCCTCTAGGTGTAGAAAAGTGACCAACGCTCGCAGCATAAAAGACACTGCACAGCTCACTGTCCACAGTATTTTGTTGGGGTGTTCAAGAACTACTCCTGTTTTTTGTCAACAATAAATCCTTCTCTCTGTGATTCTAAATAATAACAATGATGGATAAGATTTATATCACGCTTTTCTATTAAGGCATACCGTAAAACGGGGCTATAAGGGACAGCGGGGTAATAAGGGACATTTTTCTGGAAAATGTTTTAAATGTAATTCTGCGGGTTTTATGTTGAGCAGGATGCGGTTTTGTGTTGTTTTTATCAATTATCCATGAATTTTTAAAGAAATCTAGGTAAGCTGGAAATTCCTTTTTGCTTTCCTGTAGATATATATTAGTTTCAAGAAATTTGTGGAATTGGGCGCAGATCCGTCCGTGTCACTGAAAGAGTTGGGTGAAAAACTGATTACCTTGCACTGTTGTTTTTGGGATAAATAAACCTTTTTTAAAACACATTCTGAGTCCCTTATAGCCCCTATTATGGGTGTATAAGAGACATAAACTTAAAAGAGTCAAGTAATAAAAATAAAAAAATAAAAAAATGTGACTTCCAGCTGAGCGCGGTAGCTAGCAGTAAACATCTGACCTACCTCATAGTCACAAAATGACATGTGTCTCACCTTCACATCCATGAGATGTGTAGCGATATTTAGTGATAATGTTCCAAAATCGTCCCTTATTACCCCGTTTTACGGTACTCAAAGCGCGTGATTTTAGAAAGTCCTTAACATTTGAACACGATCAAGTCTTAGACCCTGACCACTGATTTGTTATTTAGTTTTCACTTCATCAGTTCCTAAAAATGTGTCAAATTTCTGTGGATTTTGGAAATAGATCAATTTGAGGGAGCCACAAGTAGATATCTGACACGACCTAAAGAGTTTGAGGAGGTAAACTTCAAAGTAAAGCTAATTTCCTTGGAGCCCAGTATTTCTTGGAAGTGAAAGTATTTTAGCCAAACTTCCAACTAAAACGACAGCTTGAGGAATTAAGGAAGCACAAATGCTTGAAATAAAGCAGCTCTCTTCCAACAATATCAAGGAGCCTGATGCATGTTTTGTACTTTTACACCAAATAAAACCTACCAATGGAGCTCATCCATGCTTTATATGATAGAAAACTGCAGTTTGGTGCCATTTTTGAGCTCGTATTTGATCCATTTGTGTTGTTTTTAACCATCTTTTCAGGTTTCATTGAGGCCAGGTGTTTAAACAAACCTCCTCTGGTTCAGTTTCAGCTCCAGGTTTTGGTCCTGGATCCCTGAAGGACACCGGGAGCCATCATCACTTCCTCTCCACGGCTGCACCGGGAGGCGAAGAGGCTAAAAATAGCAGCAGGTTGTATCTAAGTAGCAGCTCAGGCTTTTTAATGCTGATGCTAATTGGGCACAATTAAGAAAATGGGAAGAACATGAACACTTGCCTGGCTAAAAAGAGGGTTCTTCTAAAGCAGAACATACTTTTTGACATCGTTTCTGGGGAAAAGAATGAAAAATTAGCTGAATTTTTGGCACTCTTAGATTAAAAACAGCTTTTTTAGAGGTTTATTATGTGTAGAAATTTTATAAAAAAGTGACCGAAGGAACTATTTCTATGTTTTAACAACATGACTGAACAATAAAGTCTCAAATTATTCATATTGAGCCTAAATGTTGATTTAAAGTGTATTTCCACTTGATTAATTAGTTTATTATGGGTTCAAATGACATAAATAAGCAACAAAAGCAACTATTTTTGTGTTTTTAACAACACACATGTGCAATAAAGCCTTGAATTACTCATATTTAGTTTAAATGTTGATTTATTGTGAAATTCCACTTGTTTAATAGGTTTATTCTGGCTGGAAATGACACAAACAAGCAACAAAAGCAACTATTTTTGTATTTTTTAACAAGATAAATACATATTAAAGCCTCAAATTATTCAAATCCAGTCCAAATGATGACTTGAAATGAATTTTCGCTCAACCAATAGGTTTACTATGAGTAGAAATTACATAAATAAGTCACAAATGCAACTATTTCTATGTTTTTTTAAACAACATGAATGTAGTTCAGCTTCAACGTATGCAAATCTAGTCGAAAAAAAAGAATTTTCACTTGATTAATGGGTTTATTATCAGTGGAAATAGCAAAAATAAACAACGAAAGCAACTATAATTATTTTTTAACAACACTAATACAAATTAAAGCCTTGAATTACTAGTATTTAGCCTAAATGTTGATTTAAAGTGAATTTTCACTTGATCAATTGGTTTATTGTGGATAGAAATGACATAAATAAGCAACAAAGGCAACTGGTTTTGTGTTTTTAATAACATAAATACACATTCAGGCATTAAATTATTAATATTCAGCTGAAATGTTGATTTACAGTGAATTTTCACCTGATTAATAGGTTTATTATGGGTGGAAATTACATAAGCAACAAAAGCAAGTATTATGTTTTTTAAACATGACTATGCATTAAAGCCTCACATTATTCATATTCTGCTTAAATGCTGACTTAAAGTGATTAAAATGTTTATTATGTGTAGAACTGATACAAACAAGTGACAAAAGCAACTATTTGTATGCTTCTTTAAACATCCATGAAAGCCTTTAATTACTCATATTTAGTTTAAAT
This sequence comes from Acanthochromis polyacanthus, assembly GCF_021347895.1. Classification (NCBI taxonomy): domain Eukaryota; kingdom Metazoa; phylum Chordata; class Actinopteri; family Pomacentridae; genus Acanthochromis; species Acanthochromis polyacanthus. The sequence continues at coordinate 10,747,536 of NC_067134.1, read as the reverse complement.
GTTGATTCACTATGAATTTCTGCTTGATTAATAGGTTTGCTTTTGGTGGAAACGTCATAAATAAGCAACAAAAGCAACTGTTTTGTGTTTTTTAACAACATAAATGCACATTAAAACCTTGAATTACTCAAATTCAGATCAAATTTTGATTGATACTGAATTTTTACTTGATTAATAGGCTTATTATTGGTGGAAATTATATAAATAAGCAACAAAGGCAACTATTTCTGTGTTTTGTAACAACATGGATATACAGTAAAGCCTCTAACTTTTCATAATTAGTTGAAATATTGATTTAATTTTAATTTGATTATTAGTTTTTTTCTGGCTGGAAATGACAGAAAGAATCTAATTCTACATTTTTTTAACTACACAGACTCAAACTACTCAAATCTAGTCCAAATGCTGATTTTTTTTAACAATGACCGTACAGTAAAGCCGTGCTTGTGGGCACTGTGGCCGGTCAGCGGCTGATCCCGGGTCTGCTTTTCTTTGTTGCACTGATTGGAAACGTCTGCAGGTCAGCCGCAGTAATTCCCTGCAATTTCCAGAGACGTTTCGGAGAATAAAAGCCTCGCCTCGCCTCGACCCTGGGCGTCATTTGAATTAAAACGTGCAGCTCGGTCCCGACACCCTCAAAGAAAAACAACACTATTATGCTGTTCATTATTGAGGACCACGCAACACAAAACAACAACAACAGCAACAGCACAGGGGCTGATGAAATTTCTCCACGGATATCAGACAGGCTGAGTGTGCCAAGACGGCTCTGATTTTATTATTTTTATTTTTTATTTATTTATATATGTTTTTTTTTTTTTTTTTACGACAGCACATAGTCTAGTTTTTGAGGAAGCCTATTACTGTCCTCCCACACACACCCATCAGTAGCAGGCGCACCACGACCTCAATAACCCTACACACACACACACACACACACACACACACACACACACACACACACGCACACACAAGTCCATTTCAGACTATAGACCAACGCCATCAGAGCGCTACTGCCATCAAGTGGCTGATTCTACACACAGCAGGAACAAACAGCGACGCCTCAGACGACTCGCATCCAGTCTAAATGTTGATTTAAAGTGAATTTTAACATGATCAATAAATTTATTATTGGTGGAAATGACATAAACAAGCAATAAATGTTACTATTTCTACGTTCTTTAACGACATGGATGCAGAGTTCAGCCTGAAATTATTAAAATATAGTCTAAATGTTGATTTAAAGTGAATTTTGACGTGATTAATTGGTTTATTATTGGTGGAAATGGCATAAACAAGCAACAAATGTGACTATTTCTATGTTTTTTTAATAACATGGATGAAGAGTTCAGCCTGAAATTATTAAAATATAGTTTAAATGTTGATTTAAGTTGGTTTATTATTGGTGCAAATGATATAAACAGCAACAAAAGCTACTGTTTTTAGTTTTTTTTTTAACATGAATGTGCAGTAAAGCCTCAGATTTTTCATATTCAGTTTAAATGTGGATTAACTGTGGATTTCCACTTGATTAATAGGTTTATTATGACTGGAAATGACATAAACAAGTGACAAAAGCAACTGTTTTGAAGCTTTTTAGCAACATGACTGTACTTTAAAGCATCAAATGATTTAAATCTCGTCTGAATTTTGATCCATAGTGAATTTCCACATGATTAATTGTTTTATTCTGGCTGGAAATGACGGAAACAAGCAACAAAAGCAACTCTTTTATGCTCTTTTAGCAACATGAATATACATTAAAAAATTCAGATTATTCAAACTCAGTTCAAATGTTGACTTAAAGTGAATTTTCACTTGATCAGTGGGTTTATTATGTGTAGAAATTACATAAATAAGTGTCACAAGCAACTATTTTTATGTTTTTTAAGAACATGAATGTACAAAAAAGCTTCATATTATCCATATTCAGTTTAAATGTCAAATTAAAGTGTATTTTCACTTGATTAAAAGGTTAATTCTGGCTGGAAATGACAAACAAGTAACAAAAACAACTCTTTTTGTGGGTTTTTTAACAACATGACTATGCATTCAGGCCTGAAGTTTTGATTTTCAGTTATTTTTTAATTGACTAACAGGTTTATTCTGGCTGGAAATTACAAAAACAAGGGACAAAAATAACATTTTTTTAACAGTGCAAAATTGTTCAAACCCTTTAAACGGTCACAGATTTTTGAGAAAATGACGCTGATTAAAGACGGCTATAAAGTCGCATTAAAGATTTAGAATTACAAGTAAAAAAAGTAGTAAAAAAAAACACTTTAATAGTTAAAATTAACACATTTATCATCTGTTGTCACGTGTTAGACGTTTCCAGCCAAAACGAACTCATTAAACAAGAAAAAAAAATCCCTCTGAAATAAAATTTAGCCTCAGTATGAATAATTATGGTTCAACTATATGTATCCAAACTGCAGTACCAGTCTGGAAATACTTCAATGCAGCGAAATGTTACTTGTGTAGAAGTAAAAGTACTAATTAAATAAGCTAAAATTATCACTACACTGTTTTTTTATGTCTGTTTTGACGATGTACTTTTGGTAGATTTGAATATGTGACTTGAAGTATTGCTACTTTTACTTGCGTGAAAGTACTTGTTCCAGTACTGTTTAACTAATATTAGAGTATTTTTACTACTTTTTTGGTCATTTAATGTACAACAACAGTAGAAAACTACAAAACCTAAAAACTGTAGGTGAGTAAAAAGTACAGTATTTCCCTCCGTGAAGTACGGAAGTGTGTATAAATGCATAAAACAAATAGTGTACTTACATTTGGTGCTTTTCTGGAGCTTTCAGCCGTCTCACATGAACTTCCTCAGGAGGCTGAAACGTCCAGCTCTAGCATCTAGGATGAGTTCATGATTAAATGCTGTTTTCTAAAAACGTACAGATACAAATTTAAGCCAATGTAGGGTTTGAAAAATCAAGACGACCATGTGATGTGCTCAAAAGCTTCAGATCAGCTACTAAATGGACCTTATGAGGAGAGTGTTCTGTAAAAAATGTGTTCAGGTTAAATCACTGCTGAGCATCACATTTGAAAGAGCACAGAAACATTTTCACTCAAGGCCCGCGTACTACTTTTCAATACTATAAGATTTTGTCAGCCCAAAAAAATTAGTAAGTTGACCTTGAGTTACTGTGAGAACTTTGTTTATTCTCCATCTCAGAACAAGTATGATTTCATTGAGGTTCTCATCTTTTTACTGCAGTTCTGAAGCATTTCTAATCTGCTCAAATAGCTGAAGAAGATCATGGGATTGGACTGAAAGCCTCACAGTAATACTAAATGGCTGCTGCTAGGATGTTTTTCTCAAAAAAATCGGGTTAAATCATCTCTGGACACAAAAGCTAAATCTTGAACTGTGAAAAAGCACAAAAGACTCAAGGATGACTCACTATTTGTTATCATCACTGGAGCTTTGAACTGCATCTCAAGTCTAATCAGCTGTAGTCACTCGTTAATTCGCAGTTTTCTTTTAACCGTTTGTCTAAAAGCAAATAATTTGCAGTATTCATAAAAACACAGAGACGCTGTACCAGATCTAAAAATGAGTAAGCTGACCTTGAGTTTTTCTAAGGATTCCCTGTTTGTTCTTCATCTTTGTTCACAACCATATTGTGATTTTATAGAGATTATTTTTTGTTGGGTGTTTTGACCGATTCTCCAAAAACTACTATAGAATTTGTAGTTTTTGCAGCTGTTCTGGAGCTTTTTTAAATCAGCTCAAGTGGCTGAAGGAGACCATGTGATGTGATCGAAAGCTCCAGAAGAGCTAAAGAAGCTTTAAGAAACAAAAACAATCTGTTATTCTGTTTTTTTCAGCTGAAGCATTGTCAAATTAATGAAGAAAAATCCCATTTTAATGTTAATTTAACTTTTAAACTGGTTTTCACAATGTTTTTAAAAAAAATAAAGACACAGGAAGCTAGCGTTAGCCACAGTGCTTTTCTGTATTAAAGGGCTGAAACTTCCCATCAGGACACAAACACAGACCAAAAAAACACTGACAGATTACATTACATTTTCTTCCCTCTTGTTCAGGAATGTCCTCTAATCGTACAGTAAACAGAATTTCTAAAAAGTTTCAAGGTTTTCTACACAGATGACATGAAAACACACAATACTGGGAGTAGTTTGGCATGAAAATCAAAGAAGCAGAGAGAGCTGTTGGCAGTTTAGGTATAAAAACATCAGACTGATGTACGGTAAAGGGCTCTCTGCTTGACATCGCTTCATAAGAAGTCCTAATAGTGATGATTAAGAGGCTTAAAAAGAGGCACTTTATCCCCACCATGTGCTCCTATGAAGGAATTAAACGTTCAAAATCTGATTTTCCATTTAAAAGAAGTGACAAAATACGAAAGAAAGGTCTTTTTAATGGTCTAAATGTGCAAAACTGCACTGAAAACGGATTAAATTCATATAAATAAATCACAAAAATTAAATTAAAAAGAAACCATCAGCAGATTTACTTGTTTTGTTTTATTTTCTTTCAAATCCATATTTACTCTATTTTATGAGTGTTTTCATTCATTTACTTTCTTTGTACTTTCCTAAATCGGTACAAATGTCAAAAGAAATTCTTTTTTCATTAATATGGTGGCCAAAAAAAAGACGTTAATCTGCTTAATTCATGCAACATGGACCAAACATGGAGCAAAAATTTAACTTTTATTTTGTGTTACTGTGCATCTTCATAAGTCTGTTTTAAGTGGGTACTGAAAATGTTTACAGGAATCTTTGGGGATTTTGGAAATGTCTGCAGAGCATTTGGGCTTTTTAAAAGCTCACACAAATAACCGTATGTACACAGCTGAGACGCTAACTCCCCTAACCTTAAAATACAGATTTTTATTGAAGATAACGACTCACATTAGTGTAAAGTCACTACAGTCTGCTTACTATTTGCATTTCTTGTGTTTATTAACATTTTGGTGTCTGTTTTGAATCTGGAATATCCCTTTAATGCATTAAACCTGACTGTTAATTATGGATTAAATTACTGCAAACACAAAAACCTCTTTCTGCTGCTGCTTCAAAATAAAAGCATCCAGAAGGAGGGAGAAACCGGGAGGCTTTTATTGTGAAATTAGCTGCACAGTGCAGCCAGTCCACAGTGATACTGTCAGTATAAAAACTGTACATGAAAAATCCCTACTGCAATTTAAAAATCTCTCAAATATTATACTTTGTGTCAGAGAATAACCTCAGCTACTGGTAAGTTAGTAAAATGTAGTTTATTTTGGTATGTTTTTGCTTTTATTTTGCTAAAGCTGCATATTGTCACTTCTTTTAAACGCCATTTCGTGCATAAAACTTTAGATTTTCTTTGCTTTTTAAGTACATTAAGTTGAATAAGTTATCAAGAGGCACATTTATATTTGAAGGTTTCCCTTCACACTCCACCGGCAGTTAATAATAACAACAACAACAATAATAACAACAGTGCACAGGGGTGATTTGCTCCCAAATTCACCTCCACATTTAAACCAAAGTCCCCGCTGCAAAAATCATCCATTTCAACAACATACAAACATTTTTTCCAGCCTTGCTGGATATTTTCTGGACACGTGTGCCTCATTTTATGCGAGAACTCGCACAAATGTTTACAGTAATCTCCATAAATACAGTGTTTATGCAATTTAAGCTGCAGCGGGTTCAGTTCAAACACCACAGCAGCTGATTTTAACACTGACTTTTCAAGACCCTGCAGAAGCTTGAAGCTTGGTGTGAATAAATTGAATCTAAATGCCGTCAGTGTGCGTTTTCCGCTGAGAATGTGAATGCTGGGTTTTCTTGTGTTCCTTCTGAAGTAGGCGGGTGATCGTTAGAGTCTGTGGGTGCTGGGTGGGTGTCGTTCGGCGTCGTGGGTGTTTCTGCCGGTGGTTCCGTGGCGTCGTCGCTATGGTTTCCATGTGATGAAACTGAAGCCTGCTCACTAGGTACCTGGCAACAAGGGGAACAAACAGTGATGACCGGTTCTACAGTTGCATTTTATTCCATCAAATAAAAGCAACAGAAGATAGAGTTAGCTAAAAAGAAAAAAAAAAACCCTGCCTGAGCTGCACTGTGGCTAGCTGCTAGCCAACAAAAACACTAATGCTAACCTGCTAGCCTAATTATGCTAACTATGGTGACAACTGATTGTACGGACAATAAAAAAGACAAATTCTTACTGTAGCATAGCTTTTAAAAACAGTCAAACCTCCCTGGTGTCTAGCTTCACTGATCTGACTCGCTGCTCTGTCCTCCAAGGTTCTGCTACCTCGACGTGTCGGAGGACACTATTAGCCGAAAAACTGTTCTGACTGCACGGCCTTCAATCCGAGGGTTCAAAATGAAGAGCAGGGCTGTGGAGAAACCAGCTTTCCTGCAGCATTTATGACCACATTAAAAGATCGATGCATTCTCCGGGTCTTAAAAGTGACCAGCGTTCTTTCCGACAGCCAGCAGGGGGCGACTCCTTTGGGTGTAAACAAAAGTCAGATGAAACAACTTCTCACTTGATTTGTTACCTCAGTAAACATTTTCCAAATTAGCTTATGGTCACAATTGCTAGTTTCAGGTCTCTTTCAACACACCATGGTGTTTATTCAGTAAATTAAGGTCCCATTTATGGGAAAATAGATGATAAAATTGAAATAAAACTGTATATTTTTGAGGAATGTTTCACACCGAAATAGCAAAAATTCCAAATTTGAGGCTTCAGAACAGTAATTTGTAAACCAATGGATGGCTTCATGGTGGCTACGTCCAACTTTTACATGCAATTGGATGCTTGAAATTAGTTTCATTTGTGTTTTAGATCTGCAGTAATTCCACAAAACAGCTCATTCAGGAGAAATACTTCCTCTACCTTCTAGAATCAACATCAGACCTTCCAGCTGATATCAAAGTTCTATTTGTTGTTCTACATGACTTTTTTTCTTTTAATGGAGTTGATAAATTAACATGAGAACCTCTTCAGTTCAGGGTGCAAATAAGTGAAATAAAACACTTAATTTTACATGTTGATTACACTTATTGAGTCAAGCAGAAGAAGTTTTATATCAAAAAAAATACTTTAAAATGGGTTAGATTGACAGGAGGATTCAATAGAAATCCTGTGCATTCTCAGTTTGTGGGTGTGTCTTAGGTAAAATCATGTTTTGTGGATGGAAAAAAATGCCAAGAAATTAGCTTTTAAACGTAATTTAGGCTGGTTACATATCCTTTATAAAAATGGATGGCTTGTCTTAACATATGTGCATCTTCCTGCTTCCAAATTGTTGTTTTCACATTGTAGTTGTCTTTTTTGTGATTTCTGCACTGGGGTCAACAACGTCTCACAAGAACACAAGTACAGACAAGAGCTCAGGCTGAGCAAAGGACTAACTTAGGCAAACGGTGTCACGCAACGAGCCGCTGACATTATCTAAATACCAAATCAATCATGGGGATAGCAGCTTAAATGACACGTTCCCCGCCCAGAAACCCAGAGCTGCTGACTGACAAAGGGCGAGCACGGAGGTGGCATCATCATCATCATGCACGCCTGCACCTCACATGACGTCACGATCAGGTGTGGGAGGTTTGCAAGCACAGACAGACGCACGCATGCATGAACACACCCTCGACCCACACACAGGTAGAGATGACTCACTGTCATAGCAACATGCATCGACACCGAGGAAACCCCAGACGACCACCGACCACACAGACACACAGTTTTCCATTGACCTCTGCACACAACAAAACATCTCACCAAAAACATCTAGTTTGTGTCATTTTGTGTCATTTTGTGTTGTTTTGGGTCTCCTTTGTGTTGCGTCTCCTTTGTGTCGTTTTGTGTTGTGTTTGTGTTGCTTTCTCTCATTTGTCTTTTTTGTCTTGTTTGTGTCATTGTGTTTAATTTGTGTCATTTTGTGTCGCTTTGGGTCTAGCTTGTGTCGTTTTTGTCTTGTGTCGTATGGTCATTTTGTGTCTTATTTGTGTCATTTTGTGTCTCGTTTGTCGTTTTTGTGTCTAGTTTGTGTCGCTTTGTGTCATTTTTTGTTTTGTTCGTGTCATTTTGTCTAGTTTGTGTCATTCTGTGTCGCTTTGTGTCTAGCTTGTCGGTTTTTGTCTCATTTGTGTCGTTTTTGTGTCTAGTTTGTGTCGCTTTGTGTCATTTTTTGTTTTGTTCATGTCATTTTGTCTAGTTTGTGTCATTCTGTGTCGCTTTGTGTCTAGCTTGTCGGTTTTTGTCTCATTTGTGTCGTTTTTGTGTCTAGTTTGTGTCGCTTTGTGTCATTTTGTGTCTCATTTGTGTCATTTTTTGCTTTGTTCGTGTCACTTTGTCTAGTTTGTGTCATTCTGTGTCGCTTTGTGTCTAGCTTATTTCATTTTGCATCTCATTTGTGTCATTTTGTGTCTCATTTGTGTCAAGTTTGTCATTTTACTGATGTTTTCCATTTGTTTCATTTCCTGTCTGGTTTTGCTCATATTTTGACTTGCTTGTGTTTATTTTTGTCTTGTTTGAGTCCTTTGTGTTGGCTTGTATCTTGTTTCAGTCATTTGGTGTCTCATTTGTGTTGTTTTGTGACATTTGTATGGTGCTTTGTGTCTCATTTTTCTTTTGTGTTTTGTTTGTGTCATTCTGTGCCCTGTGAGTGTGGTTTTATGTCTTGTTTTAGTTGGTTTGTCTCTCATTTTACTTCATTAGCTTGTTGCTGACGCCACACACAGGTACAGATGACTCACTGTCATGACAACATGCATTGACACAGAGGAAACCCCAGACGACCACCGACCACACAGACACACAAACACACAGTAGTTTTCCGTTAACCTCTGCACACAACCAAACGTCTCACCTTTCTTCAGTGAGTGTGTGGGCAGCCGGTTAGAGGAGGAAGAGTGGGATTAGTGGGTTAAAGGGTGATGAAGAAACATTTTTTATACAGTAAACAAACCTTCAGACAGACAACAAGTGAAAACAGAGTGGTATCATTATTATTATGATCTGACACATGTTGAAGCTGTGTGTGTCTGTTTCCAGGGACATGAATCTCACTTTAAAACATCAAACATCACGTAAAATGTCAGTGGGTGACTCAGCAACTCCAGTTTAATCCCCCAGTTTAAGTCCCTGCTGCAAAAATCAACCATTTAAATAAACCTTGAAGACATAAAAAATAACTACTAATCAATAGTTTCCAGCATTTCAGCATTTTCTGGGCATCTATGCCTCGTTTTTTGGGGCATATATGCATCAATTTTTTATAATAATCTCTATAAATACAGCTTTTAAAAGCCAAACTTTCAAACAGACAACACAAAGAAGCAGTATTATTATTATAATATGGCACATATTGATGCTGCCTGTGTCTGTTTCCATTGACTGCGCATATGAACCTCACTTAATACTAAAAATCATGTAAAATGTCAGTATTTTTATCACAAGTGAGTCAGCACCTCCAGTTTACGTCCCTGCTACAAAAAAACCTTCCGTTTAAATAAGTCTTGAAGCCATAAAAAACATCAGAATGAATCATTTTCAGTATTAAAGGGTATTTCCTTTGCATTTATGCCTCATTCCATAGTCATATATGCACTAATTTTCACAGTATCCTCTATAAACAGTGTTTAGAAGCTGTCTTTCACACTTCAGACAGACAACACATGGAAATATTGTGTTATTAATATTATTATAATACGGCACACAGATGTGTGTTTACAATGATCACATGCATGAATCTCACTTTAAAACACCAAAAAGTATGTAAAATGTCATTTCAACCGAAGTTTAGACAAGCCTTAAAATCAGAATCAATCATTTCCTACTGCTTCAGCATTAAATGATATTTCCTGGTCATTTATGCCTCATTTCATACCATGCACTAAGTTTTACAATAAATTCTACAAATGTAGTGTTTACATGCCATTAATAAACTGTAAGATGGACACAATGCATGGACATAGTGTGTTATTATTGAAAATGTATTAAATGTGTCCGTTTCCAGTGACTGAATCTCATTTTAAAACACTTAAAATCTGTGTAAAATATCAGTTTGTTTACGGTGAATAAGTCACATAAATCATCTCCATTAATAGTTTCTGGGGTAAAAAATGCTAAAACTATTAATGTAACACACATCAGGATGCTAGCAGGCTAAATGTTAGCTTGTTGCTAATGAAAATCTGCAGGTTAACTGCATGAAACTTGTCCTCGATAAAACTGGTCTAAACTGGGATTTCCAGTTTATTAATCTCTGATCATCTCTGCTCCTGATTCACTTCCTGTTTCTATCCTTAATGCGTATTCTGTGCTTCAACTTTCAAGCTTTTTTCCAGCTGTAGATGTACTATTATACTAGGGGTTTAACAGTTCACAAAACTGATGGTTTGATGTGTTTTTGGTGCAGTAGAACAGTGGTTCTCAACCCTGTTCCTCAGGACCCCATGTCCTGCATGTTTTAGATGCTTCCCTGCTCCAACACACCTGACTCAAATAATCAGCTCGTTATCAGGCTTCTGCAGAGGCTTGCTAACGAGCTGATCATTTGAATCAGGTGTGTTGGAGCAGGGAAGCATCTAAAACATGCAGGACATGGGGTTCTGAGGAACAGGGTTGAGAACCACTGCAGTAGAGAAACAAGAAACTTTTCTGTCAAGTATTTAGCATCTAATTTGGACACAAGGCGACAGAAGTATGACACAAAACGACATAAATAAGACACAAAATGACACACAAAATGACAGAAACTAGACAAAAAAAAACACAAACGAGAAACAAAATGACACAAAGACGCAAACAAGACACAAAATGACAGAAATGAGACACAAAACAACACACAAAATAATACAAAATGAGACAAAATAACACAAATTACACACAAAATGATACAAAATGACAAAAACTACACATAAAATGACACAAACCACACAAAATGACAAACGAGACAAAACACACAAAATAACAAACTACACATGAAATGATACAAAATGAGACACAAAATAACAAATTACACATAAAATGACAAACTACAAACCAAATCACAGAAATGAGACTCAAAATAAAACAATCGACTCACAAAATGACAGAACACACAAATTAGAATACGACAAAAAACAAATGTGTTGTTTTGCGACTCATATTTGTCATTTTGTCAAAAAAAAAAGAATAAAACACCAGCTTTAGTGTTACATCTGGATGTTTTAGCTAAAAATTTTACTCTTTTAAAGTCGTATTAAACGGATTTCTGTTCACCTGCAGTGGTTGGGTCTCTGGCGGCGGCCCGCTGCTCTTCCTAACATTCATCATCTCCCGGATCTGGACGACGGCGAAGGCGATGGTGACCCAGGGGGCTGCAGAGAGGACCCAGGCCGGCCGGTTGGCGTCCTCCTGGTCCTCCTGGTGTTTGGTCTTCTTCACGGGCAGCACGGCGGCCTGGCGAGCCGGAGACGGGCTGCCGGCGGCCGTCTGGCTCTGAACCAGGTCGATGGTGGCGATGGGAACTGGGCTGGAGGGAACCGGGATGTTCTCCGCCAACATCTTGTTCTCTAAAGATGGGGGGAAAAAAAAAAAAAAAAAAAAAAAAAGGGATTTTTAGACGTCAGAAGGTTTCAAAAGGCAAGAGGGGGAGGAGTTTCTGAAGGATGAGCAATAAAGAAATGCTCAGAAATGTAGGACTGAATTTGCTGAAAACATGGTTTTGCGTCTCATTTGTGTTGTTTTGTGCCTCGTTTTTGTCATTTTGTCTCGTTTTTGTAATGTGTCTCATTTATAGTCTCAAACTCAGACTTGCTTGTGTTTTTTTTATCGTTTGTGTTTCTTGTTTCTGTCATTTTGGGTCTTATTTGTGTTGTGTTGTCTCATTTATAGTCTCATATTGGGACTTGTTTGTGTTGGTTTTCTGTCGTCTGTGCTATTTTTGTGTATCATTTTTCTGGCATTGTGTCTCATTTTTTCAATGTCTTGTTTGTGTCATTTTTGTAATGCGTTTCATTTCCTGTCTTATTTTGCTCATGTTGTGACTTGTTTGTGTTGTTTTATTTTCTTGTTTGTTGATTCAAATTCCCGTGCAAAACTTCATTTTCAACGTTTTCAGAGTCAGTTGTTTCCGATCGTATGCGATTTATTTCAGACGTGCCACAGTATCAGAAAGCAGAAATAACACACAAATAGAAAACAAAAGCAACACCCAAACCAAATCCAAAACCTAAAACAGTGTCTGAAGAGGAGTAGGATGAAGTTTAAAGTAGTAGTAGAGTGGATTTTAAAGGTGGTAAACACGTCAGTTTGTTTATGATGAATAAGTCATATTAATCAGACACATGGAGGCTCTTTGAACAAACTTTCTTGGGGTAAATAATGCTAACGCTATTAGCATCACATAGCAGCTTCCTATCAGAAGGCTAGCAGTGAGACCAGCAGATGGCTTCACAAAGTGAAAACATAAAAAAGCAGCAATTATTATAGAAAGTTTACAATATTTGTCCATTTACGAGTGAAAATATAAACCAGGAAATGTGCATAGAAACAGGCTTTTACTTTATATTCCTTTGAGCTGTTAATGAGGCTCATAAATTTAAATAATTTAAAGAAATGAGACAGTCTGAGGGGGAATGAGACGCATCTTGTCACCATTTTACATCAATAAAGTCAATCTTTTCCCACCTTTGCCTTCGTCGTCTCCGGTCAGACACTGGATGAAGGAGAAAATGAGGAGGATGACGAGGGAGGCCATGCCGATTCCCCTGAATGTCGCTGCAGCGCCTGCAGAGAAAAGCATCAAAGTTCAGCTTAACGGAAGAATCAACGGCTTCTTTTTGTTTTTCTGCCCCAAAATAAAACAATTAAAGCACCTTAAAACTCCCCTGACGGCCTGTTTAGCTCCGTTTTAGCTCAGTTTTGACATTGTGCTATGCTACATTTTCAGCTCCAGTGTGTGAAGTTTTTAAAATATTAACTTTGTACCGAAATAACTGACGAACACTCCGCCGACCGTCGCTCCGCAGCCGCGACCCAATCCGAGGTGGAGGCCCTGCAGGATCCCCTGAGCCGACGTCCTCAGAGCCGGGGGCACCGCGGCGCTCAGGAAGGAGATACAGGCCGCCCAAACCGAGGCGTGAGTCACACCTGGAGGACACACAGACAAATGTATTCACTTTTATTGACCAGTTATTGATAAATGTAATGCACTGTGTCAGGCCTGGTGCAGCCTCCTCCCTCTGTCTGCTTCATTCTGCGAATTTCTCTCAAGCAGCTAAAACCGAAGAAGAAACACAAACCGGGAATTAGATGAGCCCTCAGTAGAGGGCAGAACCACGCCCTCTGCTGGCGAAAACCCTGTCCTCCCTATACAACTGATGCAATATGTATCAATTTTGATCATGCACATATCTCCTTCCCTACTTGATCTGCTGACCTGTAACTCCACAACTGCGCAGGAGACCTTAGACTGGTCTTCAGTGCCAAGTTTGATTATCCTGACTTCAGCACTTGCAGAGATATCGGACCGGACATACACACATACATACATAGATACATACCCAGCCAGATACCGCACCGAATGCAATAACACCGCTGACGTTCGTCAGGCGTGGTTAATTAGCTTCCCACAGTGGCTAAGCTAATGCTAACAGTTAGCGGCTAAGTTAGCAGGAAGCCACAGTTTAAGAGTTTGTCACTTTGTGTCGCTTTTTGTCTTGTCATTTATGTTGTTTTGTGTTATGTGTTTTGTCGTTTTCTGTCTAGCTTGTATCGTCTTGCGCCTTGTTTGTGTTGTTTTGTGTCTTGTTTGTTTCATTTCCTTTCTTATTCTGCTCCTATTGTGACTTGTCTTTTTTGTCTTGTTTGTGTATACTTGTAACTCATTTGTGTCATTTTGTGCCCTGTAAGTGTGGTTTTGTGTCTTGTTTTTGTCAGTTTATGTCACTTTGTGCCGATAGTAACTCTCATTAATGAAGAAGTCTAGTCATGAATGTCAGGTTTTCTGCTCTCATGCGGTTAAAATATAACATTTATTGTAAATCAGTTCTAAATATCGGTTATCGGCCTTTATTGATCACCAATAACCAGTCGATCCCTAATTTTTACTGTATATTTTAGCCTTTTAGTCACAATAACACTGAAAAAGACACAAGAGTCAACCATATTTTAACTTATATTTCAGATAAACTGAGGAAACGGCTTCATTTCATCAAGTTAAAACCGTAAACTGAGCTGATGGCTGAATTATAAAGCACTCTTTGTTTCTAAAAACACCAATAAAGCTGCATTTCTGACTGTAGAATAAGCTACACGATTATGAAACTCCAGTATTTGGTGCTGCAGCTGAGAAGAAGTTCAGATGTTCTAAAATCTGTCGGCCAAACTTCCACTGTGTCGCTTTTGTTTTTTCACACTCGTCTTCAACGAGCATTTTGCCTCTCTGAAAGAACAGCTGAGAGTCTCAACATTTGTCTTCACACTTCCTTCGTCGGGGTCGATGAAGCCGAGATCGCAACACAACACAAAGGAAAATATGATTCAGCCGCGCCACAATAATGAAACACACAAGCCTAGAAAAAAAAATAATACAGTAACACAGTATTTATGGAGAAAATCAGGCTGTCTGGGACTTTATCGGTTGTTTTAACACAATTTTACATTTAGATTTTCATATATTTATAAACTTAGACCGTCATTTTTTCTACAACAGGTTTTATTTAATGTTACATTTTTGTAATGTTACAAAAAACGTGACAAATTTCAGTTTTTTTAAGATCTTATATTCTGTCTGTTTTTTGCTGCATTACAAGTTTGTTTCATGTGTCGTTTTATGTCTAGTTTGTGTTATTTGATGTCTTTTTTGTGGTGTTTTATGTCTAGTTGTTATTGTTAGGGCCTTTTTGTGCTATTTTGTGTCTTGTTTGTGTTGTTTTGTGGCTTTTTTGTATCGTTTTCTTTGTTGTTGGTTATATTTTGTGTCTAGTTTGTGGCGTTTGTGACGCTTTTGTGTGTTGTTTGTGTTGATTTGTGTCTCATTTTTCTTTTGTGGTTTTCTTTTGTGTTATTCTTTAAGACGTCAGTATTATATTCAGCAATGATCCAGACATCTTAAGTTCACGCCTTTTTATTAAAACCTGCAGGAGAAATAAAATCAGGACTGTTCTTGTGACTGATTCGAGTCTTTAAGTGCCTCCTGCTGTTGATTTCAAGACAAAGTTGATTAAAAAAACGAATCAAATCCAGATAAAATTCAAAATATTCCAACTATAGAACACAAACCTTCCTATTTTTGGGTTTTTTGACTGTTTGTTTTCACACTAAATCACATTCTTAGCTTTAAAGAACTACAAAAATGAAGGCAACAGAGTGGATTGTAAGGATTTATGTTACTGTAAAGGTGATTTTACAATAATTTATTTCTATACTTTGTGTCTGCAAAATCAGCGTTATCCAACATTAAGAGGAAAAACACAAAAAATAATGAGTTAATCAACATTTCCGTGTTAGAAAGCAATAATGCGTGACACTGCAGGATGCTGCTGTAATGCTAACCTCAGTGTCCTCCTATATTACTGCACCTGAACCGTTTCATTTCCTGTTGGAGCTCTACTTCCTGTCTGAAACCTTAAACAGTCACAGTCACTGCTAGAAGCTTTTCACACTTTATCACCTCAAAGCTAACATCAGACGACACAAACGACAAACTGGAGACAAAATGGCACACAAAACAACATGAAAAAGGTACAAAACGACACAGAAAAGCACAAAACAACACAAAAGGCCGCAACAATAACAACTAGAAACAAAACAACACAAACTAGATACAAGAAAGCAACAAAATAACACAAATTAGACCCAAAACAACATGAAAAATGCACAAAGCTACACAAACTAGACAAAAATAACACAAAAAAGGCCCAGCAATAACAACCAGACACAAATCAACACATACGACTCAAAAAAGGCACAAAAGAAAGCAGACACAAAATAACACAAAAAGGCCCCAACAGTAACAACTACAAACAAAGCAACACAAACTAGACACAAAACACCACAAAAAGGCACACAGCAACAAAAAATAGACACAAAACACCACAAAAAGGCACAAAGCAACACAAAATAGACACAAAACACCACAAAAAGGTAAATAGCAACACAAAATAGACACAAAACACCACAAAAAAAAGGTAAAAAGCAACACAAAAAGGCACAAAGCAACACAAAATAGACACAAAACAACACAAAAAAGGGTCAAAAGCAACACATACTAGACACAAAATACCACAAAAAAGGCACAAAACACAAACCAGATACAAAATGACATAAACGACATCACAAAACAACACAAAAGACACAAAAGAGCACAAAAAGGCACAAATCAGACGCAAAATAACGCATAAAGGTGTCAACAAAAACTACAAACAAAACACATACTAGACACAAAAAAGGCACAAAACAACACAAACTAGATACAAAACACCACAAAAAAGGCACAAAACACAACCTGGATCCAAAACACCACAAAAAAGGTAAAAAGCAATACAAAATAGACACAAAACACCACAAAAAAGGCAAAAAGCAACAATAACTAGACACAAATGACATCACAAAACACAAAAAAGGCACAAAACAGACACACAATAACACATAAAGGCCCCAACAATAACAACTACAAACAAAGCAACAGAAACTACACACAAAACAACACAAAAAAGGCACAAAACAACACAAACCAGCACAGACTATCCTGTACTGAAACAGCTTCGTATCAGTTATTTTCCGCGAGTTTGCTGGAAACTGTGGGAAGTTTTATCAGGAAAACATTTCAGTTCAATGAATCCAACTCATGTGACTTTTATTAACCAGTGCAGCATTTAGAAGCACAAACTGCAGCAGATAAAGATGTGAAACGAGAGACAAACACCTGAGAAAAGGTGCTTAATTTAAAACAAACTGCAGTAAAATGTGACCAGAGAAGTGCTGGTGTCTGAGCTGAGGTTTGTTTTAGACGTCCGCCCTGAGAAAACACGACGACTCACTGAGCAAACAATGAAAACGAGCTCACAGCTTCACTTCCTGTTTCTGCAGTACAGCAGCAAAACCATCTACAAGTTTCAGAATATTTCATGTTTTACAGCTTCAGACTGTTTTCAAGACGAATTCTGGGTTTTTATGTCGAGCTTCAAGTGTTGTTTGTGTCATTACATATCCAGTTTGTGGTGTTTTGTGTCTAGTTGGCATTGTTTGGGCTTTATTTGTGTGTCGTTTGTGTCCAGTTTGTGTTAATTTGTGTCTTGTTTTTCTTTTGTGTTTGGGTTGTACCATGTTGTGCTCTTTGTGTGTTGATTGTGTCATTATGTGTCAGGTTCGTGTTGCCTCGTGCCTTTTATTGTTTCATCTGTTATATGGGTTTAAATGTCTAATTTGTGTCGTTTTGTGCCTTTTTTGCGGTTTTGTGTCTAGCTGGTGTCATGTTATGCCTTTTTGTGGTACTTTGTGTGTCGTTTGTGTTGTTTTGAATCTAGTTATTGTTTGGGCTTGTCGTTTGTGTCATTTTGTGGTGTTTTTTGTCTAGTTTGTGTTTTGTGTCTCATTTTTCATTTGTGTTTGGTTCACACCATTTTGTGCCCTTTTTGTGTTGTTCTGTGTGTTTTTTTGTGTCTAGTTTGTGTCATTTTGTTATTTTGTGTCTATTTGGCATAATTTTGTGACTTTTTTGTCTAGTTGTCTTTGTCTAGTTGTTATTGTTTGTGCCTTTTTTGTGTACCGGTGTCGATTTGGGTCGAGTTTGTGGTGTTTTGTGTGTTTTTGTGTTATTTTGTGTCTAGTTGGCATAATTTTGTGCCTTTTTTGTGTTGTTTTGTGGTGTACAATGTGTTTTTTTGGTCATTTTGTGCCCTTTTTGTGGTGTACAATGTGCTTTTGGTCATTTTGTGCCCTTTTTGTGGTGTCTAATGTGTTCTTTTGGTCATTTTGGGCCCTTTTTGTGGTGTACAATGTGTTCTTGGTCATTTTGGGCCATTTTTGTGGTGTACAATGTGTTTTGTCATTTTGTGCCCTTTTTGTGGTGTATAATGTGTTTTTTTTGGTCATTTTGTGCCCTTTTTGTGGTGTACAATGTGTTTTTTGGTCATTTTGTGTCATTTTGTGCCCTTTTTGTGGTGTACAATGTGTTTTTTTGGTCATTTTGTGCTCTTTTTGTGGTGTACAATTTGTTTTTTTGGTCATTTTGTGTCATTTTGTGCCCTTTTTGTGGTGTACAATGTGTTTTTTTGGTCATTTTGTGTCATTTTGTGCCCTTTTTGCGGTGTATAATGTGTTTTTTTGGTCATTTTGTGCCCTTTTTGTGGTGTACAATGTGTTTTTTTGGTCATTTTGTGTCATTTTGTGCCCTTTTTGCGGTGTATAATGTGTTTTTTTGGTCATTTTGTGTCATTTTGTGCCCTTTTTGTGGTGTACAATGTGTTTTTTGGTCATTTTGTGCCTTTTTTGTGTTGTTTTGTGGTGTATAATGTGTTTTTTGGTCATTTTGTGTCCTGTGTGTGTTCAGGACTACTGGAACTGAAAGTTGAAAATGTGGTGATTACATCTTTATCTCTCTGTTTTTACTGTTTCTGACTTTAGAAAAAGGTTCAGTTTTGGTCATTTTGTCAAAGAAAACTTGCTTTTCAACTCTGCTCGTGGTTTCCAGTTTTCAGAAGGTTAATTTCATCTCATGATTATTTTCTGCTAACATAAATAACCACCCTCAGCTGTGTTTGACTGATTTAGTTCATGAACTTCACTGCTTCCTCCTTCATCGTTCCACTAAGCAGCAGATCCTGGAGGCCGCCTGATAAGCTTCCTGTTGGACAAACAATCGCTTCCTGCAGACCAGCTAACATTTACCTTGAAGGACCTCCATGGGCAGCACCGTCCAGGCGTTCTGCAGGTACGAGATGTACAGGTAGCGGGCCGTGTTGCAGGCCAGGCCGATGTACAGAACTCTGCAAGAGAAGGGCCAGGTGTAGCATCACTGTTCAGTCACTCCTTCAAAATAAGAGCTCTTGTTAAAACAGACTTTTTTGCTTCTAATTTGGCAACATATTTGCAGGACAAACAGCCTGACGCACCCTCTGCTCGTCATTTAACTCAGACCGTTTCACTGTTTGCTCAAATTAAACAGGTTTACTAACAGCACGCCTGCAGACAGAAGCTGAAAACACAATTAATGTGGTTTTAAAAATCCAAGCTGGAGTTCCCCAAATGATTATGGGATTCAAGCTAGTGTGCTAAAATAAAACAAATAACTGATAAGAGCTGCTCATCACAAAATAAACATGTTATCAACCGATTTATTTGAAGGTATTATTATTATTTAGACTCATTTAGAGCTGTGACTTGTTGTCAACTATTAAATTAATCATTAATGTCTAAGATAATTCAGTTTGAGGGGGAAAACAGAAAAAATTCTTCCATTGCAGCTTCTTAAATGTGATTATTTCTATTTTTTTCTTCCTCTAGGACAGTAAGCTGAATATATGTAGTTTTCTAGGCATTTGAGGATGTTATTTTGGACATTTTTCACCCATTTTCTGACATTTTAGAAGCAAGTTACACGTTTATTTAGAGCATCTTGCTGAAAGTTTTCCAGTGAAATAAAACTGAGCTGCAGAAAACTACAAAAAACATGAACTTTATCAAAGGTTTTTCAGGTTAGAGGCACAAAAAGTCAACAGAACCATAAATTGCTACACAAAACTATTACTTATTTCCTCACATTTTTCCATTTTTTCCAATAATAGTTCAGGGTTTTTTTTTTGTTGCATTTTTGAGACTTTTAGGACAAACAAAAACAAAACTAAAAACAACGTTAGTCAGTTAAAAGTGAGTTTCTCCATTAATCCTGTATTTGTTTAGTTCATAAAATGTCTTATTTTGGCTGAAAAAGCATCAAACACCTGGAGACATTCAGTTTACCAGTTTACACACGTGGACAAAATTGTTGGTACCCCTCAGTTAAAGAAGGAAAAACCCACAATTCTCACTGAAATCACTTGAAACTCACAAAAGTAACAATAAATAAAAATTTATTGAAAATTAAATAATCAAAAACAGCCATTACTTTTGAATTGTTGATTAACATAATTATTTAAAAAAACAAACTAATGAAACAGGCCTGGACAAAAATGATGGTACCTCTATAAAAGATTGAAAACTATTTGACCAGAGTGACATGATTAACTCAGGTGTGTCATTTAATTGACATCACAGGTGTTTCCAAACTCATAATCAGTCAGTCTGCCTATTTAAAGGGAGACAAGTAGTCACCCTGCTGTTTGGTGAAAAGGTGTGTACCACACTGAACATGGACAACAGAAAGCGAAGGAGAGAATTGTCCCAGGACATCCGAAAAAAATTATAGACAAACATCTTAACCCTTTAAGCTTCAGTGTACCGCCGGCGGTACACTTACTAATTTGCATAGGAATTTCAAGAATGTCCGACGGGTGCAAACGCGATTATACAAACACTATACACCGATGGAAAGCTTAGATTCTCATGAATCCGCCGGTATAAACCACTTTCAGATGCGATTACCACAGCGGGTGAGAAAAACACATTTGTCCGACAAAAACAAATATCCATCCATCCGTTCTCTATACACGGCTTCAAAGCACACAGCGCGACTCACATTTCCGGGTTTATTATTACACACAGAAAAAAAGATTCCACAAAAAACGGCCATAATCCAACCTTTTACATCCAGATGACACAAGCCAGTAAAGTATTTAGTCCAAAACATGTCCTGAAGTCGTATAAAATCCCCGAATCGGTCGTTTTCAAGGAAATGCACCTCCCGATGCGCGTCCAATATTCCCCGTATTTTTCGTAATTTTTTTATTTAAAAATAGAATATTAGCGATTTTTTGTACTGAAAACGGCTGGAATTGACTGAAGCTTAAAGGGTTAAAGGTAAAGGCTATAAGAGCATCTCTAAACAGCTTGAAGTTCCTGTGACAACAGTGGCTCATATTATTCAGAAGTTCAAGACCCACGGGACAGTAGCCAACCTCCCTGGACGTGGCCGCAAGAGGAAAATTGATGACAAATTGAAGAGACGGATCGTTGGAATTGTATCCAAAGAGCCCAGAGCAACCTCCAAAGAAATTAAAGGTGAACTCCAAGGCCAAGGTACATCAGTGTCAGATCGCACCATTCGTCGTTGTTTGAGCCAAAGTGGACTTCATGGGAGACGACCAAGGAGGACACCACTGCTGAAAAAAACTCATAAAAAAGCCAGACTGGAATTTGCAAAAATGCATGTTGACAAGCCACAAAGCTTCTGGGAGAATGTCCTTTGGACAGATGAGACCAAACTGGAGCTTTTTGGTAAGGCACATCAACTCTATGTTCATAGACTCAAAAACCAAGCATACGAAGAAAAGAACACTGTCCCTACGGTGAAACATGGAGGAGGCTCAGTAATGTTTTGGGGCTGCTTTGCTGCATCTGGCACAGGGTGTCTTGAAAGTGTGCAAGGTACGATGAAATCTGAAGACTATCAAGGCATTCTGGAGAGAAATGTGCTGCCTAGTGTCAGAAAGCTTGGTCTCAGTCGCAGGTCATGGGTCTTCCAACAGGACAACCATCCAAAACACACAGCCAAAAACACCCAAGAATGGCTGAGAGAAAAGCGTTGGACTATTCTAAAGTGGCCTTCTATGAGCCCAGATCTGAATCCCATTGAACATATGTGGAAGGAGCTGAAACATGCCATTTGGAGAAGACACCCATCAAACCTGAGACAACTGGAGCTGTTTGCTCATGAGGAGTGGGCCAAAATACCTGTTGACAGCTGCAGAACGCTCATTGACAAATACAGAAATCGTTTAATTGCAGTGATTGCCTCAAAAGGTTGTGCAACAAAATATTAAGTTATGGGTACCATCATTTTTGTCCAGCCCTATTTCATTAGCTTGTTTTTTTAAATAATTATGTTAATCAACAATTCAAAAGTGATGGCTGATTTTGATTATTTAATTTTCAATAAATTTTTATTTATTGTTACTTTTGTGAGTTTCAAGTGATTTCAGTGAGAATTGTGGGTTTTTCCTTCTTTAACTGAGGGGTACCAACAATTTTGTCCACGTGTGTATGTTCAGGATTTTTAGCAATAACAATCCACCAATACTCTCAAATAAATCTGTTTTTATTATAGTTTGAACTAAAGATTGAATTTATGGCTGCAAACTAAAGTCAAAACATGTTCGCTACACAAAATTATACCTATTTTTATTACATTTCCTTTCATTTTTCCAATAACAGACAACATTTTTTTTCCTTTTTTTAGGACTAACAACAAATTAAAACCAAAAAAACACAGAAATATTCTAGATGAACCACTTAAAAGGTAGATTCTTGATAAAAAAATGTATTTGTGTGACACATAAAATGATCTTAAATTGTG
Source organism: Acanthochromis polyacanthus (assembly GCF_021347895.1). NCBI lineage: Eukaryota > Metazoa > Chordata > Actinopteri > Pomacentridae > Acanthochromis > Acanthochromis polyacanthus. Next base: position 10,725,103 of record NC_067134.1, on the reverse strand, counting down.
TTATTTTGGCTGAAAAAGCATCAAAAACCCAGAGAGATTGATTTACCAGCTCTGATAGTAGAAAAGCTGCCATTAGAGGCACATGAAAGCGTGTTTAGTATTTAATGAAATCTTTTTCAAACACTGCGTTCTTTCTCTTTAACTTAGAAGCTGCTCCAGAGTCGACATCAGGTTTCTGAAATCTAACACTCGGCTCTCGAATGTCCAAACCGCCTGCGAGCTCCGGCCTGACCTCCTCTCGGACAGACAGCGAGCATCAATGACGGCTTTGTCTGCGACACCGAGGACGGACCGAACCGTTCACGCCTCAGCAAACACTTCACCAGTTTATTATCAGCAACACAAGCAGTGGAGGAGTTCTAATGTAGTAGAGACGATCTAAAAACATATTCTACATTTCCACACAACAAATAAAACTTTCTGGAGGTTTTTCTTGCATAGAATGCACAATTAACAGCTGTTAAGACTATTCCAGGTTTAACAAGTATAAGTTGAGTGTTTTTGGTTCCAAACTTGGTTTCATTTGGTCCAGATGGAGGAAGCGGTGAGTTTACAGGTTTATTTTCATTTTAGTCCTATTTGACCAGTTTAAGTTCAGTGATTAAAGACCTAGACTTGGTTTTGATGGTATTTAAAAAAAAAACTGTAAAATCCTCTTTTTTTCCCCCATTTCTAAAGTCGTTCTGGTTCTTGAAGTCCACATTTAATAAATTTGATTGGAGTATTTTTGGTTCTAAACCTGGTTTCATTTGGTACAGATGAAGAATTAGCCATGAATTCCTCTCTCATTTTTAGCAGTTTTCTTGCTCAAATTAAATTGAATACGTTAATTATAGACCTCATTTGGTCTAAATAGTATTAAAAAAACCTTTAAAATCATCTTTTTTATTGCTTCCACATGTCGTGTAAAACTTTCTGGAGTTTTTCTTCTTCACATAATCCACATTTATCAGCTTTAAGTGGAGTGTTTCTGCTTCTAAACTTGGTTTTGTGTGGTCCACATGGAGATTTAAATGAAAATTCCACTTCTTTTCCCATTTTTATGATTTATTGCATTCTAACTTTGCTATTCTACACATTTCTTAGTTGTATTCTTGTATTCATGGTTGCTCTGTTTCCATGGAGGTTCAGGACTTCAGATTTCAGACTAAAACGAAGCACAGAGAGTGAAAACGTGATCTTACCTGACGTGTCCGACCAGCTCGATGAACTTGTGGCTGGTGAAATAAGCGGCGAGCTCTGAGATGTGGCTGAGGACGGAACAAACCCCGTACAGGGTGTTGGTTCCCTTCAGGTCCTCCAGGTGCCAGTAGAGGAAGCTGAAGACGAAGCCGTAGCCGAAGCCCATGAACCAGGCGACGAACAGCACGGAGCTGTAGCGGACGCTACACAGCAGCTTCAGCAGGTCGCTGTAGTGGAACTCCTGCTCGGGGCTGCTCGGGGTCTGGTCCGAGGAGCCGGACTCGGGGGTGGAGGTCTGAGGGCTGGCCGAGTCCTCCACCACCTCTGGAAGCTCCTGCTGGTAGTCGCCGCCCTTCTCAAAGTAGAACTGCGTGGCCACGATGAAGGCCACGCCCATCAGCACGCCGAACACGATGAAGGCGATCTGGTAGTTGTGCAGCCGATAGTCGGGCAGGACGCAGCCAACGCCGTCGATCAGGACGCTGAGGTGGGTGTGGTCGATCCAGATGCCCACCAGCAGCATGGCCACGCCCCAACCCAGAGACCCCCACATCCGCTGCAGGCCGTAGCGGTCGCGGGCTTTCCCCAGGTACTGCAGCGTGACGGTGTCCACGATGGTGACGGCGGGGGCGCTGAAGAACTCACCCACGATGATGACCAGCAGGATGAGCAGGAAGATGGTCTCCACCTGGTCCTGGTTGTAGATGATCTGGAACTTCTTCTTGGAGGTGGTGGTCGGGGTGGTGGTGGTCTGCAGGGTGGTGTTTGGAGGCGGCTGGGTGGTAACAGGAGCTGAGGTCATGTTGGCGTCGTCGCTCCGTCTGAGTCTGTGCAGGACGCTGAAGTAAGAGTCCATTAGCTCAGGAAGTCCAGGCAGGTCCAGGAGGCTCCGGCGGCTCCTGGTCCGGTTGGTGGGGCCGCTCTGAATGGTGGAGCCGCTCTGAATGGTGGAGCCGCTCTGAATGGTGGCGTTGCTTTGAGGGAGCGTCGTCGTCATCAGGGGCGGCAGCGTCGTCACGGGAGACGCTCCGATCTCCTCGCATTTCATCTCGGCCGGCTTGACGAAGCCGATGCCGCAGTTGAAGAAGAGCCAGCAGAGGACGGAGAACAGCAGCACGGCCTTGCCCTTCTTGAAGCGGTCGGCCACCACGCCCCAGAAGGGGGCGCTGCAGAACTCGATGAAGTAGCGGATGCCCACCAGCAGCCCGCTGCGGCTGGCCGACATGCCCAGCTGCTTGTAGTAGACGGGCAGCAGCGGGTGCAGCGAGCCATAGGCGGCGTAGAAGAAGAAGTAGAAGACTTTGGAGACCAGCAGGTGGCTGTTGATGCGGAGACACATGCGCTCGCAGCAGTCGATGGAGTCGGGCTGCGCCGCCACCGTCTGCTCGGGCGGAGCCTCCGAGGCGGCGTCCTGCCGAGCCATCGACAGCGTGTTGAAGGGCTCGGCCAGAACATACTTCCTCTTCTGCTCCTCCTCGTCGTCGGTCAGGATGGCAACCTTGTCGTCAGCGGCCATATCTGGACGATAAGAAAATGAGGAGAAACAAATGAGCTGCTGCTGAGTCTAACGTCTTAAAAACACACGTTTAACAGTGAACAGTGGTTCAAATATAGTAACACGTGAAGGAAAACTGAAAGAAATCAAGATATTTTTACAATACTTAGGATTTTTAGCAACAAAGCATGTTAAACACACCACTTTTTACACTGTATATCACTGTTATTTTATTAGGAAGAACATGGTTTACATTTAGACTCTTTCTACTTGTGTTTATATTTTTAGGACAGATCTTTCAACATATATTTATTATATTTTTGGGACATATTTTTCTATTTACATTTATATTTTTAGGATATTTTTTGTACTTCTCTTTACATTTCCGAGATTTATTTTACACTTTTTGAAGACATATTTTTATATTAGTGTTTATATTTTAAGACATATTTTTCTACCATTTTAAGATATATTGTTCTACTATTTTCGGTCATATTTTTCGACTTATGTTTATATTTTTAGGACATATTTTTCACTTTTTTAAGACATATTTTTCTACTATTTTAGGTCATATTTTTCTACTTATTTATATTTTTTAGGACATATTTTTCTACTACTTTAGGTCATATATTTCTACTTATGTTTATATTACCAAGACATATATTTCTACTTACGTTTTTATTTTTAGGACATAATTTTCTACTATTTTAGGTCATATTTTTCTATTTACATTTATATTTTTAGGACATATTTTTCGAGGAGGAATGTAAATTTGTACATATATATATATATATATATATATATATATATATATTATTATTATTTGTTGCAAAAAGTATGAACTATGTCATTGCACCCCAATACTGATTTGAAATAAGAAGAAGAAGAAGAAGAAGGACATATTTTTCTACTATTTCAGGTCATATTTTTCGACACGTTTATATTTCGAGTACACATTTTTCTACTACTTATGTTTATATTACCAAGACATATACGTTACGTTTTTATTTTTAGGACATATTTTTCTACTATTTTAGATCATATTTTTCTATTTACATTTATATTTTTAGGACATATTTTTCTACTATTTCAGGTCATATTTTTCTACTTGGGTTTATATTTTTAGGACATATTTTTCTACTTATGTTTATATTACTAAGACATTTTTTGTACTTAGGTTTATATTTTAGGACATATTTTTTCTACTATTTCAGGTCATATTTTTCTACTTATGTTTATATTTTTAGGACATATTTTTCTACTATTTCAGGTCATATTTTTCTACTTATGTTTATATTTTTAGGACATATTTTTCTACTATTTTAGGTCATATTTTTCTACTTATGTTTATATTTTTAGGACATATTTTTCTACTATTTCAGGTCATATTTTTCTACTTATGTTTATATTTTTAGGACATATTTTTCTACTACTTTAGGTCATATTTTTCTACTACTTTAGGTCATATTTTTCTACTTATGTTTATATTACTAAGACATTTTTTGTACTTAGGTTTATATTTTTAGGACATATTTTTCAACGTCTGTTTACATTTTTGGGACATTTAAAATTTTTTAAGACATTTTTCTACTTGTGTTTATATTTTTAGGACCTAATTTTATACTTTTTTAGGACTTAATTTTTTAGTATTTCAGGACATATTTTCCTGCTTATGTTTATATTTCTAGGACATATTTTCCTATTTATGTTTATATTTTTAGTTCGTATTGTTCTATTTATGTTTACATTTTCAGGACATATTTGAGTGATTTTAAAGAGGAGAATTTCTGCTTCATCTGTAGAGGAAACAATAAAAACATATCCGTCTCTCACGCTGTTTCTTTCTCTGCTGTAAAAGCTTTTAATAATCTGGAGGTTTTCCAGCATCAATATTTTTTCTCTAAGTCTGGCAGAAGTCAAACAGCCGATAGAGCTAAAAATAGATCCGTCTTCAGTGGAACATTCACAGCTTTAAATACAGCAGCTGGATCGACCAAGTTGATTTTTTACACTAGAAAATGCTTAGAAATCAATGGATGTGAACGCTACCTCTAAAAACTTTTGTATTATATTTGTTATCATAAATAAAATAAAGGTTTCACACATATATAACAGTTTGAAGTTGATGAGAAGAGTCTAAATGTTGAGGCTCATGATGCAGACCTGAAAGAAAAACAGTTAAATAAGAAATATTTCTGTATTTATATTAGTTTTTAGCCACATAATGCACATTTAACTACTGTAAATGGAGTATTTTTGGATCTAAATCTGGTTTTATGTGGTCCAGATGAAGAAAAAGATGTAAAATCATCTTCTTTCTATGTACACAAATGGAATAAATGGGTTTTGAACAGTCTTTGGATTATTTTTGTTCATAAAATGCAGAGTTAAAGGATTTGACTGCACCGGTTTTCTTATCTAAACCTGGTCTGGTGGTTAAAATGTCGTTTGAATGCAAACTTTGGACCCTTAGAGGAATTCAAACCCTATTTATGATCAATTCATCAATCAAGCTTTGCAATATCTCTATTGAAAATTGGTTTATAAGCAGCTAAGGAAACACAGAATGGCAAAAAATAGTTTTAATGCGTATTAAAATGATAAAATAAGACAGAATATTGATGTGTAAAGAAGACAAAAGCAGTACAATTAATAAATTGGTCAAATAAATGAAACTACAATCTAAAATAAAAACTATCTGACTAAATTAAAGCAGTAAATAAGTACCACCGTGTATTTTGAGGACCCCTGCAGGTCGTCGGACCACAACCGTCTGATGTCTACACGGAAGTATGAGACATTTGGAACAAAGCCGCAGCTCATTTTAAACCGCCAACACACCAAACTACGTTCATTTCATGGAGAATTTAAGGAAATTAGGTCAAATATCGCAGCTAATTTAAACGGAGTCATTTAGGGAGAGTAAATATAAAGACTTGTGCTGTTCGTGTCGCTAAATTAAACCATTTAACCGTAATTTAAACACCGTCAACGTAAAATAAAGCTGTGAATTAAACAGTAAAGCAGATTAATTAGCTCACCTGCTCAGGTCACCGCTCCCATTAAACTATGACTGCGCAGTTTCTGTTGGATTTTTCTCTCGTCTTTCGGACATTTTTCACTAAAATAAAAATAAATGAAAACCGTCAGAATTAGTGGTTGAAATCAGCGGACAGTTTGTAAATTCACCGCCGAGGCTTCATGGTTTTGTTTCGGTGTCAATTCTCAGACTTTCTCCGGTTCTCGTCTCTCTTTGTAGTGAAGAACAACAGCAGCTCGTCAGACCGGAGCTTCCACCTGTCCGCACCGACGCACCGTCAAGCCGTCATCCCAGCCACGTCACAGCTTCCGGGATCATCCTTCACAATAAACCGCACTATTATATTATATATTAGGGACTATATTACACTGCAATACTTTAATTTATATTGTATATTTTTAAATAAATTCTATTACATTACAATGTGCCATATTATGTCATATATGCTATATATTTTTAATAAGTTGTATAACACTTTAATGTGTTATATTTTATATAACTTAAATAAATTCTATGACGTTATAATGTGTCATATCACATATTATATTGTATATTTTTAATAAATTATGTTACACAACAATGCATTCTATTATATTATTAAAAATTGTATATTTGTAGACTAAATTGTATTACATTACAAAGCATTATATTACATTATATATTTCTATAAATTCTATTGCACTACAATGCATATTATATGGTGTTATAATAAATTATACATTTTTTAAAATAAACTGCATTACACTCCAACACATTATATTACATTTTTAAAATAAATTCAATAACACTATCATATTATATTATATTGTATATTTTTATAAATTACATCGCACTACAATGCACTCCATTATATGGTGTCATAATAAATTACATTATATATTTTAAAATAAATTACATTACACTATAATGCATTATATTATCTTATTAAATTTTTCTAAATAAATTCTATCATACTACAATGCATTTTGCATTACAATATATTTTTATAAGTTCTGCTACATCACAAATCATTATATTTTCAAAATAAATGTATTACACTAAAATGCATTATATTATATCATATTACATTATATTATATTATAAAAAATAGGAAACCAATTGGCTCAGACACAGTGAAAAAAAACTAACCAGACTATAGTTACATTATGCAGCATTACTTGTTTAATTGTGGTATTATGTTTAAAATATTGTTTTAAAATCTGTCTTTATGTTGCTGATTATTAAAGGTTATGAATAACAGAGTTCATTTTTATTCTATTATCAGAAAGCATGCTGGGATTTTTATCAAATTAAAGCTTATTTTATCCAAACCAATGTGATGATTTGTCTCCTTAACATATTTTAATATTCAAGTCTGAAAAGGTCCTATTTGCTGCCTAAATTATCATGTTTTATAGCATATTTATGTGAATCAAATCAAATCAAATAGATTTTCAAACGTGAGACTAACTGATAATTTTAAAAGAAGGATTACAGCTTTACAGTTGGTATTTATTTAAGCCTCCATGTTGTTTTTTATGCTTTTGTTTGCTTTTATTTTGTCCATATTGACATCAGTCTGAGGTGAATTCTGCTCGTTTGACTTCTGACTCCTCCTAAAGTGGCTCAATTAAAGGGAAACTTCCATTAATCACAGTCAAAACATTGAAAAAACATCCCAGTAATTCATTTTAAAGACACACTTCCTGTTTAAAGCTGAGCCTCGACTGACTGTAGGAGTCTCTGTGGGGAAGATATCCAATAAAAATAAAATATTGAACCACCATTTTCCTCTTTACTGTGATTATTTAACATTTACGCAGAGAAATATTTAACTTTTGACGAAGCTCACAGTAAAATAGTGGTCAGACTTATAGAAATACACGACAAAAGTGACATTACTACATTATTACAGGAAACAAAATCAACTTTAAGTGTTGATTTGCTTCTTAAATTCCCTTTAAAGTTGTTTAATTTTAGTTTTCTGTAACATATCAGTGTTGTCCTGCTCTAGATATCTCAGTTTTGCACAATTAATCCTATTTTTGACTACATATTTGTTTTTCTTTGCGTGAAAAACGCATAAAATTAACAAAACGTAGCAGAAAAATGCATTTAATCATTTCTAAACGGCAAAGAAATAGACAGAAAGCAATAATAATCAGCGTTTTTTCAGTTTTTTGGATGTAATTCATAAAAAAGCTGTATATGAGCATGTAGGACAGCAGAAATAGCGCTAATTCTAGCTCATGTGTACAGAAAGGTGAGTGACAGTTCCTGGAAAACGCCTCGTTGCCAGGAAACGACCTGCCGCACCCAGCTGCTGCCAGAAAATGATTTGCATTGCAGTAAAACCTGCTCACCTGTAGGGGGAGCTGCAGACTTCTGGAGACGTCTTCTAGTTTCCTGTTAACAAAATCTTCAAAGGTATAAAACTTTAACGACACACAGGCTGTGATTTAATGACAAGAATGCAAATAAAAAAGAAACACTCAGTAAGAAAGTTGTTAAAAATCAATTATCAGTTATTTTTTTAGGAAAATATGCAGTTATAGAAGTATTTTGAAGTGATTTCACAGAATAACAACATAAACTGTGGTCCAGATAGAGAAAAAAAGGTGAATTTTCAGGCTTATTTTCATTCCTGTCCTGATTTTGGCCGTTTAAATACTGGAATTTATGATCTATTAGTTGTCTTTTGTGGTGTAAATGGTCTTAAATCTCAGCTTTTCTCCATTTCCACACCCCAAATAAAGATTTTTTGCAGTTTTCTTGCTGACATAATCCACATTTAGCATCTTAAAATGGAGTATTTTTGGTTCTAAGTCTGGTTTCATGTGGTCAAGATGGAGAATTAGCCACAAAATGCTATTTTTGAGCTAAATGATCTATTTTTCTGTATATTTAGGCGTTTTTTTGCTCACATAATCCACATTTAACTACTGTATGTGGAGGATTTTTGGATCTAAACCTGCTTTCATGCTGTCTAGATGAAGAAAACAGCTGTAAAATAAACATTTTTCTACTGTTTAAACAAATTAATAATTGCTTTTGCAAATACTGACGCTGTGCTTTAATCAATTTCTGGAGCCGTCTTGTCCAAACAGTCCAGATTAAATAGCACTACATTGAGTGTTTTTGGGTATAAACCTGGTTTCATGTGGATCTGATTGAGTAAAAAAGCAAATTTACAGGTTTGTTTTTATTTTAGTCCTGACTTGAGAAGCTTAAATAGAGAAATTTATGATCTGGGAGGCTTCTTTTTTGGTCTAAATGGACTAAAAAACTAATTTTTCTACATTTCCACACACCAAGTAGAGCTTTTTACAGTTTTCTTGCTTAAATAATCCACATTTAACAGCTTTAAGTGGAGTATTTTTGGATCTAAACCTGGCTTCATTTAGTCCAGATGTAGAAAAAGAGAGCATTTACAGGTTTATTTTCATTTTAGTCCTGATTTGACCAGTTTAAGTTCAGTGGTTAAAGATCTAGACTTGGTCTCATTTGGTTTAAATGGTATGAAAAAAACAGTAAAATCCAATTTTTTCTGATTGATTTCACACAGTAGGTGAAGCATTGGAGGTTTTTCTTGCATATAATCCACATTTAACAACTTTAAGTGGAGTATTTTTGGATCTAAACCTGGTTTCATTTGGACCAGATGGAGAAAAAGTCTATTTACAGGCTCATGTTCATTCTAGTCCTGATTTGACCAGTTTAAGTTCAGTCATTAAAGACCTAGACTTGGTCTCATTTGGTCTAAAAACAAACCCTGTAAAATCCTCCTTTTTACTGTTTTCACACACTGAGTAAAACTTGTAATCTGGTTTCATTTGGTTCACATGAAGAAGAAGTTGTAAAATCCTTGTTTTCATGTACACAAAAGGAATAAATGTGTTTTGCATTGTTTCTTTCCACACATGGAGTAAAACTTCTTGTTCGTATATTCCAGATTAAACACATGTATGTTGAGTTTTGAAGTGACTAAAGCTCTAGACTTGGTCTCATGTGGTCTAAAAAACTGTAAAACCCTCTTTTTTTTGTTTCCACACACTGAAACGTCTTGCTTCAGATTTCTGTTTCTGTGTCATCTACCAGTTCATGTTCGGGCAGAATAAGCTGCATCTGAAGTGCTTCTGGAGTGATTTCCTGCACAGTTTGAGAAGAATCCAACAAAACAAACTGCAGAATCTGAAATCTCTTCCAGGAAGGCAGAAAAACGCTGATGTGGGACTGAAGGAGCTCAGTAGTCCGACTCGTCTGACAGATCTCCCTGCTGCGTCCAGTGCATCCCCTTCTTCCTCTTCTTCCTCGTCCTCTCGCCCATCAGCATGGCGGCCAGCACGGTGATCACCACGGTGATGGTGATGATGAGCACGGTGACGGTCTCGGCGATGCACAGCTCCGTGTCCACGTCCATCAGCAGGTAGTCGTGGAGGACGGGCGGCGTCTTGCAGGTCAGGTTGTAGTAGTCGTCCAGGAAGAGCCGCTGGATGCTGCGCAGCTTCCTGAAGACTCTCTGCAGGTCGCAGTCGCAGTTCCAGGGGTTCCCCTCCAGCAGGATGTGGGTGCTGTAGGTGTGGATGCTCAGGAAGGTCTTGAAGTAGACGGCAGACATGCGGTTGTCGGCCAGGTTGAGCAGCGTCATGCTGGTGAGCGGCTTGAACACGCCCAGCTCCGTGTCGCTGATGCGGTTCCCGGCCAGATTGAGGACCTCCAGCGAGCGCAGCATGGAGAAGATGCCGCTCTTCAGCGAGCCCAGCTGGTTGTCCTGCAGGTGGAGCTGCCGCAGGGCGCTCATGGGCGAGAAGGACCTCACCTGGATGCTGTGGATGCTGTTGCTGCTCAGGTTCAGCCTCTGCAGGCCGTCCAGATGCAGGAAGCTGCGGCTGTCCAGGCTGGTCAGGCGGTTGTGGGAGAGCTGCAGCTCCCGCAGGAAGACCAGGCCCACGGAGAAGCCTTCAGTCAGCGAGGAGATCCGGTTCCAGCTCAGGTCCAGCTTCTGCAGGAACTCCAGCTGGGAGAAGCTGCCGTCCTCCACCAGGCTGATGTTGTTGCTCTGCAGCAGCAGCACTCGCAGCTTTCTGTTGCTGCTGAAGGAGGAGGTGGTGATGGAGGAGATGAGGTTGTCGGACAGGTCCAGCAGCTCCGTGGTGCTCGGGACTCGGCTGGGCGGCTCGGTCAGCTGAGCCCGAGAGCAGATGGTGAACTTGGGTTCTCTTTGACAGTCACAGCCGAGTTCACACCAGGAGCTGTGAGACCTGCAGGACGCCTCAGACAGCAGCAGCAGCAGAAAGACCGACGGCTTCATGGCTCTGAAACGACCAAGAAGAAACACCTGAGGCTGGAGATCTGATAAACCAGCAGAATCTCACTCTTTATGGGCTCAGAATCTCACTCTTTATGGACTCAGAATCTCACTCTTTATGGACTCAGAATCTCACTCTTTACGGGCTCAGAATGTCACTCTTTATGGACTCAGAATCTCACTCTTTATGGACTCAGAATCTCACTCTTTATGGACTCAGAATCTCACTCTTTATGGACTCAGAATCTCACTCTTTACGGACTCAGAATCTCACTCTTTATGGACTCAGAATCTCACTCTTTACGGACTCAGAATCTCACTCTTTATGGGCATAGAATCTCACTCTTTACAGGCTCACAATCTCACTCTTTATGGGCTCACAATCTCACTCTTTACAGGCTCAGAATCTCACTCTTTACAGGCTCACAATCTCACTCTTTACAGACTCAGAATCTCACTCTTTACGGACTCAGAATCTCACTCTTTATGGGCACAGAATCTCACTCTTTACAGGCTCAGAATCTCACTCTTTACGGGCTCAGAATCTCACTCTTTACGGGCTCAGAATCTCACTCTTTACGGGCTCAGAATCTCACTCTTTACGGGCTCAGAATCTCACTCTTTACAGGCTCAGAATCTCACTCTTTACGGGCTCAGAAGCTCACTCTTTATGGGCTCAGAATCTCACTCTTTACGGGCTCAGAATCTCACTCTTTACGGGCTCAGAATCTCACTCTTTACGGGCTCAGAATCTCACTCTTTACGGGCTCAGAATCTCACTCTTTATTGGCTCAGAATCTCACTCTTTATTGGCTCAGAATCTCACTCTTTACAGGCTCAGAATCTCACTCTTTACGGGCTCAGAAGCTCACTCTTTATGGGCTCAGAATCTCACTCTTTACGGGCTCAGAATCTCACTCTTTACGGGCTCAGAATCTCACTCTTTACGGGCTCAGAATCTCACTCTTTACGGGCTCAGAATCTCACTCTTTACGGGCTCAGAATCTCACTCTTTATTGGCTCAGAATCTCACTCTTTACAGGCTCAGAATCTCACTCTTTATGGGCTCAGAAGCTCACTCTTTATGGGCTCAGAATCTCACTCTTTACGGGCTCAGAATCTCACTTTTTATTGGCTCAGAATCTCACTCTTTACGGGCTCAGAATCTCACTCTTTACGGGCTCAGAATCTCACTCTTTACAGGCTCATTTCTGGATCTGAAGTGGACTAAAGCTCAGCAGATTTCATGTTTTCGGTCTTCACTTCAGTTTCTACATCTTCTCTGGGTATTACTCTCAAAATGTTCTTTTCCACCATTCGGTAACAAAACCTGGCTGTTAGAAGATGATCTTAAATCTTCTCCATGTTTCTACAGACATTAGTAACTGAGAAAAAACAGAAAATTAGAGAAGCTGAAGGTTCTGAATGTGCTCCTCTGTTGATTTATAATCATGGATAGACGTCGCAGTCCAAGCTGTCAGTGTTACACAACATTTAATGAAGCCCAGTGGAGCAGAATTATCCGTAGATCACAGAGTCTCCTTCCACTGATCCGGTGTGAAATCCACTAATCTAGAAGTGACGGATCTGAAACCTCTTAGAAAGACGAACGCAGAACCATTTGTGAATGAAAAAAGTGAAATCTGCTGTAAAAAGACAGAAAAAAAGGATATTTGTATTGAATATTTTATTGACGTCTGTCTTTTTAGTCATTTTTGAGAAACCACACATTGATCATATCAGTTTTTTTTAAAATAACTAAGAAACGAAAAATATATTTTACCTGTAAAACTGTTAAAAAACATTATTAAAATCACAAAAAACTGTATTGACTTACATGTGAAATGACATTGTTTTACTGTATTTTAATCCACTATTAAATATCCTTTTTTCACAGATGTTTTCTCATATTTATAAGACAAAAAAAGGTAAATTTTAGCAGCTATTTTACAGAATTTTCCAGTTTTGTTAAATCACAATAAATAAAATTAATATACATTTTAAACTTTAAAATGTAAAAACAAATTCTGCTTTTACAAAACAGAATTTATTTTTCTACACGCGTTTCGCTGTTTTAAATTTGCTAAAAATATACATAATTACAGATTTCTGCAGCTCTTCTTAAAAAGCATCAAAGTCCAGTACTCATTTTAATTCCCTTTAAGGCTGTTACTATTTGGATTGAAATCAGATTAAAATATTCTAGATGTCTGTTTTACCATAGAAACGGTAATTAATCACATTTTTGATTATATATTGTTTTCCTTTGTATGAAAAACCCATTAAATAATAAAACAACCATAAAAATGGATTTAAATGTGTTTAACCATTTCCAAATTGCAAAGAATTAGACAGAAAATCCAATAAAAGTGACAATAATAAACATTTTTTTGAATTTATAGGCTATTTTTCGATGTATTTCTGCAAGATTTTAATTGTTTTATGGGATTTTAATTGTATTTTCAGTTTTGTGTCTGGATGAGCATCAGTTTTACTTTAAAAAAATCCACAATCTGACTCGGCAGAGGAATTTTTCCACATTTTAGCACCAGTTTTTGTCCAAAAAAATGACAGACTGAACAGCAGAATATAGAAAATCAATGAAATCAAACCAATAATAGGTTTAGTTTGTCGCCTCCAGCTGTTTGTAGGAGTTTTTTCTGTGAGTTACTTAAATAAATTCAGCTTCAGACCGCAGCAGCAAGAATTATATTAGTGTCATTTAATAATACTTATGATAAATCATCCCAGACATGGAGACAGGATGGATCAGGATCTGAAAGCAGATCACAGAGTGAACTTTACTTCACCTGTTCTATAAGCTGAAGCTCAATTAGAGTATTATTATGTATTAGACGTCATGTAATGTTCTAAACATTGCCTGAAAAGTGACTTAAATCAGATAAAATGAGTGTAAAAAGGAGTTTTAGTGTCTAAAAGAGCAGAAACACAGCGGGAATATGATATAAATATGAATAAAAAAGCAACACAATATTAATATCTGTAAAAAAAAAAGCTCTTTTTGTGGGACTAAAACAGTTTAAAGGTGTATTTGAGCTGCAGTTGAAGTTACATTTTTGTCCCTTTAAACTGGTGCAACGTTCATATTTCTGCACATTTTTCTGCTGTAACTCGACCATGTTTACTTCAATGACAAAGTGAAGTTATCAAATCTTTTTTTTAAAAAAAAATCATGTCTGACATTTTACATTTAGCTAAAGCTGGAAAAGTCTTTAAAATGAAGTTGCAGCAGAGCTCATTAGAGAGGAATCAGATGACTAAATGTCATTTAGTTCATTTGATTCTGAGCTTTGGATTGAAGCAGATAGTTGTACCAGTCCAGCTGAGAGAATTCAGAAAAGAAAAGCAGCTTTTAAGAGAGTGGAGCAGAAAAAGTTGCTTTTATCACCCGTGAGATTAAAACCAACCTGTGTTTTAATGAGAGAAGGACGGCTCCACTTCCACAGAGATTCATCTGATATTTCTCTGCACAAAAAGAAAAACAGCATAAAGGTCTGTTCCTACCAGCAGCTGCTCCGTCCGTCGTCAGCATCCGGCAGGTGGAAACTGGACGTGACGGCTGGAAAACCCACAAAGACGGAGCGACGGAAAGAGGAGGGAGCTCGTCAATTATTCACCAGGCGGCAGCGCTGTGGGAGGAGAGAACAGAGCTGAGAGAGACTGAAGCCAAACTGGACCACGGAGACGAGAATCAGAAGGTCTGGACGGATCTGATTGAACGCAGAGGCAGCGGTGTTTGTCTGAGGGTCGTTTATTCACAGCTTAATGCTCCCAGTCACTGACGTGTTTTTATCTCGTTTCATTTAAATCTAGAGCACAAAATCCCTCCATAAATGTAAAAATGATCATGGTGAGTGGGTTTTAAAAAGAGAGAAAAGATTATTTATGATGTTTAAAATGTAAAAAAAGTGTAATAAAAGCAAAAAGATTTGATTCAGATGGAATAAAAATGTGATTCAAATGGAAATTTCTGTTTTAATGTTTACTAAAAGTAAGAAAGAACACGATGTGGATGTTCATTTATCCCAAAAAAGCAAACTTCCAAATGTAAAAAAGATGTTTGTTTAAAGATGCTACAAAAATGTATTTCAAAAAATGTTTGTTTAAATGTAATGTGACGTGTTTTAATGTGATTTTTTTTTACACAAAACAACAGAAAGTTGGAGTTTTAAAAATGTAAAATATCTGTTTAAAGGATAAAAGACAGACAAGTCCACATACAAAAAGAAAATAAAGCTTGTTATGAAATGACAAAAATGATGTTTAACTTCAAAAGAAAAATGAGACAGAGCGTTTTCAAAGTTTAACGTGTGTTTGAATGTTAAAACAAACGTAAAAATGTGTTTACAATGTTAAAAAAAACACGTTTGTAAAGTGTGAAGACGTATTTAAACCATTAAAAGGCTGAAAAAAAGTGTTGAATGCTAATTTAAAATGTAAAAACACCCAAATGTTTAAACACGTCTCTAAAATGTAAAAAGTCACATTCAAACAGTAAAAGGCGTCAAATGCGTGCTTAAAATTTAAAAAAAAAAAAAAAACGAGCAGAAAGGCAAACCTGTAAATCTAAAACTGTACAGAAATGCAGAATAAAAAGTTCCTCTGTGTCAAATGTAAAAAGATGATTGTTTAAAACTGGTATAAAAATATAGAAATGATGGTTTAAACATGGAATCAGACATGGAATACATGCTGAAAAAGATCATCTTCACCATTTAAATACTTTATTAATATAAAGCACACAGTAAATATGAATGTAAAATCAGTTGTGAAAGTAAGCCGGAACGGTCCGGAACGGTCCGGAACTGCGTACCGGCAAAAGATCTGGTGGCGGAACGCAGTTCCGGGAAAAGATCTGCTGGCGGTAGGCCGCTCTTCCACCGGTATCTATGGGTACGCCGGTACGCCGCCCGGCCTACCTGCTATCCATAGATATCGACCGGAGTTCACTCAGCAGTACGTGAGTGGGCATGCGTGTCTACTTCCGTAACAGAGTGATTGTTATGGCCAGTAGCAGCCAATAGCAAATAGGTGCGCTTGATTTATTGCACTGGGGTGAGCAATAAATTACACCTGAAATTCCACACGTTCTTGTGATTGGCTGAAAAACTTTCAACAGGATTTACAATGGTTAGCATCGACGGAATGGGGTGAAAGTAAGCCGGAACGGTCCGGAACTATTACTAATAGTTCCGGCAAGAATTTAAAACTACTTTCACCCCTGTGTAAAATGATGCATTTAAGTATCTAATCATTAATTATCCCTTAATGACACTAATATATGTGAAATTAAATGTCCTGTTTGACAGTTTTATTGGGTCTAAAGTTACATGAGGCTTAGAAGAAGCTCAGTGATGCAGAAAATCCCATAAATAAAGCAAACTAACATGGACGGGGTCGTTCTCTGGTGTTAAAAGCGATTCTTTGCCTCCATTTGAGGCCAACATCAGCCCAGATGTGACTTTATTTGTTCCAATGTGTCGGACAGACGATGAACCTGTCGGTCACAGAAAGATTACATTAATACGTCCAAATCCCCGCCACGGATAAAGCGCTGATGATTGAGGAATCAAAGCTCGCCCTGCGCCGCTCTAACCCACATTCTGTTCTGCTTTTCAGCTTTTAACTGGCTCACTGGTCCGGTTCTGTTCAGAAATATTCCGTCTCAGAGTGAAAATATTACCCAGGAAAAGGCAGAAAGAACAAACTGAATTCATTCATTCATGAGAAAAGGGACACAGTGTACAAACCAAATGCTACAGAACCCTCCTTATTAGTTCAGTTCAGTTCAATGTTATTTATTTAGCGCCAGTTACAGTCAAATTGTTTCCAGACGCTTTACAGAACCCGTACAGCTGAACCCCAGAGCAGCACTAAGAGGACAGTGGCAAGAAAAATCTCTTTAACAACATGAAACACCATTAAAGTACCCCGTCTGCTGATGTATCAGTGTTTTCATGTACGTTTGGGTAAAAATTATCTATAATTCTTCATATTTTATGAACTTATAATCTTATAATCTCAGTTTTGCACGTAAAAAAGTGTAAATTATATGTCTGAAATATTTTTAAAAAGTAAATAGAAGTGTTTAAAATGTTTTAAAAAGCATGTTTAACTCTATTAAAATGTAAAAAAAACAAAAAAGAAAGCAATAAGGGAAACCTTCAAATGGTACGTGTACAGAAATGTGTGTTTAGAACGTTTTTTAGAACAAAAAAATGTTCAATCTGTTTAAAAACGTTCTTTAATTTTTAGATGAAGCAACAGAAAGGCAGACTTTTGAAAGTTTAAAAATGTTAAATTCACTTATAAAATGTAAAACAAAGCTTAATTCCACATTTTAAACAACAAAAATGATGTCTAATTTGTTTTCAAAAAGCAGAAAGACGTCCTCAAACTGTTTAAACAAGTGCAAAGATGCAAAAGGGCACGCTGAAATGTCAAAACCAATGTAGAATGTGTTTAAAATGTAAAAAAAAAAAGCAATAAGGGAAACTTTCAAATGTTTAATGTACAGAAATGCATGTTTTGAATCTTTTTAGGACAAAACATGTTCAATCTGTTCAGAAATGTTCTTTAATTTTTAGATAAAGCAACAAAAGTTATATTTTTGAAAGCTTGAAAATGTAAAATTCACCTACAAAATATAAAATAAAGCTTAAATAGCATAATTCCATTTTTGAAATGGCAAAAATTCTGATAAATTTGTTTTTAAAAAGCAAAATGACATGTTCAGCCCATTTAAACGAGTTTAAAAATATAAAAAGTCATGTTTAAATGTCAAAACAAGTGTAAAATGTGTTCACAATGTTAAAAAAAAAAGCAGTACGGGAAACTTCCAAATGTTAAATGCACAGAAATGCATGTTTAGAATGATTTTATAACAAAAAATGTTCAATCGATTTAAAATGCTCTTTAATTTTTTAGATAAAGCAACAGAAAGATTGATTTTTCAAAGTTTAAAAATGCAAAATTCATCCACAAAATGTAAAAGAAAGAAGAATAAATGTATAACGGCATGTTTAAATGTCAAAACAAGTGTAAAAATGTGTTTAACTGAAACCTACATTAGAAATACATCTTAAGGCATGGAGTAAATAGATAATTAACTAAATAAACATGTAAATAAGCAACAAGAAGCAGTTAAAAGCCGTATAATATTGTGTTGAATCTGTTTTTTGTGCTTTATTCTGTTATTTATGTAAATGTTTCTGCCAAATCACCTGTCAGTGGGATTCTTCTGGTCTTTTCTGCTGCTTTATGACGTTTTCTTCTTCTGCTCTTCCACTCAGATCATCTCTTCTTCATCTCCTTTTATGTACGTAGGAATAAAAGGACAAAGAAACCCCGTTAGTGGACTCTGCTGGTTGAAATGTGTGTTTCTGTGAACGTTCTGTGCCTCCATGAGAAACCCAACCTGCAGACGGTACAGTAGACTGCACTGGGTGTCGGAGGAGATCCGGTTTCACAGCGACCTGAATAATCGAAGCTGCACAATAACAGCAGCTGGAAACTACTTTGGTTTCCTTCCACTCTTAATGAGATTATCCAGCTCCTAACGGCGACAGAACCTGCCTGAAATGACCCCAGTGAGTGGACTCAGTGAGGTTCTGAGGGAATAAAAAGTAGCTTCTGTGCAAAAAATGAAGGCAGTAAGTCATAAAGCAGAGCCCACTGCTCCTACATTGACTAGCAGTGCTGCTACCTCTGTTGTATTACCTGTATTGTTCCTAATCCTGCAGATCCAGATGTGTCATCAGGAGGATTACAGTCAGACAGCAGAGCACATGAAAGCTCCATGAAGACGTTAATCCCTGTGACGACCAGGATTACCCCGTGTTCTGGGGAACATTACAGTCTGACACTCACATCAGCTCATTTCTGTGTTGTCATATTTTATTGATCTGAAACATTTAAATAAATATGTTTATCGTGTTAATAAGGTGTCCAAAGCAGCTCACAATAAGTGCATTTAAAAAGGCGTTTAACGCTAAAACTGTGAGCGTATCTTGTGCAGAAAGGAGGAAGGAGAAGCAGAATGTGTGATTATCTGATTTAAATAACAGTTCTTACTGTCAGCCAGCAGGGGGCGCCACCAGTCTGTGAGAAAACATGGAGGTCTCTCAGTAGAACAGCGACAGGAGGCTCGTTCCTGCTGAACTAGAAAACGAAGGGAGAGTCGTATTATTAACTTAATGTTTTGTTCCAGGAAGAATGATAATAAAGTTTTATTTGATTAAAGCAAAGTTAACATTTATTAGTGACTAAAAAGGCTTTAGCTTCCATCTTTATGCTGACCTCATTTTGCTGATTACAGAAATTGGTGTTAAATTGCGGAAGGAAAAGCAGCATTTTGGGTGGAACTAATCTTTAATTTACAAAGTAGTGAGGAAAAAGGTAGATTTCTTTTTGGTAGAATAAACCTTCAAAGCACAAGTACTTAGAAAATTTATTATTTTGGGTGAAATAAACCTTTAAAACTGATAATATCTTGACATAAAGTAGTATTTTGGGTAGAATTAACTTTAAGACTGAAAGTACTTTGACAAAAAAAAAAAAAAGCTTTTTGGGTGGAATTAACTTTGAAACTGTAAGTGCCTGAACAATGTTGTATTTTGGACAAAACAAACGTTTAGGAAATGTAAGAGAGTAAAAATTTAGGTAGAATAAACCATTAAAACCTCACGTACTTTGACAAAAAATAGATTTTTGGTTGAAATAAACCTTTAAAACCACAAATGCCTGAACAATGTTGTATTTTGGGTGGATTGAACCTTTCAGAACTGTAAGTATTTTGACAGAAAAGTAAAAACTTGAGTGGAATAAACATTTAAAAATTAAAATATTTTGACAAAAAGCAGATTTTTGAGTGGAATAAACCTTTAAAACACAAGTACTTGAACAATGCAGTATTTTAGGTGGAATAAAGCTTGAAAATTGCAAATATTTTGACAGAAAGCAGCATTTTTGGTGGAATAAACCCATAAAACTGTCAGTACTTTGAGTAAAATAAACAGATAGAATAAACCTTTAAAACTGCAAATATGTTGACAAAAAGAAGTATTTTGTGTCGAACTAAACTTTTGAACAAAAGTATTTTGACAGAAAGTAGAATTTTGGGTGGGAAAACACCTTAAAACTCGACATACTTTGACATAAAGTAGCATTTTAGATGGAATATACCTTTAAAGTTCCTCGTGCGTTGCCACAAAGTACTACTACGTTGAAATAAACCCTGGAAACCATCCGTAGTAAATATCATGATTGGAATAAACCTTTAAAACTACACTTACTTTGACAGAAAGTAGAACTTTGGATGGAATAACACTTTAAAACTGTACGTACTTCAACTGAAAGTAGTATCTTGGGTGGAATATGCCTGTAAAAACTGTAGGCACTTGGATAACGTGTTTTTTTTTTTGGTGGACTAAACCTATAAAACAAATGTACTTTGACAAAAAGAAGAATTTTGGGGTGAATTAAATCATTAAAACTATAAGTATTTGGTGAGCATACCAGCAAAATTAGACAATGTAGTATTTGAGTGCAAAAAAACCTTCTAAATCTGACAGAAAATAGAATTTTACACGGAATAAACCTACAAAACCATAAGACAATGTAGTATTTATGGTGGAATAAACCTCTGAAACCATGAGAAATTGGACGAAAGTCGTATTTTGGGTCGAGTAGGCCTTCAAAGCATAAGTCATATTAAAAAGGACAAAATGTGAGTGGATTGTTGTCAAAAACAAAGTAGTAAAGCAGGAACTGTTGCTGATTATGGACAGCAGCAGTAGTAAAGGTAGTAGAGGTAGTAGCAAGAGTAGCTCTAATAGTTTTACAGTATGTGACACAATACTTGTTGCTACTTGAAAAAACTTGTCTGTCAGTCAGACCTCCACCCATGAAAGCCAGATAAATGTATGAAACCCTTTCTGACACAGTAAGACTTGTGTTCCAATCGGAGAACTTGTGTGTTTGACAGTCGGAGGTGTTAACGAACGTGACGGCGGCTCGTTCACACCGATCCTCACATCCAACATGGCAGCTGTGAGGTCATGAAAACGAGGCTCCAACAGATTGTTCCTGCCGCTGTCAGGCCTTCAATCAGGTCCTCAGATCTGACGGACGTCCAGGACGGTGTGGACGGGTTTCACATGTGTCAGTTAATGACTGCTGCCAGATGGTGTGAAGGCGTGAAGAAGACCATAAAGGAGAATTCTGGGTGATTTCACTCTGCTGAGTTTCCTCTTTTGAAGAGATTCCAGCAAACACAGATATTTTGGATGGAATAAACTTTAACAAATTTCAATTCAGATTGTCTCAAGACGCTTTACAGAACCCATTTGCCTGAAACTCCAGAGCAGCCCAAAGGCGACAGTGGCAAGGAAAAACTGCTTTACAACAGCATCCACAAAAACTTCAACCACTGGACTTCTTCCACTGTTTTCAGAGTGACGATAAAGTCCTGAATGATGTTTAGAAGTGTCTGGAGGTTCAAGATGGGATCTCCTACCATGGAGACACGGTAAAGCTTGAACATCAGTGGACCAAGAGCATTCAAGCCAAAGGAGACCATGTTGAACAATAATGCATGAACTTTCAGAAGTACCCTTGTGTTCATCACCACAGTGAGGACAGAAGCAGAAAGACAGCGCCCTCTGGAAAACTGGAGGTCTTCTTTTAGTCACTGCTCAGCTGGAATAGAAATCTGTTGCTGCAAGGAGTGAGACCAGGTGATAGCAGACTGGAAAAACCTCCACGGATGAGATGAATCCCCGAACTACCACTGATGAATCTGCAGCTTTGATGAGCGACCTGGAGGTGATGTTTCACCTCCACAACATCAGTGGAAGAAGGAGCGACTGAACACTCAATACAAGGTAACAGAACAATGTCAGTTTGAGGGAGCTAATTTTTAAATATCTAACATGATTCAAGTAGAAAATCCTTGGAAAATGCAGAAAGATTGAAGTTTTCCTGAATTTCTACAACAAAGGCAAAGGCTGCAAGGCTAGCATGAAGTATTATTGGGAAATACGACAAAAAGTCACATTTATCCACCTTCATTCTCTGGATTTCATAGCAAAGGATTGAATTTCCTCCAAACATGAACCCTCTACAATTTAAAATCAAAATAAAATCTCAACTCTGGGGCGACGAGATGAAAGAAAACTCCAAATTTAGGTACAAGTTGTTGTAAAGAAACCAACAAAGTGTTGATTCACTTCAAAAATATTAGTTTTAGCAAAAGAAAAATTGGACCAAAGATCGTTCTGATAGCGAGGAGCGGAGTTGTCTCCATTTGTAGTAATTCTGCCATCGTAATGACAATAAAGACTCTGATAGACTCCTGCTGAGTGTGAAGCCATTCCTCTGAATCATCATCATCACCAGTTTGAGGGCCATCATCACCACCATCACCATCATCACCATCACCATCACCATCATCACTGCGATCAGCTGTCAGATTTTTAATTACTGCTGAGGTCAAAAGTTCAGAGCTGCATCTGGAATCTGCTTTTTGTCTTGAAACGTCCGGATGAACTGCACATCTGGGTGACGTTGTGTATTTTCTGAGTAAGTGTGCAGTAAAACCTCAGGGGGCAGAACAGAGGGAAAAGGTCAATGAGGATCTGATTCACACAAAAATATTGAGGCGAAGAAATGACTCAGAAATGTCATTAAAGTCACAGCATAAAAGCGGCAGTAGTACTTCATCTACTGCAGTACTGCTGCTACTTCAGCAGCTACTGTCCTGGTGGAAGATTAGTCAGGAAGACGGGAAATCCCAAATATGAGGCATGTAAGGGAAAAACTGTGTAAGTTCCAGCCACTTTTGCACAAAAAAAGGCAAATGTATGATCTTTGTGACCATTATAGAGCAAGTTTAGAGTTCAGAAATGTTACTTTGAAATATTGTACAACTAAGATTTTGCTACTGAGCACAGATATGCAGTCGGTGTACAAGGTTCAGGTCAGTTTGGTGTAATTTATTGGGATTTTTGTCAGATACAGGCACCAAAAACGAAAAAAAAACTAACTGTAAAAGTTAATTTTTGCTCATTTTAAGCATCAGTTTCTTCCAGGAGACTGAAGTTTGTGTTCTGTCCAGTGTTGGACTGATTTTTTTTTAGCTTTAATTCCAGTTAGAGGGGGAAAAAAATCAGATTTTCGGGCAGAATGAACCTTTATAGCATAAGTACCTGGACAATGTAGTATTTTGGGTGGAATAAACCTTTAATATTCTCACAGAAAGGAGTATTTAGGGTAGAATTAACCTTTAAAACCACAAGTACTTTCACAAAAAAAGATTTTTGCGCGGAAGAAACCTTTAAAACTGTAAGCAGCTGAACAATGTTGTATTTTGGGTGGAATAAACCTTTAATATTCTCACAGAAAGGAGTATTTAGGGTAGAATTAACCTTTAAAACCACAAGTACTTTCACAAAAAAAGATTTTTGCGCGGAAGAAACCTTTAAAACTGTAAGTAGCTGAACAATGTTGTATTTTGGGTGGAATAAACCTTTATAAATATAAGTATTTGGACAAGAAATAGATTTTTAGCTCGAACAAATCATTAAAACCACCAATACTTTGACAAAAAAAACACACTTTTGGGTAGAATAAACCTTTAAAGCACAAGTACTTGAACAATGTAGTATATTGGGTGTAATAAACCTTTAAAACTGCTAATATTTTGACAGCGAATAGTATTTTGAGTGGAAAAAAGCCTTTAAATGTGTTAGTACTTTGACAAAAAGAGCAGTTTTGGGTATAATAAACCTTTACAGCACAAGTACTTGAACAATGTAGTATTCTGGGTGGAATAAACCTTCAAAACCGATAATATTTCAACAGAAATGCCACTTTCTGACCAGTAAAGCACCTCTTTTTACCACATTTACACAGATCTATCGAGCAAAAAAAATGGCACTAAATGAAATCCAGTGTGTCCAAATGTGACTTTAACAGAAAAAAGAAAACGTGATGACACACCACCAGTATTCTCTTCCCTCCACTGACTTCCTGACAGCTTCAGGTTTGATTTGACCGTTTGTTTTTACCGTTTTAAATGGGCCGGCAACTCGTTGTTTAGCAAATTTTTTACATTTCAATCCCCCACTTTGGAGCACTGAGGTCGGCCAGCTAACTGGACAAAGAATCACGTGTTATCTGCTTGATCAGCTTCAAAATTTAAAGAATTACATCATTTTTGGGGAGGAAAATTGACTTTAGTTTAGTGTTATTCGACACTGTATGCTGCTCTTTTTTTCTGTTTGGCGTTCACTTAAAGGAGAGGCTGAACTTTTATAGAGCTGTGTGTTTTATTTTCCTTTATTTTATTCAGATCTGTCTTTGACTCACTGTGTTTTTGTCGTCGAAGCTTCATTAATTCAAGCTAGCAAAGCGGAACTTGGTCAGAATACGGAGAACATCTCTGCTCCGTGACCTTTCACAATCTGATGACTCTAATCCTAAGTGCCTAAAGTACTTCCTGTGTGACCTCTGACCTCTGTGTGTGTGTTTTTAAGGAGTGTGTGTCTTAAAGAGTGTGTGTTTCCTGACAGAAGCCACAGTCGATAAAGAAAACACCTCCAGGGAAACTGGTAAAGGAGGTGTGTGTCGGAGTGAGACTGACTGAGGACACGACACACACACGCACACACACACATACACAACGTAACACACACTGTAACACACTAAGTCTCCAGTGGTCTCTGCTTGTCAGTGTGGATCCATCAGACCAACAGGAGGCCGTGACCTCCAAACCAGCTCCACTCCTTGTTTCTTCTCTTCCCTCCTTCTTCTTCTACTGTTCCTCCATTCATTCTTCATTTCTCCTTATTTCTACTTCTTTTTCTGACCTCTCTTCCATCTCTTTTCTTCTCCAGTCCCCTCATCCATTGTTGCTACTTCTTATCTGCTGTCATCGTCGTCTTCTCCTTCCCATCTTTTCACCTCATCTTCTTGTCGTTTCCTCCTTCTTTTGTCTCGTTTGTCTCCATCAAATCTAATAATTGATCCACTTTTTCTTAGTTACTTCCTTACTTCGGTGGTATTTCCACATAAATGTGAAGCAAATTTGAAGCAAACTTTTGTAACGTTGGGAAAAGATTTTAAAACAAGACAAAGCAAATCAGTGTTGCTTCCATGCACTGCTTTGAAATCAATCTGTTCGTGTACTTTCATCATCTCAAGGTGGCAGTATGGACCATGTTGATAAATAAATGGAGTAGAAGAAGCTGGAGGGGACTGCCAAAAAACATAAAAGACAAAGAAAGAACCAAACCTTTGCCTCTTTCTCGAGAAAAGCTGTAAACATTCTTTGTTGGCCACGTTTTCTGCTGTCCAAAGTCAATGAAAGAAACAGCCGATAAGTCATGTTAGTTAAATGTTCTGACGTCAGAACAGATCAAGTAAAGGCGTTTCCATCTTTCAAGGAGTATTAACGCTTTCTAGAAAAAGTCAAAAACCACCTCAAGCAAGTGCTAAAGTAATGAACACAACAGAAGCCAGAAAACCCTAAAAACATCTATGAAAAAGAAGAAAGAAACGATGAGAGAAAAATGGTGGAAAAAAGTCTTCAGTACGACTACTAATTTACAATTTAAATAATTTAAATTTACAATCAGTAAAGCTGTAATTGGTGGCGATGTTTCACGCTGTCGAGGTTTTTTATCAAAAGGTCAAAAACCACCTCAAACAAGTGTAGAAACTACTAAACGTAATAAAAGAGGACAGAAACCCAAAACCTTTTCAGTTTACAAGGGAAAAACGAAAAAAAAAAAGTCTTCAGAAACTGTTTATAATCAGGGAAGTTGTAATTGTTGACCACGTTTCATTGTCTGGAGCAGAAAACAATGAAAGAAACAGCTGATCAGTCATGGGGGTTGATGTGCATTGACTCTTTTGCAAAACATCAAAAACCATCTTGTACAAGTGTAAAAACCAATAAACGTAATAAAAGAGGCCAGAAAACTCTTAAAAACCTTAAAGAAGAAGAAAAAACAAACAAAATCTTGTCCATCTACAAGGGAAAATGGAAAACAGGAAGTGTTTATAATGAGGAAAGTTGTAATTGCTGACCATGTTTCATGCTCTTTATATGCATCAACTTTTCTTTGCAAAAGGTCAAAAACCACCTCGAACAAGTGTCAAAGCTACTAAGCATAATAAAGACCAGAAAACCCTTAAAAACCTCAAAGATTAAGAAGAAACAAACAAACTATTGTCCGCCTGCAAGGGAAAAACGGAAAACATTCTTCAGGAACTGTTTGGAGTTGAAACCAGTCAAATAAATGTGTATAAACCCTTTTTGTAAAATGTCAAAAACCAGCTCAAGCAAACATGGAAGCTTTTTTGGGGAACTTCTGTCGCTTCCATGAACTTTATCCAGTGTGATACTCCATAGACATACATCAAGGAAAAGCAGCTCGTCTCCTCTATTGTCCTTCTTCTTGACTTCTTTAACCTCTTCCTAACTTTCCTCCTCCATCTTCATCCATCGTGTTTCATCATTTCCTCTCCTCTGGTTGTTCATCCAGTATGTAGGTCAAGGTTGTGTTTCCGCTTTCTAGTGTGGACGCTGACACCCACACGCACACACACACACACACACACTCTCTTGCAGTATTTTTGGCAGCTCAGCGTGTGATCGCCCCTTGAGATGTCAGAGCTTTTAGGTCAGAGCAGATCTGGGAGCTGCAGTAGCTTCCTGGAAAACTGAAAAGCCAGCAGCAGCAGCGGGACGCGGAAATACTGTGAATTATTCAACGTATCAAAGTCAACACAGCAAACAAACAAAGACAAACAAACCGTCAAATGATCGCATTAACCCTTTAGGCACCAGAGTTTTTTTGAATAAAATATTCAGTTTTGATGTCATTTTTTCTAAAGGTTGTAACTTGGAAATAGTTGGAGATAAAGGCAAACTGTAAATGAGAGAAATCATCAGTATGACCCAAAGTTTGTGATGGAGTAAATTCACTCATCTAATTTGCATATTATGACGTCACCAGGACATATGGATTACATAACTTTATTCATGTTTATCGATCAAGATGGCATTGTTTGGCTCAGAATTTGTCAGATCCCTGTCTCCACGACACCCAACAGACTCATCAGAATGTCTGATCCACTTGTGAAACTCTTCCTCATCTGTCAAGCAAACCCAGCCATCATCATCGTCATTTACAACGGGGCCGTGAACGCCACTGCAGCCTCCACCGTTACACACGTGGACAAAATTGTTGGTACCCCTCAGTTAAAGAAGGAAAAACCCACAATTCTCACTGAAATCACTTGAAACTCACAAAAGTAACAATAAATAAAAATTTATTGAAAATTAAATAATCAAAAACAGCCATTACTTTTGAATTGTTGATTAACATAATTATTTAAAAAAACAAACTAATGAAACAGGCCTGGACAAAAATGATGGTACCTCTATAAAAGATTGAAAACTATTTGACCAGAGTGACATGATTAACTCAGGTGTGTCATTTAATTGACATCACAGGTGTTTCCAAACTCATAATCAGTCAGTCTGCCTATTTAAAGGGAGACAAGTAGTCACCCTGCTGTTTGGTGAAAAGGTGTGTACCACACTGAACATGGACAACAGAAAGCGAAGGAGAGAATTGTCCCAGGACATCCGAAAAAAAATTATAGACAAACATCTTAAAGGTAAAGGCTATAAGACCATCTCAAAACAGCTTGAAGTTCCTGTGACAACAGTGGCTCATATTATTCAGAAGTTCAAGACCCACGGGACAGTAGCCAACCTCCCTGGACGTGGCCGCAAGAGGAAAATTGATGACAAATTGAAGAGATGGATCGTTGGAATTGTATCCAAAGAGCCCAGAGCAACCTCCAAAGAAATTAAAGGTGAACTCCAAGGCCAAGGTACATCAGTGTCAGATGGCACCATTCGTCGTTGTTTGAGCCAAAGTGGACTTCATGGGAGACGACCAAGGAGGACACCACTGCTGAAAAAAACTCATAAAAAAGCCAGACTGGAATTTGCAAAAATGCATGTTGACAAGCCACAAAGCTTCTGGGAGAATGTCCTTTGGACAGATGAGACCAAACTGGAGCTTTTTGGTAAGGCACATCAACTCTATGTTCATAGACTCAAAAACCAAGCATACGAAGAAAAGAACACTGTCCCTACTGTGAAACATGGAGGAGGCTCAGTAATGTTTTGGGGCTGCTTTGCTGCATCTGGCACAGGGTGTCTTGAAAGTGTGCAAGGTACGATGAAATCTGAAGACTATCAAGGCATTCTGGAGAGAAATGTGCTGCCTAGTGTCAGAAAGCTTGGTCTCAGTCGCAGGTCATGGGTCTTCCAACAGGACAACGATCCAAAACACACAGCCAAAAACACCCAAGAATGGCTGAGAGAAAAGCGTTGGACTATTCTAAAGTGGCCTTCTATGAGCCCAGATCTGAATCCCATTGAACATATGTGGAAGGAGCTGAAACATGCCATTTGGAGAAGACACCCATCAAACCTGAGACAACTGGAGCTGTTTGCTCATGAGGAGTGGGCCAAAATACCTGTTGACAGCTGCACAACGCTCATTGACAAATACAGAAATCGTTTAATTGCAGTGATTGCCTCAAAAGGTTGTGCAACAAAATATTAAGTTATGGGTACCATCATTTTTGTCCAGCCCTATTTCATGAGTTTGTTTTTTTAAATAATTATGTTAATCAACAATTCAAAAGTGATGGCTGATTTTGATTATTTAATTTTCAATAAATTTTTATTTATTGTTCCTTTTGTGAGTTTCAAGTGATTTCAGTGAGAATTGTGGGTTTTTCCTTCTTTAACTGAGGGGTACCAACAATTTTGTCCACGTGTGTATTATCAGTGTATTTTCTCATGTGTCCGCTGCTATTTCCGCGTTTGTTTTAACCCCCGCTATCCCCCTCACCATTAGCGGTGTTCTCACCACCCCTGCTACACCCACCACGTCCCCTCCTGCCACCCCGGACCCCGTGAAGCAAAGCATCGGCTCCAGTATGTGCTGCTTGTGGACTGTCATGGCGCACCGACCCGCTGCCGTTACGCACAGACGCAGCGTCACTTTCTCTCTCACTGGACGACTGAACATCTTCATCAGAGGGTGAATATTCCTCTTCAGAATCTGAGTAAGCCATTATTTGACAAAGTACTTTGTCAGCGTTGACCAGACCTCTCTGTATGCTGAGTTTTCTCGCTCTAAAATGTGCCGTCTTGCACTCTGTTATGCTCCGACTACAAGTCTTGTCTCCTCAGTTTTCAAACTCTATAAATTTCTAAACTTTGAATGAAAACACGCCCACAAATGATGCTCAGATTGAAGTTTCAGATGTCTGCCATCTCCTGGTATAAAGTAGTAACTGCACGAGGCAGTATATTTGAAGCTATGGCTTTTTATGTTCAGCAATGTTGCGACTTTGGCGCTTAAAGGGTTAAAGGCTTCGTCAGTGTGCTCACCTGTTGAGAAACTGCGATTTATGTCCTGTATATCATACATTTTTGATTTGTAGAGTTTAAAACTGCAGAAAAAGCCTTCTTACAGGTAAAAGTTACAATTTCACAGAGTTGTATTTTTGTTTCTGTGCAGGTAAAATTTAGTTACAGCGTCCAAACAAACAAGTTGCATGTTATGTTATGTTTGAATGAAAACGTGCTGGAAGCTGCAGTTCCTCATATGTCCACTAGAGGCTGCTTCCAAAGGTGAGATTTCTATGTTAAAATGTGCAACTTTACAGCTGAAATTAAAATGTTTACAGCCTGGAATAAAATATGCTTTCAGGCTCTATAGGTAGCTTCCTTGTTCACGACAACGGCACATGAGGTGAATTTTTATACAGCTCCGCCGTTTAAATTGTATTAAGGTTTAAACCAGAGGGTTCGTCCATCTTTAAATACAGTCTATACGCAACAAACAGTCATGGATTTCAACGATTTCATTCTGACAGGTGAAGTAATAATCTCAAACTCACAGCAATGCTTCAGCAAAAGACGGCCAGATAATAATGTAAACATTTCTGGAGTAAACATGCTGTAAATAACTGTCTTTCCTTTGTTTAATGTGGAAGAAAATGCATTTAACATGTTGGTAATACCTCAGAGTTAGACTGAATGTGAACAAAACTTTGGTGTTTTCCTCAAATCTATATTTTTTCAGCTTTTATTAAGTGTATTATATTATTAGGTAAAAGTTTTAGGGAAATAACATCACTATGTCCTTGTTAATATTGGTGGAAAAGACTGGAGAGAGTGAATATTGCTGTATATTTTAATTCTACCACGTGTGTACAGACCAAATTAGAGGCTGTATGCAACCTCCCTATCAAATAAAAGTAAAATTTAAGTCAGTGCTGGTACACTAAACTGTAACTAAACTGATTTATAATTGAAAAAATAATGAAATCGATCCACTATTAGTATATTTTTGAGCACTGTCAAGCAGATCACGTCTGATTTTCAGTTAAATTTTGTTGTTTTTTAAAATTTTAAAACTTTTGCAAAATGTTAAAATGCAGTTTCATATTAGCAATTAGCACCGAATCAAAGGTGTAAGTGCAATAAAAACAGATAAAGGAAGTTTTCTGCTCCTTCAGAGAGGAGGCAGTTGGCCGTTTCTGCTTCTGGCATCAATATTTGTCGACCTCTCCACCCGCCTGGCTCGCCGGGGTCGGCAAAACAAACGCACTGATCCAAGCTGCTTTGGCATGTTGACGTGGCGGACGAGGTAACGTCACACACACCAGTGGGAGTGTGTGTGTTGGCGGAGGTTAAAGGTCAAACCGTGCAGGTGAAGATGATCAGTGAAGCGTCACACTGAGAGAAAACAGAGAAATGTCCTGTCAAACAGAATCACAGCAAGAAGGAAACACAGTCCCTTCAGTCTGATGTATTCACATTAAACTAGGTTTTATCTGTTTTTTACAACATCCCAACAGTCCTGCAGATTATTACTGAACTAAAAATAAACCTTCTAGAGGCGTACGGCAGATAATATGTTAAATTATTTGAGTGCAAAAAGAATTTCAATGTCTAACTCCACAGTACTACCTCACCAAATAGTTTAGTTACTTAAACTTACCCAGTCATATTTAAGCCTGATTTTGCATTCAAAAGTGCTGCATCAACTAATTTTATTATTTATTAATGTTATTCACACTGAGATAATCATATTTTTAATGTTTAAAGACGATTAGGAGGTGATAATGAATGGATTTTCAGAATAAAAGTCTTATTTCCTCTGTTTATTTGTACATTTCATGAGTTTTTAACCAATCAAGGTTCTATTTGTTGGATAATTGTGGCATTTTTTTGTGTAATATTCTTTAAATATGTGTGTATTTTATGTGTTTGTTTGATTTTAAAGAGCCTGCATTCTGCTTTTTGGCTTACTTGACAAGTTTTGTTGCTTATCTATGTAACCGCAGCTCTGTTTTATTTTAGAAAACTGAAAATGTTTGAGCTTACAGTTTGGTGCAGCGAACACAGTCAGCGTGAGGTTGGTTAAAATGTTGTCATTTGAAGATTTGAAAGAAATGTGTTAGTGCTGAAAGATAAACTAGATGAAGAATTTCAATGTCTAAAGTCACAGCTGCATCTCAAAAACTACCTCACCAAGTAGTTTAGTTACTTAAACTTATCCATAGAGGTCATATTTGGCCTTGACTTTGAGTTTAGAAGTGCTACATAATCAGATTTTGAAATTTAAATACAGGTAAGAAGTGACACTAAATGGATTTTCAGAATAAAAGTCATATTTCCTCCATTCATATGCACATCTAGTGAGGTTTTAACCAAACATGGTTCTTCTTGTTGAATGATTGTGGGGTTTATTTGTGGTTTCTTTAAATATTATTTGATTTATGTCTGTATTTTACGAATTTGTTTGATTTTAAAAAGCCCCTGGGGTTACAAGTTTTGTTTCTTATCTACGTCGCCCCAGCTGTGTTTTATTTTTAATTTTGTTTTATAAAACTGAAAATGTTTGCGGTCACAGTTTGGTGCAGCAAACCGTCTGTCAAACGTCTCATCAGCACAGAAGCTCGGCCGTGGTTCGAGCTGAACGTCACACTGAGGTCGAAGCCTGAAGGTCGAACGCCGACACTCGGTAAAGGTCAGGACAGTCGACCGCAGAGCCACACACACACATAAACACAAACACACACATGGTAACACACATCCTCTGGAGGTTTCGTGACCTTTTAGCTCACTATGTCGACTTCAGCTGCAGCAGGTTTTTAGTAAACAGACTGAAAGCTCAGCCGCTGGTGTGACGGACGTGACGCTCATTTTTTAATCCAGAGAAGATCTGAGCAGTGCTGCTGTGGTTGTAGAATATAGAATATATATGTAGGGGACAGTGGGCTAAAATGAGCCAGTAAAACATCAACATTTACTCCAGGATGAGGGGCATCCCTGGGAATAGTTGGTTTGGATCTAAAATAAACTGTAACATTCAACAACAAGTGTTTCCTTGTTCCAACTTCGCCCCGGCGTGATGTAAACTCAGCCTTACACTGAAGTAAAATCGAAAGTTTTATCCCTCATGTATTGCTATATCAGAGCAAGACTAATTCAACACCAAATTACCTCTTAAAAGTTGTATTTAAAGACTTTAAAGGCCGATTTTCTTCAACAAGGTCCACGGAGGACAAATACTGGAACAAAATCATGTTAAAATGCACAAATTTTTGTGTCATTTTTACAAAACTGGGCTATTATTTAACATATAACTAAGAATAACACTTTCCAAACAAACAAGTTGCATCCATTATTTCAAACAAACTTTCTAAATGTTGAGGTTACCCTGTTTTTGAAAACTAACAAGATATGTCACATAATTCAAAATGGCCGACTTCCTGTTGTTTTTTTTAAGGGTTGGTTGTCAGTAACACTTTTGTGCGTCTTGACGAGTTACATATGTGTACCAAATTCATAGCTGTAGGTGACATGTACTGGCCGTAGTTCATGGTTGAAACTTTCCTGGTGGCGCTATTGAGCTATTTTGGAAAACTTGTGCGCAATTCCCCTAAAATGTCCCATTTTTCGCCAGTCCTGCTGTGTGCGAAAATTTTTACACATTTTTAATTATTTATAGGTCCTCAAAATTCCAATTTTAAATGCTACAGAAAAATGACGAAAAATAACAATAAACCCATGAGTTTCAAGAGGTTCCTTGCACCATTGATTTTCGGAGCCTAACTAATCACTGGTAGTCAAGCCTGATACTTAATGTAGCCACAAGGGGACACAAGCCAGTGTCTTATTGTGTCGGTCCCAAACCTGGATAAATACAGAGGGTTGTGTCAGGAAGGGCATCCGAAGTAAAACTCTGGCCAAATCAAACATGAGAATCAAATGTATGACTTCCATCCTGGATCGGTCGAGGCCCGGGTTACGACCTTCAGGGTGCCGGTGGAAAATGGACGACTGTTGGTCGAAGAAGGAGGGGAGGAAGGTGTGTTCGTAGGTGGTGTGAGAGAAGAGGATACAGAAGACAGGGTTAGATGGAGGCAATTGATTCGCTGTGGCGACCCCTGAAGGGAAAAGCCGAAAGGAAAAGAAGAAGAGTCAAGCCTGATACTTGTTTTCATGAAATGACCCGTAGCGACGGTTAAACCATTTAGAAAGCGAAAGTGCGTTATCTTTTCAAAAGTCTCCATTTCTGCCTGTCTGCGCTACAACTCTCAAAAGGCTCCATGTTAGGGCTCATAGAACCGTTGTGTAGAGCGGACGGTGGGCGTAAACATAGCAGAATTTGCTTTAAAATAAAAAAATCTACACTTGGGAACTCCAGAAGTGGTGAACAATAAAACACAGTTACCATAATACTGGGGGTCCTCGGTTTATGACGTCCTTGACCTACGGCGTTCCATCGTTACAGCGGAACTGTTTAAATGGAAATATTCGATGAGTGGAGTGGACAAATACATCATCACACAGCGCTATAAGACAGCTTTGTTTACATTCGGCTGTTGTACGCCATCTTCAACTGTGCTACATTCACTAACTTTTCATCATGGCTGCCAAGCGTAAGTCAGACTCTTCTGATGCTTCAAAGAAAAGGAAAACCATCTCCATGGAAGTGAAATTATATATAACAAAATGCTTAAGTTGTAGAAGCAGTTCAACATATTCTAATATCTTCTTGTAAAATGACTCAAACATGCATGAAAGTCATTGGTATTCGTGACTTTTCCGAAGAACTGATCAACACTGATGCATGGATTGGCTTTGTTTACAGTCACTGGTTGTACGCCATCTTGGACTGTGCTACTTTTTTGGCTAACTTTTTGCCCTTCATTATGGCTCCCAAGCGTGATCAAATAGATCAAGTTGTAAAAACAGTGCAACATATTCTGTTATCTTCTTGTAAAATGACTCATACATGCATGAAAGTCATCGGTATTCATGACATTTGCAAAGAACTGATATCGTGATGCACGTAACGGCTTCTTTTACACTTTCGCTGGAGTTCCAACTTAGGGCGAAAATCGACCTACGTTGGAGTTCCGTTCCTATGGCCTGATGTAACTCAATTTTCACTATGTAGAAAATATGTCCTCATGGTAGAAATTACAAATGGCTCTGCCAGAAGGCAAAGCCTGCCAAAAATAGGATAAACTCGTTGGAGTCACTCTCCACAGAAGTCTTTAGTAAAAGGCGAAAGACTTGTTCGTTATAGTGTGAATGAAGGCCTTTGCCGTCCGCAGCCCAGATTAAAACCATTCTCTCTTCAAACTGATTTGCGTAAGCATGACAACGCCACACAAGCAGCTCACACTGCTGGCTTTGTTTGACGACTTTGGGTTCACTTGCTCGACCTCACAGTGTGTCCCACAGTGTTTTGGTTGTTCTCCATCATGTCTGTGTCTTTTCATTCCACAAGAATACGACGTCGTGTCATAAAATCCAGTGGCGTTCTGTGTACATTTGGCACGTGCTAACTGTCTAAACATGCTAACAAGCTAAATATGAAGCCTCCTCCTCCAGAGCTGCACCTTCTGAGTTATTTAAAGGAGGAAACGTCTCCTTCAGATGTTATTGAGTGGAGTGTGTGTTTAATCAAAGCTGTCTGCGAGCTGCAGCAGCCTGCAGGGAGTCGCAGCTCAGATCTGGGTTACACTGATGTGGGGTATTTCCTCCCTAAAAGCCTCGCTGCCAGTTAACACCGAGCATTAGCTCTCTGTTTAAACCTTCATGACAGCTTACACGGCGCTCTGCTCGGCCGTCTGGACATTTCTGTGTCACTCAGAGACGCTCGGCATCGTCAAATTAATCAGGGAGTTTATTTCCACGCTAAAGGCCAAACTTTTCATTAACTTCCCCTCTGGACCTCGACTCTTGCTCCTTTATTTCTCTCTGTTTTATTGTGTGTATAACACTCGGAGTCACCGTGAAGTGCTGCCACAAATAAAGCCGGTGTCCATTATTCATCGAGCGGCAGTGTTTTACCTTGATGCAGGAGGGGAGGCGGTGCAGGAGTATCTGTGTGCTGGGGTGGAGCTAATGCACATCGACAGGCCGACGGGTGGAGAGAGATGGAGGTTACTGCTGCAGCTCTGCATGATGAGGAGGAGGAAGCAGGAAAAACAACCGAGGAGGACGGAAATCTATCAATCAGCACATGATTGGGACTCATCAGACACCTGGATCCAGCTCTGCTCATTCCTGGCTCGGTGCAAGGCACTGTGGGTAACGTAGGCTAAAAAGAAGACGCTGCGTATATTGAACAGGTCGATGAAAGCAGGTCAGCAGCTCTCAGAAGCAGCACACTGTCCACATCCTCCATCAGGGAACAGGCCTGAGTGCTTATAGATGGCCCTTAAATATTTCATATCCTTTCTGTGCAGGAAGTCCCGATCGAGGCGCTACATGTCCGACGGTAACAGCAGCTCGGTGCAAATACAGAAAGTGGGAGAGCGTTGTCGTTTTTCAGATTTAAATACGCAACAGTGTGAGGTTGGTTAAAATGTGGAGATTTGCAGATTTAAAAGAAGTCAAACATTACTCTCTACGTTTTAGTGCTGAAAGATAATTTAGATGAAGAGTTTTGATGTCTAAAACCACAGCTGCATCTCAATACTAAGTAGATATTCAGATTAAGAGTCAGATTTCCTCTGTTCATTTGCACATCTGGTGAGGTTTTAACCAAACCACGTTCTTCTGGTTGGATAATAATTTTTTTGTAACTTCTTCAAATATTAATTGATTCAGCTACACAATTTTATAAAAACATGGCTGTTAGACATTTTTGAGTTTTTTAAAATCTGAATTGATGTGCACATGGCAAAATGTACCTTCAATAAGTGAGCAGCTGTTTGTTTTCTTAATCTCCAGACAACATGAAACGCGGCTCGTATTAGTCGACATGAAATAATAATAACAACAACATTCCTGATTATGTCCATGACTGAATATTTCTCCCTGTTTTTCTCCATTTCCATCAGGTGGACAAAAATGTTGTGTTTTGTTTCTCCTTTGACCCCGCAAAGCGTTTTTTTTTTCTATTTTTTTGCAACATTTGGGAAGTTTTCTTCAAAATAGCTTCACAGTTTTATAAAAACATGGCTGTGTTTCAGATTTTTTGACAGAATCTGTTTCAGTGGGATTTAAAAATACTGGATATTTACGAGCAAAAATTCGCTTCAATACCTGAGCAGCTGTTTATCTCCAGACAACGTGAAACACGGCTGATATTAACGCACATAAAATAATAATTACAACAATCCTTATTATGCAGATTCCTGAAGATTTCATGTTTTTCTCTCATAGATGGACACAAGTTTTCTTTCTACTTTGACGCTGCAAAGTCGAGTTAATTTGCTCAAA
This sequence comes from Acanthochromis polyacanthus, assembly GCF_021347895.1. Lineage (NCBI taxonomy): Eukaryota > Metazoa > Chordata > Actinopteri > Pomacentridae > Acanthochromis > Acanthochromis polyacanthus. The sequence continues at coordinate 10,688,223 of NC_067134.1, read as the reverse complement.
AAACAAGCCCAGTTGAGAAGTTTTCTTCAAATTGGTCTCATAATTTTATAAAAACATGGCTGTGCTACACATTTTTGACAGAATCTGTCTCACTGTGATTTAAAGATTATTATTCGATGGACTAGTTTTTAAAAATATCTAAGCTCAGTCCACTGAGGTTGGAAATCTCAGTTGCTTTTAATTCTGCTTTCTGCACAAACATCATGTTCTGGCTCCATTCTATCAACACAGACGCTGAGTTGTCCTCCTAGCGGCACCCAGGACGGCTGGTAATGCTGTGAATTATCTCACTGACCGACACAGCGGCGATGCGTTTGCTGTGGGCTGCTGCTTCCTGGTCTTGGCGAGGCTGCAGTTCTCCCGGCGGAGCTCGCTGTGGCGGCGGCCCGAGTGACGAGGCGGCCCGAGGAAGCTAAAGTGGGACACACAACATCTTGCTTGGATGATTGATCACGTCACAAGCAGGCAAAGTTAACCGGCTGAAGGCTGCGGGAGAAAGAAAACTCTCATAAATGATTCTGGCTCATTAAAGATGCAGGGTCGGCAGCAGACAGCGTTCTACACTCGGAGAGCAGGCTGCATGGGCCTCGTCTTTGTTTTCTCGTTGGGTTTTTGTCCACATTTGCTGAGAATCTGCCCCAAATTGTTTTGATGCATAAAACAAGGCCAGAATGTGCAAGAACGCGAGCTAAAATGGTGAAATAATGAACCAAATGTGGGTGAAGAAGCTTCAGTTCGGTGTTTTCTCCTGCGACATCCGGCTGTTCGTCCCCAGCGGATCGCCTCTGGTGTCACTGTGTGTTTGTTTGCTTTCGGCCGGAGTGAGTTCACACATCCACTGGTGCAAAAAGCGTAAAAAAGGAGGGGTGGGAACGGACGGTTCAGCAGCTAAAAGCCTCCTCAGGTTGCCGGTGGCGTGCGTCACTTCAGTGTTTAACGTCTCTGAGGTTTAGTAAAGCAGAGCAGCTCTTATTTTTCGGTACAAACCTGACAGAAACACGGACTGTAAGGTGCTTTTTTCAGGTTTGAGCGGTTTATTTGTCTCTGTTTATGTTGTCTGGTGCTTTCTGTTGACATTTTGGTGAGCTGCTACTGGTTTTGATCCCAGATAAATACACTTGGAGACCTGATTTTTACACCCAACTCCGAAACCACAATTAAAAACCGACTGGACTTCACTTTTAGGTCCGTAAAGATGTTTTGAGAAACATCTTCAAGAACCTAAAAGAGAAGAAAACTGTAAAAATAAAAGCAAATATCTGTAAAATAATACTTTCAGCTGATTCAACTCCATTAAAACTGTCATTTTATGTTCTCACACAGTTAAATAGCAAAGTTTTTCAATCTTTAATGACAAATATCTGTATTTAATTACAGATTAATTGTATGGATGTTGACATTATTTACAGTTTTGGCCTGTTATTTTTTTCAGCATGTCAGTAATATTTTGGTAATTTCACTAAAATATTTCTTGTAATTTTACTAAACAGGGAACTGCTGTTAAGTAATGGGAAATTGTTCAAAATATTAGAATTAAAAACTGTCAAAAAACATTAATAAATGCAGTTGCATCACTGTAATATCAAACTAAAGACGGCGCATTTGCATTTGTCTTCTACAAATATTCCTTATAGATGCATCAGCGTCTCCAACAGGGACGACTCTTTAAGTTCAGGCCAAAATATGTTGAATTCTCGTTATAAGTCTGTTTCAATAACGACTGACCTTTACATGGTTCCAAATAAAACAACCCCAAAACCACAGAAATGCACAGAAAACCTACTAAAAGACACCAGAGTTACTAAAATCTAGAGGTTTCTAATTGAATGAAAACAAATAATTCCTCATTGATTTGAAAAAAGCTGCACATTTACATAGGCTGCCAAACAAAAGGCAGAAAATCTGAGAGAATAAATTTTTGAAAGCAAAGTCATTTTAAATCGTCACAATCGTACATTTCCCTCAAAAATGGCTGCAGGAAATTCAGTGTTTGACGCCTAAATGCCTTTATTTTTGCTTAAAATGTTCAAATAAAACCCATGAACCAATGTTGTGTTAATACTGGTGGTGGGATGCATTTCAAAAAATAAATCAAATTATTTAGAGGCTTTGGAATTAAATAATCACGGTTAACTGCATTTTAGCAATATTTGACACAATAAGTTTCCCAATTCAAATAAAGTTTGGTTGACAGATGAATCAATGAACAGACATGTACGTGTTTTATGACTGAAAATGTAGAAAATTTTAAGATGGGGCATGTAGAAAGCAGTGATTTAGTTTGTATTTAACACTGTATGGAACATAACATCAGTATAAGTAGTTGAAGATCTTCAGAAAGCAGAAAATCCACAAATTCATCATGTTTTCATAGTTTCTGGGTCTGATAAATGGTCTCATTTTGATACAATGTCATACAAGAACGTCATTTATCCCTGAAAGGAAATTCAAGATAATTTTTTAGGAAATTCAGAATAATGGTTATTTTTTTTGGGAATATACTTTTTAAAAAAAATATTTTGTTTTTATAAACTAAAAGTTTATAATTAAGTTCTTAAAAGTCAGTGAGAGACACAAACGCTGAAGTTTCATTTCTATTTATCTGCATTTTTCCCCTGTCTGCTACATTCACAGATTACTGCAAACTAAGTGTAATTATATTCAACATTTTAAGACTTCTTGGAAACTCAAGCACTTCCAATGTCTTGAAAAGTGGTCTATTATGGGATGGCTACACCATTAGCTGTTAGCCGTTAGCAGGACTGTAGTAGCTAACGTTAGCTCTGGTGCTAACAGCTACATGTTTTGCACTGAGGTGATGCCGTCGGCTTTAAGTGCTGCAGTGATCAGAAAACTCTTTGTTCCACAATTTGCACACAACCACGCTTTTATCCAAGCTGACATGAGGAAGATTTTTAAAAGAAAGCTTTCCATCCAGCAAACTCAATGCGGTCTCGTTTTCCTTCCCTGTTCACCAAACTTTCTTATGCGCTGCCATCATGATGCGTCCTGTACATCTTCTGCACAGCTAGAAACCAGACCTTAGGTAGGTTCATTAGCGCCACCTACTGGGCTGGAGTGTTCAAATTAGGGAACTGAGAAAGGTGCGATTACGTGCATTATTGTTTTTATCAGTGTATTTTTTCTGTAATAAATAAATTGATTAAAGTCCCAGCCATAGTCGATACTAATAAATCATGATATTGATGTTAAGACATAATAGTAAAACATCAGCTGACAACTAAATTAATGATTATACAGGGAAAAGACAGAAAAAGAATGACATATAGAATACTTTTCCAGCTGATTTAGTGATTTTTTTTGGGTGGGGTTTGTCATAGACGTCCATTCCCTTAATTTCACATTTTCATCCTTAATTCTACTGCATTTCTTACCTAACTCTCCCTGGCTGACTACCTGTACTGTCTGGAGGCTGATGGGGGAAGGTGAGGAGGAGCTACAGTGACACCTGGTGGGCAGGTGAGGAACCACAGGCTCTGCAAAGACAGGAGGCGGTGTTAACGACAAGTCAAACGGAGGCTCGGTGTGATTGCACGAAATCCTTTATTCTCCAGGATCCAAGAGCACATTTCAACACACGGCTCAGAGACAAACTGCATTTTTTTAAAAAATCTTGTTGACATACGACTACAACCTTCAGTGATAAAAGTAGCAAAATAAAGTCTGTGTGCCTTTAAAAAAGAAAACAAACAAACAAAACGGAGAGTTTGGTTTCAGAGGTTGAAATGGTTGATGACAAAAAAACCTGTGGAAAAAGTGGATTTTAAAGATAAAAGTTCTTTCTTTTCATCTAAAATGTTGTGTTTTCGTCACACTGTATCTCATAGTAAGTCTGGGCTTACCGTTATGGCACCGCACTGTTTTGCACTAAAGTGACAAACCGTCTTTAAACATGACATGAAGATAAAACACACAACTCTTGGGGACAATATTCATACAACATGGAGTCATAAAATGCTTTTTTTTCTACAAGACTACTTTCAGTGCTGGAGAAAGAGTTTGTAAGAGCAGTGATTTTAAAATACGCCATTAAAAACACATTATATAGATATATTTACACACAAACAGCCATTCTTTTTTTTGTCTGTTTTTAAAGAAACACTATGAAATCTTTTTCTCTTTTCATACAGCATTTGATCTCATTGAATCTGTTTTTTTATATATAAGAAGAGTCAGTTTACAAAAAGAAAAACAAACGAGGCAAATCTGTAAATGCATTTCGCCCGTGGTGACGACAGTCGTCACGAACATCGGAAAAATCACTTTTAAGCACCTTTGTTCTGTAGTGAAATAAAAACTTCGTATTTCAAACGCCTTTACAGTTTTACACAAGACATTCAACGACGGAGCGACTGTGGACACCGTGGCTCACACGTGTCTCATTTGGTTCTTGAATCGGTGCTAAATGCTAAATGCTGTGCCCTCTTGCTTCTTTTACCCTCCGAGTCTTTTAAATATCATATCAGAGCCGAGCTAATATATATATTTAACTTTATACGAGGCTAAAATCACACAAAGCATGACTTGTTATCGCCTTAAATATGGGTTTTCAGTGATCAAAACCTCATTTCAAATCGGAGGTCTTGTTGCATTTAATTCAGATGATGCCAGCAGTCACCTATAAACAGTTTCAGTTCATGTTCACACAGAGCTCATGCTTTGCCGGTAGATTGATTATGTTCATTTTGTCGCTTTCATTTTTGGCGACAAAGTGCACCGATGTCAGCACGTCAGATGACACTCAGACGTAGTCGAGCAAACTGAAAGACTCACCTTTATTAACATTCGCCGTGGCATCATTTCGATAAGCTTCTGCAATGTCACAGCATTTATTTCTGTCCAGAGTTGCATTAGTATTCTGTCAATATCTTATACTGATGATGGGAGAGTTGGACAGCTGAGCAAAGTCTTCTCCAGAACATCCTAAAGATTCTCAGTGGAGCCGAGATCTGGACTCTGTGGCCCCTTTTCCACCAAGCTGGTTCCAGTGCTAGTTCAGAGCCAGAGCCTGACTGAGCACCAGTTCTTTGTGTTTCTCCCACCTAAGCACTGGCTCCATGCTCCAAAAACTTAGTAAACGCAGCCGTTGCTGGGCCAGAGTTAAGAACCGAGTATGTCAGAGGCTAGGGGCGGGGTAACGGTGACCAACAATAAACGGCGGAAACATTTTTAAACAGCAGAGCGAGTAGTAGGAGTGTTTAGTGTTACTGTTTAGAAAATAAATAAATATGGACGCCAAATCCAAGCAACAGTGGTCTGAGGAGGCAACCTAATGCTTGTGGTCTTCACCTGAAGTTCAGTCGAAGTTAAAAGGAGCCTCTCGGACTATGTCGGTGTTTGAAAAGATCAAGTGAAAGATAGCTACAGCAGAGCCTCGACCGACTCCTCAATAAACTTACAAAACTCCACTGATGTAAAGACCTGCTCATTCAGTATCTTCAGGTATCAGCTGACCTCATTCTTTGGGAACATAACGTTGCTGAACCTGATCAACCCCAGATCATAACTCTAACCCCCACAGGCTGGTAGACACAAGACATGATGACTTCATCACTTCATCTGCCTCGCTTCTTACCCTGATGCCCCCATCACTTTGGAACAGGGTAAATCTGGACTCATCACACCACATGATCTTCTTCCACCGCCCCAGAGTTCAATATTCATGCTACCTAGCAAAATGAATCCTTTTGTTTCTGATTAGCCTCACTGATCCGTGGTTTTCTTAGAGCTACAGCTGTTCAGTCCCAATCCTTTGAGTTTCCTTTGCGTTGTGCATATGGAAATGTTCTTACTTTCACTGCTAAACATAGCCGTGAGTTCTACTGTTGATTTCCTACGATCATCTAAGAGTTTGTTCTGACCACATTTGTTCCTCTAAGATAATGGTTCTCCACTATCCTTCCAGGTTTTAATAGTGCGTTGGATGGTTCTTAACCTGATTTTAGTAGTTTCAAAAATCTCCTTAGTTCTTTTCTTTGCTTGATGCAGGCCAATAATTTGACCCTTCTGAAACAGATTACCATCCTTTCCATGACCACAGGATAGGGCTGGGCGATAAATCGAATTAATTCGATTAATTTGCCTTTTTAAAACCTGACAATTTGAAAATTTGCCAAATCGTAAACTCGAGGTGAGCTTAAATATATAACAATACAGATTCTTCTTCTGCCTTTCACGACTTGTGCACTGGCGTTTGCTTCCACCTCTCATCTCCTTCCGCCAAAACACTCACACCCCCGTCATGGCGGCCAGAACAGCAGACGAAGAGTTGGTCGCGAGAAAAGGGCCTCATGTTACATCGATTGTATGGAAGTGGTTCGGCTTTGACAAGACTGACACAGAGCAAACGACAGTCATGTGTAAGGTTTGCAAAAGTACTGTGAAAACGAAGAGTAGCAGCACAACTAACCTCTTTCAGCACCTCCGGCAGAGGCATCCTAAAGAATGGGAAAAGTTCTTGAAGCTACGGGAGCTAGCACTAGCCATAGCAAACAGACCGCAAAAAAAACAACAAAAATCGCTTAAAATCGTAATTGTCTAAGATGACTAAAAAAAAAAATCGAGATTTTATTTTTTGGCCATATTGCCCAGCCCTACCACAGGATATGTCTTCTGACATGGTTGTTTAAGAGATGAGAAGCTCCTCACTGCATCAGCTCGGGTTGAATAGACATATTCATCACTGTAGTAATTGTCCAATGGAAGGCTCATACCTATTTGCTTAGTTACATCCAGGTGGTGACTTAATTTTTTTTTTGGACAGGGCATGTATAAGAAAACAACAACATGAGCATAATCAATCTACTACGTGGAAGATTTAGGAAAGATTGTGTGGACCTTTTGGAAAAGAAAGGAGCACGCCATTGATGCAAAGACGAGATATAACACCGACAAGTCTCAACATCAAGAGCCCCATCCCAACCACAAACGCAGCAGACATCATCAGCAAGGCGACAAAGGCCCTCATCAGAGAGAGGACCAGAACCACGGTAAACCAACTGGAAAAAACCAACGCACAAGTTACTTAAACCGTCAGATGACGCTTCGAGGAAGACCGCAGATGCAGTCGAAACACGACAGCAAGGTAAACAACTCACCCTTACTAAAGAACTATTTCTAATCTCATGTTTTGCATCTTATGAGAATGAAAGAAGACAAATAACAGAGCGTCTGCTGGATTTGGGGATTTACAAGCACCGAGCATGTCACTGAAACACATTATTATTTCCAGTAAAGAAGCTGCATCTGTTCCAGTTTGTCTGCCTGCTGTGAGCTTTCATGTACGATTAGTTTTGTTCTGTCGGGTGAATAGTTTGTCGGTGTCACATCAAACGGAAACAGCAAAGACAGCAGACTGTCTGGAGGACAGCTGCATTACAGTTGCAGGAGCAGCATGGACGCTCGGTCACAGTGTGTCTCTGACGATCAACAAAGAGGAGGATTCTGGTGTTTCAAAGCTCTGTTCAGACCTGCATTCATTTCTGCTTATTTCTAAACTTCATGCAATTGAAGTCATTTCAAGAAGGTTATTTCTACAAAGTAAAGCTCCAAAATTGTTCCCAAAAAACAATCACAGTTTGCTGCTTGATGAAATGTCCATAAAAGTGGAACTTCTGACGATGAGCGTCTGTAACAGTTTAAATTAATAAGGCCCAAGTAATGACAATAATAAACCAGATTCTGGGAGGATGTGTATTTAGTCTGTTGCCCCCGGTTGTTTTTAAGAGTCTTACATACCTTCCACAGTATCCATATGAATTAGGGAGAGTTATAATTCATTAATTGCTTATAATTACCAGACTGGATGGGCCGGTTCAATCATTTGTTACAAAGCAGCTTCATCACGGCTGTTTTTATTTTATTGTTTGTAAAGAAGAAGGAGATTTTCAGTGTTTAGGAAATCATAAGTTAACTTTAACAGATTGACGAAGCAGCAAAGTTATCTCATGTCTGAAAAGAGCTTTAGTCATGTGGGGAAAGTCTGACATCTTTGTTCTGACATCAACAAGACAAGAAACGACACATGATGTCCGACCGATGAAATCTTTAAACGAGCAGTCGATTTGTAGTGCGATCACAATCACATGTAGTTACAGTGACGCCGTGATGCTATCTCACAATGATGCAGAACTTTTTAACAAACCTGTGGATATAAGCCGCATCACTGCCAAAATCTAATCACTTGGTCCTTGTGCCATTTCCGACCTTCCCTGAAGATTTCATCCAGATCCGTTGGTCCATTTTTGAGTAATGTTGCTGACAGACAGACAAACAGACGGACAAACCAACGCTGATCGTCATATACCTCTGCTGCATTCCTTGGCAGACTAAAAAGAAAGCCTCCTCATGGACTTAAACACCTCAGAGCTCACAGTTTTCTTTGACACCAGAATTTCAAACACAATAAAGAAACTGTGCCAAATCCTACATGTTGGAATTTCTGGCTCTGATGCTAAAAAAATCCACTTTAACTTGTTTTCCACACATGCACAGAATAGCCAAATGTAGAAATAAAAATAACAAATCTGCCGTCCCTCACACACACACTTCAGGGCAAATATTTCCTCAGTCGTAGAATATCTGCTTTGTTATTACAGGAAAACAAAACTTAAGAATAACTTCCATGCACTTCCTCTCCCTCGCCTTCAGTTCTAATCAATTATTTACAATTAGGTCCTTAATGGATTACCGTGTTCGTGTAAGTGCGCTCAGTGTTTCCCACACGACACGACTGCAGGATAAAGTAAGTGGGAGTCTGACTGGCCGAGGCCGCCCAGACAAGGCATTAATGGGAGATTTTCACACTGTCTCCGGTCAGGAAACTAAAATGCTTTTTGATGTGTGATTTCACCGACGGACCAATCAGATCCGGTCTGATTGCAACGTACGTGTAAGTGCACAACATCATTGTAAACCTCAAGCAGGCTAAAATGCAGCATTAGGATAAACATTGTGATGCCGCGGCCACAGAGGCAACGTGGTTTTCCTGTGGCAGCAGCAATAAATAAGAACCTTTCCGATGCTCGTCCTTTGATTCCTCTGCTTGTTAAATCTCACTGGAACAATATGAACCTCAGGAATGAAATGCTTAGTTGTCGACACGTAAAGCACCGGGACGAATCTACGAGTCCTACAGTTAACCTACACCTAAGCGACAAACAAACACTGACATTTAAATAATCTGTTGGTGTTTTTCGATCCAAGAATCCAAATCTCATGGCTGTAAGTATAAATGTCTTCTCGGAAATATTCCCTCTCCGCTTCAAAGCGATCACATTCGAATGCCAGCAGCACGTTGAGCAGTTACCACGCTAATGGAAGCAGCTTGTTCAGGTAGCTTTCTTCCACGTGACTGGCTCGTGGGACGATTTAAATCCCCACCCATTTCCTGTCACATCGCTGTGGACCTTTTATGAGCACACCTTGAATTTTTTCAGCAGCCACTGATTTAAGTTCACTAAAGAGAGTGGACAAAAATGAAAATTACATTAAAATCTAGTTGTAGTGTCCAGAGTCCTGGACCACAAAGACAGATTAGTGGGTTAGCAGGGATGCTGAGCTCAAAGTCAGAGTTTTTAGTATCACAAACGCTTTTAACCGGCGAGATCTCCATGGTAACGGATGATGTGGAGAAGATTTAAATCGGCTGTAAGAAGCGTAACCCTTTAACCAAATCCTTTCCTGACGATCATTTATGAGTGATACAGATTCTCAGCTGGGGGAAAATGTTTTATCTGCAAACATGTTGAGCTTCATACCACTGAAGCCACTGAATGAAGACGTGCAGTTACAGTACTGGAACTGTACGCAACGGAAACCTCATGTATTTAGTTGGTGATGCAGAAATCAGAAGTTTGTTTCGTTTACTGCAGCTGACCGAATGCTGATTATTCTATTGGTATTTATTACACAGAATATCCGATCAGTAACTTCAGTTTAACTTTGATTTGGCTACAAATTAAAGTGATTTCCTGCATTGTAGGACAAAGTCAGACTATATGCACTTCAGTATAATATCGTGTTTAAATATATGACGCTTAGTGTAATGTACAGCTGCTTTGATTGATTAACACATGTTTAAGTTTTCTTGCAGCATTCCTGTCTTGCATTATTTTCAGCAGCAGCGTTCTACCATCATACATTCTATATTCCTCGTTGTTCTCCATTAAAACAACCTGTTGACCGAAGCAGCTGCACACGAACGATTTGTTTACTGCAGAAGAAGAGTCACATGGTGTTTGAAACTCCTCCTTTTTGTGAAAACAGAATCTGAAGCAGAAAATGTGAGTGGACAAAGAAAGCTTTAAACCACCTTTGTGCTACGCCTTAACTGACTGAGGTTGTAGTCTTTGTGGAGCCCTGAGGTCGGACAATCCACGGTGTTACTTTCATGAGCACAAAAGCGCTAAATCAACTGGATTAATCCACTATTAATCCATACTTCTGAAGCCTGGTCAGGACACACTACTGTTCAAAAGTTTCTTAGAAAATGGTCCTTATTTTCAATGAAAAGCAGTTCTTTTGAATGAAGTTCACATTAAATGACTCAGAAATCCAGTCTAGACATTGTTAATGTGGTAAATGACTATTCTAGCTGGAAACGGCTGATTCTTAATGGAATATCTCCATAGGGGTACAGAGGAACATTTCCAGCAACCATCACTCCTGTGTTCTAATGCTACATTGTGTTAGCTAATGGTGTTGAAAGGCTCATTGATGGTTAGAAAACTTGTGCAGCTATGTTAGCACATGGATAAAAGTGTGAGTTTAATGGTAGACATGAATTTGTCTGGGTGACGTCTGAACAGTAGAGTACATGACCTCATTCAGTGATAGTTTAAGACATTTTCCAACTGGAGTGAACTTAAACCAACAGCTGCTGCAGGACTAAATGGATCTTAAAAGGTATGATGTGGTTGAAAAATGGTCAGCATCAATGTGAAGGATGCGGTTTGAAATCACGCTAAAATCTCCACAGCATTTTGCTTTGTCTTGTCGTACTGCGGTTGAGTGTAACTGTGTCGTCTCTACTAATTGTGTATTTACAGATCAGAAAGTGGTGAGTTTTGGCTTGAGAGCGACGATCCAGTCGAGTTTACGTTCCAAGCAAACACCTGACCGACAGTCAAGAGCAGGAATTTGACCCACACATGGAAACTTTCAGTGAGAGCACGAATATTCTAACACAGTGTGACATCTTCTTCATCGTACACATTTTTAGGGTGTTTCTGAGTAGCACAGATAAGACGTCCGAGTGCAAAAAATAAAAAATGCTCTGAAAAAGGGTTTGAATTTTCTCTCTTCCTTATCACCACTCAATAATTCCATTAAAAAAAAATCACGTTTGGAGAAGGTTTAGTTGTTCCTCTTTCTTTTTTTCTCTCCTGTACCTTCTCTTCTAGCCTCCACTGACACTTTGCCTTCGTCCAGTCAGAGGAAAAATCCAGATTTCTGGGGGTCCTGCAGTGGAGGGAGTCCGTCGGGGCACGAAACAGGAATGTCGCCCGTCGTCACTCCGTTCCCGTTGGGCATCAGACACGTCCTGACGTACGCTGCGTTGGCGGCACTGAGGAGGCAGCCGTTCTCCAGCTGAAAAACAAAACAGCGTGGTCACAAGATGAGCACAGTCCTCGTCTGATTCCTTGTCACAGTTTCTGTTTCGCTTTAGCAATAATTTCAGCTCATGAATAAAGTATAAAAGCACCAATAAAAACCAAGACGAGAGGATCCTGTAGCACTACAACTCATTTCAAATATGTAAAACACAGACTGAGTAACAAAGTGTGGTGAAATCCTCTAAACATTTAGAACAGCGGCGTCAAACATGTGGCTGACTTTGTAAAGTGTAGAAATTACAGAGAAATTAAGTGCAAATTTAAAATACGTAAAACTATAAATTTAAAATAACTTCTACAACATGACCAGATGTTGTGATCATTAAGTGAAAACTGTAAAATTGTTCATTTGTCATTTTGTGTCTCCTTTTTTTGTAATATTTTCTCTCGTTTTTGTCTTTTTTTTGTTCAGTTCCAGATTTCTGTGCCTAAATGTTTTGTGTCTTTGTAGATAAACTGTGATCTGGAAATTGTAAATGATCAACTGAGGCTTAATATTGTTGAAACTGAACTTATTTTTCTTAAGAAATTTCAGCTTGTTCATAGCGCTTTGTAAAAAGATAATTCAATGTGAACATTTTCAAAATGAACTTCTCTGCATTAAAACAAGGTGAAAATGTGGAGTTGTGGTTATTTATAGGTTATCATGCTGTGATTTTACCAGTCCACTGCAGATCAAACTGGACTGAATGTGGAACTAACCTGAACTAAAATAAAAAACTTTCCAACAGCCCTTGAACCCACCATGTGTGACGTGTGACTTGATTGGGAAAATTAACTAAACTTAAGCTTAAAACTCGTAACAATTCATCAAAATCTCTGAATTCTAAACGCCTTGTTGAAAAAAACTCACCAAAATGAAGACCCGATGTTGTGAAAAGCAAAACTTCAGAGAGCAGACAAGTATGGAAATGAATTGCAGAGACAAAGAGGAAACTAAAAAGCACTTAAGCAATGAATTGGGATTGCATTGGGAAAAACATCTACTGTAGAGGCTAAAATATTAGTCTAAAAAGGTTCTAAAAATGTAAAATAGCAATATATATATAGTAGGTAGACACTTTATTAAACAGTATTGGTTACATCTGTGGGCAAAAAAGTAATAATCAAGAAATTCAAATTTCCGTGTCATTTTTTTAATTTATGGCATTATAGTTGCGCCACAGTGTACAGAAGTTCTCTTTACTTCTTCATGGCTGTTGTGTTCCCACAGAGCTCACACACAAGATTCCAAAAATGTAAAAATGTTTCTTACTTTAAGAAGAAGGATTGCTTTATTCTGCAGCTACCCGCTCACCATGTTATTCAGTGAATGAATCATAATTGCCAGATGTACCATGAATGCAGTATTCCAGGTCGCATTACACTTTTGCCTCTTATATCAGCAAAAACAGGCTTTAAAAGACTTGAGTGATGGTTGTTTTTGGACAAAACTCAAACCAAACTAATCCAGTTATCAACCAATAAGCCCGCTACTTAAAGACAATAAACATGAGCTGGTTCAGACTGCGCTGAAGTGAGATTTCAGGCTGTGAACCACACGTTTCTCGCGCTGGTCGCTATAAGCACTGCAGTTATGGAGTCACCGCTGACCTTAATCACATGAAGCAGGTCGGGTCAGGCGGTAAGCAGCAGATGTTTGGTGGGCTGACCTGAAGTCCTAGAGGAGGAAACGAAGGAGCTAGAGCGAAGAGGAAGGAGGGAGGAGCTTCCTGTTGTGATGCCTGTAATCCCCTTCAGTCAGTCTAAACAGATTAAGAGGTTTGTCACCTGTTTACCAACAACTTACAGAGGAGAGAAGACACCTCAGCCTAAACCAATTTTAAACCAACAGGGCAATTTCCGAATGTGATGCAGAAGGGAGTGAAGTCTTTCCGCTTTTTAACACGACAAGAAGCCCTAAAATATAAAAAAAAAACATGTACCGGTAGCTCAGTTTTTCCTTGTAACTGCGGACTTTGCCAGCTAAAATCTAAATCTAAAATCTGTGCTCACGCCAAGGTAATTTTTTATTCTGAAACGATACAATGACTAAGCAGTCTTGGTGGAGCACTGCGCTCTCTGAGTGCTTTTCTTGTTTGTCTGTATAAAATTGTCTTGCTTGAATCCGGTCCATGGTGCAAAAAAAGGTTGGAGACCGCTGACTTAAAGAACCGATGAGAAATAAGCGTTCCTGCGTTTAAATGCCGACAGAAACAACATCCACTCGGTGTTGGTTTCTCATGTTCTCAGTCTTATATCTTGTTAGGGAAGCTTTCTGTATCATTATCTGTGTATTATCACAGATTCTTTGGATCGACTACGACTGTCAAGTTGATTATGGGTTATAATCTGAGCTTTTCTGTTCAGTATTTTAGTAGTCGGTTCGGCTGTGTGCATGTGAGTCCCTCCCATTGAAACTGGCGGCCCTCCCTGTGTTCATAAATCAACTTAGAGCGACCTCCAACATCATAATTTAAAAGTAAAAGTGCAGTCCGGTGTTTAGTCAATGTATTAAATATCCAAAGACTTAAAAAGACGAGGATTTTTTGATGTTATTTACTTAATTTGCAGCTCAATGTTAGCATCTCTGCTGCCGCTTTAAGGCTCTCTTCTGCTACTTCTTGTATTTTTTTCCTCATTAGTTCTTTCCATGTCAGTATGTGTATGTATTCATCATTTTAGTCCACTGTTTATGCTTTTATGTGGGAAATTTTTGCATAGAACTGTAACAACATTTCATAATCAGCAGAAAAAAATCACAAAGAATACTGAAAAATGTCTATGTGTGCTTGACTGGTGGCTGGAAAAAATAACACACTGAATACGCCACCTTGGGTTATGGATATCTGACAAATTATAGATGAAATCATTATTTAGTTTACCAAGAAAATAATGAACAGATGAATTCATAGAGAAAGTGACATCAATCTAATGTATTGTGAGTTTCTTGGTTATATGAGAAAAGTATCTTTGCATTTTCCTGCTATTTCTTGCCATTTTATCAACAAATATGTCTATTATGAGTGATTAAATGAAGGTCTAATTAACAAAACTAGTTACATTTGGATCTTTATCATCAGTTTTTGTCATCCTTCAGCACTGGGTAAAACCTCTTTGCTGGAAAAACATGTATATTGTACTGCAGGATAACTGTTTTTTTTATTATTCAGAACTTCCTCCTCCATTTTAAAGCTGCTCGTAATCCACTGAATGTGTTTAACTGTCAGAGAGCATCAGATAAATATAGCTCCAGTGCTTCATATACATCTATCTGAACGTATATGATCTTCACATAAAGAAACGTTGATTAAATCTAAGTACAGTAGAGCTGCTTCTGTCCTCGCTGCCCCCTCTTCCACCCTGCGTTCACAGCATTAGGTAATGATGACAGACAAATTGTAGGTCAGCACCGCTCATGCTTGACTGGCCAGCCTGCCAGTATTTTTCTTTCAGCGACAGCCACTGACCCTGAAGAATAACAGTGGAGGCTGAATGGGGCGGGGATGAATGGATGCCTGCTGGGGTCGTCCATCTCTGGGGCCGACCGCGGACCATCCCGGCCTTATTCTATTCATTATTGTACTCTTGCTCGCTGCCGCCGCTTTGCTGTGCTGTGCTCTCTCCGGCCCATTTACTCATATCTCATTGTATCTCCCTTGTTGTCGCCCCCGAGTTTGTTTGTTACCCTAAACACCAGCGATGCTCTTCATGCTTGGAGAAACAGAACGCTAAACAATAACACAGAAAATGATGGCGGAGAGTCCAAAGACGGAAGCGAGGAGGTTCGGCTGATCTTTCACGACACACAAGTTTCATGTTGCATGTTTATTTTGCTAATTTAACATAGACTTGGTCCACAAACCAGAGCTCCTCTTTGAGACATTCCTGGTTTAAATCCTGCTTCAAACTTGACTTTGGCAGCGCTGATTGGCGAGGTCTCATTACCTTGTTATGTTTTACGATGGGAATTTCTCCAGACCTCCAACTACGCTCCTCTTTGTACTCTGACTGATTAGCGTTTTTGGAAAGACATTCTCCAGGCCTCGCTGCTCTGTCATTAGTGGAAAAAGATGCAGTTGGACTTTAAAGACAAATCCCTGCTTCCCCCTGAACATTATACAGCCTCATTAGGCAAACCAAATGACGTTAATGGGATGTGAGTTTTGGATCAAGCCGTCCAATAGGAAACAATTACTTTTGTACAATGGTTCATAAAACAAACATTTCAGATTTTTTTCTTTCACTGTCAGTATCAGCTACTTCAGCTGACATTTAATTGGGCACAGATATTTTCCATATTCATATGTCTGCACGTTATTTTCTCAATGATTCATTTAGTTCAGAGTGACTCATCACATTTTACTGGTTTCTCCCAGTTATGTTTAGTCAACAGAAGGTTAAAATATTCACATTTGGGATGCTAGAATCCAAAAAAGGACAGTTGCAGATACAGGGGGTCCTCGGTTTACGACGTCCTCGAGTTACGGCGTTTCGTCGTTACGTCAGAACTGGTCCTCGATTTATGACGTATGGCGCTTTGTGGAAACTAGTTACGTGGAACTAGTTGGCGAGCACAGCGGAGGAATACGTCGTCACGCGGCACTATCAGACAGCTTTGTTTACATTTGCCGGTTGCACACCACCTTGGATTGTGCTACATTCACTAACTTTTTGCCCTTCATTATGACTGTTCTGATGGCAGTGCCTCGAAAAAAAGCTAAGCTATCTCTATGGAAGTGAAATTAGACATAATGAAATGCTCAAGTTGTAAAAACAGAGCAACATATTCTGTTATCTTCTTGTAAAATGACTCATACATGCATGAAAGTCACTGGTATTCATGACTTTTCAAAGAACTGATTGAACATCATGATGTACGGAATTTTTGTCCACATTTTCGCCGGAGTTACGACTTAAGGCGAAAACTGACTTACGCTGATACGTAAGAATGGAACTCTGGTTTAAATAATGTTTCTGCTCTACATTAAAATAAACTGATGAATCATAATCTTTAGTTAAACCTTTATCTTGTGTTAACTATGCCGTAAAAAGACGGAATAAACGCTAAAATCAAAAATCCACTCAATATGCATTTAGATTTGTGCAAATTCAGCAGAGGTAGTTGGTTTGGTAGGAAGCTATTTCCTGAATATCTGAGTATAATTTAGCTAAACTAAAAACACTCAGCACCAATAAAACCGGCCTCCCACAGAACTTCCCTCACGCTGACTCTGTTCTCGGGCTGCGTTGTGCCGACCCATCTCCTCCTTGTCTTATTTACATGGCTTGTCTGGTCGCATCATCACAGTTTAGACTGAGCTCCATGAAAGCCGGGGGCCTTTGTGTGTTGACTCGAAAAAAAAAATCAATTTCCATGACAGTGAAAGAGAAGCAGCACAGGGCTGAAGAGCTGGGGATGTGGATCCTGCAGCTCTGCGATTGTTGATGTTCGCTGATATTTGAGGGCAACGCCGACTTCAGGCCTCGTCAATGAACTCGAGTCAAGAGTTTGGCTCCCAGACCAAACAGTTCTGAGGAGAGCTGGCAGCTTTAGTCCTTTTGAGACGCTGAGAATGAAGACAGAGCAGGGCCGACACGAGACAGACTCTCTGAGAGGGATTCATTTTCAGGACAACTGCTGAGGGAGGGGAAAGGATTACTCACCTACCCAAAGCCAAGGAGCCTTGTTTTCATGGGACTGCTACAATGTGGGGGTTTTAATGGAAGAAAATTATCCCCCAGCATCTGCATTTAATGAAACTTGTGACACCTCCACAAAGCACTGCCACCCTGAATTAAACTCTGCAATGTCAAGATTATATAAATAAGCAGGTTCTGATGGATAGAGGGATGAAATATGTTTGAAAAGGAACAGAAAGTACACTGAAATTGTAGTTACTGTTATTTGTTATAAGACTATTATCACTTTAAGACCTATAGAAATTTGTACTTACCACATTTTTTAAGCAGAGGTCTCATGATAAGATTAGTTTCAGATGAGTCATTAATTCTGTGGTTTCGGCTGCTTTACTTTAGTTTTCTCTACACCTTTCTTCTGCCTCTTTCTGCTTCAATAATTCTGGAGGCTGTCAATAAAAACTGAGTGCAGATTAGGTTCCCTGGTAATCCTGTTCTTGTGCAAATACGGCTTCTGAACTCCTTATAATAAAGAATCCAAAAAATGGACCTTAAACTCAAAAGAACTCCGTAAACAGACCACCTTTGTGATTCAGAAAAAACACCCCACTAGTGTGTCCTGCTATTCGGCCTATTTACGTGATGCTACACCCACTTCCCTGGTCTCTCACCTTGCTGTGGGTGGAGTCCTGCGTGGCGCTGAACATGCTGTAGGCCTCTAAAGATGGCAGGTTGTGCTGCGGCTGCGACAGAGCCAGTAACTGCTCTAGCTCCAGCGCAGAGCTCTGGGCGGGACACTGGGGCAAACAAGATGGAGGAACCTGAGTCTGCTGCAACATGTGCTGCTGCTGCTGCTGGTGTTTCTGGGGACCCTGCAGCTGGTCGGGCTGCGTGGTGGCCACCAAACCCTGGTAGTCCTGTACGCTCAGGCAGTTCAGCACCGTACCATCTGTGTGTGGTGTGTTGGAGAGACTGTAATCTGTGTGGCCGACCTCCACGTTTGGTGGAAAAGCCGTGTGTCCAGTATGGATGTAAGATCCGTTTGTCATCGGTCTGAGCTGATTCTGGAAGGTGCTCTCGCCGTTGACCTGCTGATGGGACTGGAGGTGGACAGAATGCTGGTCCTGCTGGAGCTGCCACTGCTGACCGGACTCCAGAAGTGAGTCGAGGTGTTTGTGTTCTCCGTTCAGCTGCGTGGTTTCCAGTGCAGTCTGAGAGTGTTGATGGCTGATGGGGTGGTGGTGGTTCTCAGTCGTTACCATCCAGTGACTGTTCGGAATCCCAGTAGGGTTGTTTGAGCTCACTGTTTCAGCCTGAATCTGTCCCGTTTGAGCCGAACCGATGTGCTGCTGCATCTGTTGAGACAGCTGGACGATGGGCTGCCTGCCGCTGGGAGAAGCTGGAAGGACAGGAGGAGTCAAAGACACCTGCTGGGAGACACTTTGGGCTGAATCTGGGTTTGATGGTTGGCCTGAAGATCCAAATCCACTTCCTTGTTCCTCAGCTTCGGTCCCACTCTCCAGAGAGTCGTGGATGTAAGAGAGGATTTCGTTGTTGGTGAGGAGGTCACTGAGTGTTGGGATGTGGTTGGGGTCCAGCTCCACTTGGATCATCCTCTCATCCAGCAGCAGCAGCTCCAGATCCTCGGCATTCAGGCCCAGGTTCTCCAGAGCGCTGAAGAGCTCACTGTTGGAGCATGTTTCCCCTCCGTCCAGAGACAGAGAGTCCAGGGTGGCCAGGAGTGGATCAAAACTGGACGTTTTACCGTTACACCTGCCCGCCTCCCCGTTAGATGCAAAATGCCAGCTGTCGCCACCTAACAGGCCTCCAAAGCCATCAGTCTTGCTTTGCTGCTCGCTAAAAAGGCTGCTGTGGTAGGACATCTTAGGCTCCGTGTCTGGCTGGCTGACGTACACGGACTCATCCTGGCTCATCAGCGCTCCCAGCAGGGACTTTGGGTCCAGTTCGTCTGAGGAGCTCTTGTCCACTTTGCCCTTCTTGGACTTGCTGCCTTTGGCTTTGCCCTGGAAGGAATCAGGGAAACCATGCAGTGGGTAGCTGGTCTGGTAAAGAAGAGCCTCTCCGGTGGCAAAGGTAAAGGGATGATGCATAGATCGCTTCCTCAGGTGTTCCCCTCCTTCCTCTTCCCTGTGGACAAACATGTTACAGAGAAGAAATTAACAGATAAATGAAGTAAAACTCAAGAGTCACACTGCAATGGAGCAGCACTCACACCAAAGGCCTTTGGGTGGCGATGATGTAGTCCGGCTTGCCATTCTTGTAGACCAGTCTGGCGTTGGCCTGGACCCACTTCCACCGGTTGTCCTTGGTGAGCAGCCTGAAGACGGTGAGGCCGCTCTCGCCTGTCTTTATCACTGCAATCACATCAGACGACGCATTGGAGGCCGTGTGTCGCTGCTGTTTATGCTCTTTGCTTCCAGCCCTGCTCACACACTCACACTGCATCTGCTCAGTGGGGCGTGCTGCTGGATGGAGGCTGCATGTTGATGTGCACTTTGGCTACGTGCACATGCTACGAGTCCTGTTTGCACACATTCAGGCAGCGCAGCACACAAACACAAACACAACCTCCCCTCCTCCCTCGCCCTCACGGCTCGCTGTTGTGACTGTCAGAGTGTGTAAATGTGGAACAGGTTGTGTTTCTGCCCTGTCTACTTTCTAAACAAACTTCAAAGTGAAGCTCAGTTTCAGGTGTAAACCAGTAGAACGCTGCTTCCTCGTAGAAACAATGTGGGCGAGAGGAATAAACCAGCTGAACATTTGGGCAGGAGCCCATCAATACTGTCCTCTTTGAATGTATTGACAGTTTGTAACCACAACAAATGAAAATGTGTTGTTTTGTCTTTATGGTACGATCAGTTCTACAACCAAATAGTGTCAATCTGTATCATGCATGATTATGACTATAGATTGATTATAAATAAAAATCTACCATTCATTATGATGAGGATTGCTATCTGCAGTTGTGTCACTTTAAATGTAAGTTACGGAGCCCCTCTGATGACATGGTAAAAAAAATAAATAGATTGCGGCCACGATATAGCTATAACGTGCACACGAAATACTACTTTGTTCCTACGAAATACTACTACGTTCCCACGAAATACTAATTCGTTCTAACAAAATGCTACTTCGTTCCCACGAAGTAGGTACAACGTGCGCTCGAAATACTAATTTGTGGCCACGACATAGGTATAACATGCCCATGAAAGACTAACTAATACTATTAATATCATTCCTGGACAGCTGGGTAAGCAAATCGAGCGCACTCTCTCTACAACCTGCAATAATATGTGTACGGGCTGTACCTACGTGATGTTCCTAAAATGAGTGAAAGCGAGGTATGTTGAACATAAAATCGGAGTTTTCTGTGTCTCTGTTTTAACCTGACTAGATCACCATGCTAACTTATGCTGCAGACCAAACCTGGTCGGACCACATTCTGCTCAGAGTTTCAGCTTGAAATCGTCTTAAGAAGTGCCTTTTTCACTGATCATCTCTTCTGAAAGTAGCATCATGTGTGTCAGACTCTCAGCTGAGGGAATAGATAGGCTATATGAACCGCAGCGTTTAACGATGCTACCGGACGAAGCCGTGCAGTTACGGTAGCGCTCTCTGTATACGTTGCCAAGGGAACCAGTAGCCTGTCAGTGATCAGAACTTAACACAGAGGCGCCTTCGTGACACAGAAAACTCCGGTTTTATGCTCAACATACCTCGCTTAGTAGTATGCCTCCACCCCTCAGCTGTTCTTGAAAAGTGTCCTGATATGTGTGCAGGGCTGCAGCTCCTACAGACACAAATGAGTTTACGGCTACATATTAGCACAACAAAACAAGGTGTAGTAACAGGATGAGGATAAAAAGTTTGTAAATCAGGTGACACATCAGCAGATAGGCTACCTGTTGCAACAAAATATCAAACATAGGCCTAAATAAATAACTTCCTAAATGCGGGATAACAAGATATGGACTAGAACAGCTAAGAAAAGACACTCATTTTAGGAACATCACGTAGGTACGGCCTGTACACATATTATTGCAGGTTGTAGAGAGGGTGCGCTCGATTTGCTTACCCAGCTGTCCAGGAATGATATTAATAGTATTAGTTAGTATTTCGTGGGCACGTTATACCTATTTCGTGGCCATAAATTAGTATTTCGAGCACATGTTGTACCTACTTCGTGGGAACAAAGCAGCATTTCGTTCGAACTAACTAGTATTTCGTGGGAACGTAGTAGTATTTCGTGTGCACGTTATAGCTATATCGTGGCCACAATTTATTTATTTTTTTACCATGTCATCAGAGGGACTCCGTAGTAAGTAACTTAATATGAAATCACAAAATCTGAAGTGTCATCATCCTCTAACACCAAGCATTACCTGACATAAAGAAACCTTTACTCAGTGTAACCTACGGTCTACTTCTGTCGCAGAGCTGTTTCAACCAGAAATACTAAACATTATGTCCACGTTAGCCCTCAAGCTGCATGATTAATCAAATTGAATCTTCAATTTTGATTCTGGCTTCCAAAGATGATAAACACACGATAAAAGAGATGAAATGATTATTGTGCTGCAGTCCGTTATACAATGACACTCTCATTTTTCTTGTATTATAAACCCAGTGCAACCTTTTCCTGTACATTATAACACTCTGCCTGCCAGTAGTAGGAATTCAGACAGCTGGTGATTGGCTGAGGAGCCTAAATCCCAACGAAACGCAACAATGCAACTGCACAGAAGAATTTTAGCTGGTCTCAGAGAACCGTTTGCAACAGGAATGGGATGCTTAAGGATGATCATTGTTCCTCTCATATCTCTTATTGCATGTTCGTGAAAATTATTTTAGTGGCATCCCTGGTCCACTTTCTTCCATCCTTCTTGTTGACATGCCACTAGTCTAGTACTTCATCTGTATTTCAACTCTAACGCCTGAAAGTCTTTGGAGGAAAAACCAAAACGTGACAGAACAAGATGAAATGTTGTGGCACTACGGCTGATGTCGATTCGCCTTCAAAAAGCAAAGCTGCATGTTTTGCCAACGTGTCAAAACGTGAATAATTGTGAACTCAGTTTGGACCAAAATAGTTATGATTTTTGCCACAATCGAGCAGCCACCAGTTAGCTGCTGACGTTGCTTTCAGTGTCCACAGTTTCAGAGTCTACACTGCATATTTTTAGCAGTAAAACCCACGAGCAGCTGAGCTTTACAACAAACTGCAGCACTCATGCCTGTGGACAAACTCCTCTTCTCTTCTTAATGGAAAACAAACACTGTAGCTCTGAGATCTACAGTCACTTAACGGCTGTGTCACTTTCCTTTTGGTCACATTTTATTTGTAATTATTTATTTTACAAGAGAAATGAGCAATAATAAATAAAGCTTGAGAATCAAGTGGAGTTAGTTCTATTAACTGTCAGCATCGTCTTTGATTTGATCCAGATTGACATTAAACAGCATCCTTGTTGTTTTCTCAAGATTTCCTCCTTCACATCATCACAGGAGTAAATGTCTTTATCCTCCACCTGAGCCAACCTTCTGTTCTGACGCTACACAAACCTGCAGGTGGAAATCTGCTCCTCTGTTTTAGAGCATTAATGTCAATTATCAGCTCGTACCCAACACAAGTATCTAGTAGGGATGTTTGATAATATCGGTCCACTGATGTTGGCATAAAAATGTAGTATTGGTATCGATAATATCATTATCGTTTTGGTTTTTTTTGCCCATTATGAAAACCGATAAAATACTGCCTGAATTTCACCGACATTTACCAGCGCGCAAATGATGACATCATCGAAGTGTGTCGTGAAGTGTGTAAACAAGTCTGTGGCTGCGGTAACGATCCTGCTGTGTCTACATTCAGCTTCAAGAGTCTGGTTCCTCATGGTTCTTTGGCTTCTAAAAAAAATATAAATTCTCTTTTTAAAAATAAATGACTCCACTGAATCCACCCTTCTTCCAAATAAACAAAGAAGAAAGCCTCCAAACATTCCAAGAGGCGCCTCACAAACGTCACGTGAATTCTTTTTACCATTCCTGACATTACATCCAGATTTCTGAAACAAAACCAAAGTCTGTTTCTGTGTTTGTGTACGTCTGTCCTGAACGGAAACCCTGCTTCCCGTCTGTGCATGCATTAGAGCATGCTGAATATGTATGTATCTCTGCGTTATGTTTCCATATGAATGTATTTCTACAGTGTTTCCCCTCCTATATGACCGACAAGGCCGGCCGCCTCGCTGGAATAGGCCACCGCCTCATTACAATTTTTGCCGACATTGCCGCCTCACTGGTCTGCACCAAAAAAAAAAAAAAGTCATGCTAAATTTTAGAAAGCATTGACACGTAAGTCCAGTATATTCACCGCTGAAATCAACAGAATGGCAGCCTTTTCTCGCCGTGGCTGAAGACAGCAGGCACATCCCTGTTGGTCGGTAACACTCAGTTCTCTTATGACATCCCGCGAGTTCGTGTGTCAAATGTCGCTCGTTCCGATTGGCAAACAACGAGCATGGCGGACAAGAAGCGGCAGCGCTCCATGGTTTCGTTTTTCAGGGCTAAAAGCAGGTGTGTATCACAGACATATGTCACATTAAGTATCAAAACTATCGCATGTCATCAAAATAAAGTGAGCAACGCAGTGTAGGCATCGATCTCGCTTCCTTTACTGAGTTTGCTTACTGTTTTGTTGTCCGCGGCGATACGAATTGACAGTGACCGCAAAAATGGCTCCCGTTAAAACATTTAGGCACGACAAAACCCGTTCTCACCAACGAGACAAATGATTTCAACGGAATATAAAGTTCCTAGTTTCTTTTGATAAAATGATTTATAGAGTGCCCGAAATTATATCATTCAATGGCAAAACAAATTCTGTGTTGAAATTCTAGTTCTGTGTTCAAAAAGGGAACAGTTTTGAAAACAGAACTAACTCCTTCAGAAAACCAGTTGTTAACCCAGAGTTGACGTTTTCTTTCACATTTTTAAGTAAAATGAAGGTCATGACATAACCTTTTTATTATAAATAAAAATGAAGTGGGAATTTGGTACCTAACATGTAGTTGTTTTTAGAAAAAAAAAGTAAAAGTCACCACTTGATTCCAGATTCAAGTCCTTTGTCGTCTTTTTCAAATTTGTAATAAGAGCTGATGTGGCATTTTGGAATGGCTTGTGGAAATCTGACCAGAATATAATAGACTGGACTAGTTGACATGTTTTGATCGCAAGGACAAGTGGGTTTATATTTGTCATATTTTCTCCCTATCACTCATTTTTAGAAAAGAAACATGAGAATTTTATTTAATTTAGTTTTTGGAAATGGCTACAAATACAACAAAATGTGCTCCAAATTGTGCCAGAATGCCCCATTTTGCATCTTGATTTTCAAAATTTTTTCCGGGGGGGGCATGAACCCCCTACTTGCTTCGGCCCTTGCCTACACCCCACCACCTCACAGCCATTTCCACCCAGGGGAAACACTGTTTCTGTATGCATGTGTGAGTGTGTGTTTGTGTGTGAGCATGTCTGGTGATGCGGGCGTTGAGGGCGCCATGGTAACGACTAACCGGGTCATCCGGTACACGAGCTAAGTAGGACACTTGACTCCCGCTCTGCGATTTCCTCCATCAAACAGCGCAGAGACACACAGGGCGTTTGTTTGTTTACGTGTATTAATCTAATGCTGAGCCGACCGGAGCACAGGGGTCAGGACGCTTTACAGATTATAGGCTGATCCAACATGGGTTTAAAGATGGAAAGTCACTAATCGTGCTATTGAAATGCCAATAATTAACCCAGTTTAATGAACACCGCTGTGCATCCTTGTCTGCCAAAAATAGACCTGTCAGTGATGGTCAGTGTGTCAGACTTTCTCCTCTGAGGATGCGGTTTAGATCGGGTCTGCAGGAATTATAAAGTGCTACACGGATCTTATGGTTATAGAATATTGTTACTAAAACACTACCTTCCTCTAAATTGTACATTTCTTTAAGTTTATAATTCCAGTTGAGGAAATGACATTAAAAATTCTACTGAACAAGGTTACATTCATTCACAACCTATATATAAATAGATAAAAAAAGGAGAGACAACAGCTTTACTGTCGCATCTGAAGGTTTTGCTGATTGGTTCAGCACCATTTTAGGCAGAGTTCCCTCCCACCTATTGTTTTAAATTCCACTCATTTGCACCAGTAGCCTTTCAGTCTCACGTGCGCTCCTTACTAAATATAAACGGTGTAGTTAACCGGACACAACATGGGAGCAGATGTGACTTACTTCGGACGTGGTTTTCGGCGCAGTACAGCATGTCGGCAGCGTGGATGAACTGGTATCCTGAACCTCGAACTCTCAGCTCCGCCTCGGTGTAGCCCAGAACGATTTTACCTCTGAAAAAAAAAAGAATTATGAACTTAACCACACACAAACTTTGCTTCATAGTTAGGAAAGGTTTGAGTGTAACTGCAGAGCGTCCTTTCAGGTTTTGGCATTTCGTACTTTGCATCACAAGCCATCGGGGTGAAGTCGAGCTTGTGTTTGGTCCTGAAGATCATGTTTCTCGTCCTGATTTCCAGGATGGCTGGAGGCTGCAGGGGTGTAGCGATGGCAAACAGGGCGAGCTGAGGCGGGCTGCTGCCCTCGCTGTCACACTGCTGGCGGCTCTGACCGTGGAGGAACTTCAGCCTGCCCTGGATGTTCAGCGCCTGCAGGATGAAATGAAATCATTATGTTGCTGAATTAGAGGTGTTAACATCATTATTGTGAAAGCAGTGAGACAAATGAGAGGGCACTGAGTCATCTTTTAAGCAGTCCTGTTGAGCTGCTTCTGATTTTCCTCCTCTCCCTCTGAGACGGCTGCACTGAGCTTCCACAGCGGACACGTAAGTGCTGGTCCTTCGCTCCCTGTCAGGCACCATCAGTCTTATTTATCCTGCTGGGTAATGTAGAGCGCTAAACCACTTCAGAATGCACTGTAAACACACTGGACGCACCGGTGTCGCTGACTGGAGTCCCTCTGCTCACATGGCTCTCTGTTCACTATTTAAGTAAGCAGCTCTGAGACATGGAGCTCCAACGGGTTTTCTGAAGTCAGAGATAATAGAACGGATTATCGTTGTCATTCTCTCCATCAGCAGGAAGTGTGGCCTTCACATGAGTCACACGTGTAGAAAAGGTAATGTAGAAACCAACTAAAACATGATATTCTCCAGTTCTTTCTTGCATTAATGGATGTCCCATGAAGGTAATTAGACATCACAAACTGTCAGCAGCTGTGAGTTAAAATTACCTCTGGTTCGCTTTGAATTTCTGTAAAAACAAGATGTTTTCGTGGTCACATCGTCTTTCCTCTCAGCTTTTACCAAACTCTAGCATTTAAGTAAGAATGCATAGTTAACACCTCATTTTATTGAACAATGAGGCGCCATGGCCTTTTCTCTACCACACACTTTTATTAGACCTTTTAACTGATGAGTTTCTCATGAGCAATAAACACCAATCAGGAGAGCAGCCCAGCAAACAGCCCAAACCCCAAATGTAGCCAACATTACTCTAAACATTTCCTACTTCACAGGGTTCTCACCAGGATTTTTTTACAGCGTAACGGCAGGTCCTCCCGCACGCGCAATAGCCTTCATTAAATCTCGCGAGCGGCCGGCCCAGATGTCAGCCAATGAGTGTCACGCAGATGCTCCAAATGCTCATGATTTAGTCACTATTCACCATACATGGCATCACGGAAACAACCGAGACATGCTAATTGTAACCCCGAGATTGGAAGCGACTCTTAATTTTAGACGGGAACGGGTCAATCGACAGGAAAGTACGGCTGAGGTGGGGAGACATAAATTAACCAAGATAGGCACCCAGTCGATAAAAACAAACGCACATGGCGTTATCTGTCAAAATAACAGTGTAGCGGCCCTAATCACAGTGTAATCTTTTAAACTGACAGCGTAACGGCCCATTACAGTGTAACGGCCCGTTACGCTGAAATGCGCTGGCGAGAACCCTGCTTCACCCCTTCTGCTCAGAGAAATGGAAAAGAATTAGTTTCTAAATCAACAACAGCTTAAAGAAGTGGTGCTTTTAGACGACTTTCCACCGCAAACAGTCATAAGATGGCCAGAATGTTTACAGGAACTAAACAATAATCCGAGCTTTCAGGCTCTCAGTTTCTGTTGCGGTGCAGATACGACACCTTTGACCACAAAGCTAACCCCAAGTGCACCAAAACAAAAACTAATCGGAGTTCTATGAGCATGTCGGAAACCCAACAATGAAGGTTCCTCTTTTTTAATTTTAGGTTGTTGATTGCGATGTTTGAAAAGAGAAGACTGCTAGTTGACACTGAGAGGTCATAAAAAATGCTGCTCATGAGTTTGACCAGTCATCACAGAGATCTGCACAGCAATGTCTCAGCAGGAAATACAATTTTCTCCTCTGAAAACAGCACTGAAAGAGGTTCTAAAGGAGTGGTTCTCGCACTTGGAGCAGGTTCAGGCCACTTTAAAAGTTTTTGTTTTAAAAGTCAAAAACACCTTCTTACCAAGTGAAAACCCAAAGCTCCATGTGGACAAACCGTCACACACTGAAGACATTTCAGCTCCAAATAGATTAACTTTGGAGCTTTTTTTCTTTGAGGCAACATCTGGCAGCACGGTAATAACATTAGCTTTAACATTCACGTGTTTTGTTTTCGGGCTGCACAGTGGCTTGTTGGCGGTTAGAACTGTTGCCCTGCAGCTAGAAGATCCCTGCTTCACGTCCCAGTCTTCCTGGGATCTTTCTGCATGGAGTTTGCATGTTCTCCCTGTGCATGTGTGGGTTTTCTCCAGGTTCTCTGGCTTCCTCCCACAGTCCAAAAACATGCTGAGGTTAATTGATAACTCCAAATTGCCCGTAGGTGTGAATGTGAGAGTGATTGTTTGTCCCTATTTGTAGCCCTGTGATAGGCTGGTAACCTGTCCAGGGTGTCCCCTACCTTCACCCTAAGTCAGCTGAGATAGGTGTATGGATGGCTGGATTCATCTTCATTCTTTGTGCTTAAACAACATTCTTTTGTCAGTATACCTCGGTATTGACAGGTAATACTGGACTTTCTAACGAAAGCAAGCTCCTATTTCAATGAATGATGAGAGCCACAGTTGCAATTTTATTGGTCACCTAGACATAAAAACTACATGTGAAGAATCACCAGAACAAAATGTTTGGTGATTTTGGCCAAAAAAGAGCTTTAAACTATATTTTGGTTGATTGAAACTGTGTTTTTTCATGCAGGTTACACTTCTACTACGCATACACTACCACTCATAAGTTTGGAGTCACTTAGAAATGTCTTTAATTTTTAAAGAAAAGCAGTTATTTCAATGAAGATCACATTAACTGAATCAGAAATCCAGTGTAGACATTGTTATTGTGGTAAATGACTATTCTAGCTGGAAATGACTGATTTTTAATGGAATATCTCCATAGGGGTACAGAGGAACATTTCCAGCAACCATCACTCCTGTGTTCCTGTGTTCAGCATTCCTGTCTTGCATCGTTTGCAGTAACAGCTTTTTACCCTCATAAATTTTTATATTCCTCATTGTCCTCCATTAAAATAACCTGTTGGCTGAAGCAGCTGCACACGATTTGTTCATTTTGTGCAGAAGAAGAGCCACATGATGGCTCTTAAACACCTCCTTTTTGTGTGAATGCGCAAAGAATTTGAAGCAGAAAGTCTGAGTGCACAAAGAAAGTTGAAAACCACCTTTGTGATACCTCTTAACTCTGAGGTTTTAGTTTTTGTGGCGCCCTCAGGTTGCTCTAATCTAACCAGATATTCATTGGTCAGACAATCCATGGTGTTACTTTCATGAGCACAAAAGCGCTAAATCAACTGGATTAATCCACTGTTTTCTCTGGTTCGCTGTAGCCCTAGTTGTGCTTCTGAAGCTTGGTTAAGATACACTACCATTCAAAAATTACTGAGAAAAAGGTCCTTATTTTGGAAAGAAAAGCCTTTTTTTTAAAAAAAAAGAAGAGCATATTAAATACATAATAAATCCAGTGCAGACATAGTTAATGTGGTAAATGACTATTCTAGCTGGAAACAGCTGATTTTTAATAGAATATCTCCATAGGGGTACAGAGGAACATTTCCAGCAACCATCACTCCTGTGTTCTAATGCTACATTGTGTTAGCTAATGGTGTTGAAAGGCTAATTGATGATTAGAAAACACTTGTGCAGTTATGTTAGCACATGAATAAAAGTGTCACTTTTTATGGAAAACATGGAATTATCTGAGGGACCCCAAACTTTTCAACAGTAGTGTAGATGCGAAGAATCGCCAGAAAAAAATGTTTGGTAACTTTGGCCAAAAATCTAATTTAAAAACCATCTTAAACTATATTTTGGTTGGTTTAAAATGTGGGTTACACTTCTTCCACACATACACACAGTTTCCCAACACTGTACTGCCATCAGTGAGACATGATTGGTCAGATGCTTCCTGATTTGACGGAGGGATGGGACGCGTTTTATACAACTGCCATCTTTGGCATGAGAGAATTCTTCCATAGATTTCTATTCAGGATTCTATATTTGAAGAGTCTCTCCTTTATATTGCCTCTGATACGGGCATAACCTGAGGGGACCAACACAGAGAAGCTTTCCTTCCAAACACTGAGTGAACTTTCAAGTTTCGGATCACCGACCAGCGGCGGCCCTCAGGGAGGTTTTAAAGCCCCACAAAAACCTGAAAACACTTTCTCCCGTCTGCTGTCCTTCTCTCACCCTGTGGCATCTCGTGTGAAGACCCCCCTCCTCCTCTGTTAGCTCTGGTTAATTGACCTTAGTGGGTTTAAGAGCCTGCGGCCGTGATGTCAGGAATCTAGCCCTGAATAGCAGGAGGGATTACTAAAAACAAAGCCATAGCGACCGGCAGACAGAAGCCCAAACCTGGCTTACTGCTCACGCAAACGCACTGGGAGGGAGGATGGAGGGACGAGGGTTCAGACCCCTCAGAGCGCTGCCGGAGTGTCCCCGAGCAAGACAACGAACCCCTCAGCTTCAATCCTACAATTTCATTCAGCAGACGCTTTTATCCGAAGCACCGTACATCTGAGAATCAACGCAACACAAAGCTTCAGGCCTTCACGTGTCGCCTTCAAGTCGGGCATAAAAATAAGAAAGACTCTCATGGTATCAGCTGTTTTAAAATGCAATAATATCACTGAGTGTGTTTGGAGTCAATGCCAGGGGAATGACATGCAGTAGAATGGGAACTGAACCAGGAACTCACTGCTAACGTTCGTGGGGTTTGAGTCTGAACCACGAGACTGTTGAGACTCAGAAAAATCTGTAGAATTCTGTGACGGTTTATTATTATCTTAAATACACTGAAAATCGATTTCCTCAGTGTTGACATCCCTGGTGAATGCTCTGTTTTCTGCTGTTGAAGTCGGCAATCAAAATCTGATTTTATAACCTTGATGCTGCTTCTTCAGTCTACTTCTGACCATGATCATCCGATGTGATCAGACATACTGAAGCTTTTACACTACGTTTGCCCGGTTGTTCCGGTATTTTCCACTCCACCGCAGCATGTTTGTCAGCGTCGACTGCAAGTTGTTTTAGCTCCAGACACGCTAGCGCTACTCCAGCTAACAACCCTGACTAAGCAAGTTGTCCCTGTGCTGTCGTCTCCTCTGGGTGGTGGGAGGATTAAGGCACTTTTCCCCACGACCCCGAGGTTCTCTTAAGGCGGATTACGGGGGTAAATGGTGGCTTCTGATCGCTGAGGAACTGAGGTGGCACGCCATACTGCCAGCAGCACAAACTGCTGGAACAATAACATGGACTCATTTTGTCCTTTAATTTGACAGAAAAGGCACTTCTCAACCGCTAAATAAGCGTAATTAAAGCTTTACTTTTCTCTTGGTTTATAAAAACGAACTGTGAGGAAAGAAATTTTCGTCTCACCAGGAAGCCGGAGGAGTTGTCCAACAAACAGCGGAAGCGGCAGACGAAGCCTCTCTCCAGGAAGGACGAGTTTTCAGGTGGAAGCTGGTCGGGGTTGTAGCTCACCAGGCCAGAGGAGGTGGACAGAGACTCGCCATCTGAGGACATCAAACTTCATTTTACTACGATTTCTACAATGATGCATTTCTAAAAAAAAACAACCTTTCACACCACAAGTCCTAGATCTGCTTCTTTGTTGCATGCTTTCATATCTGCTTTGCTTAATGTGTACAGAGTCCCTGACTTATGACAGAGTTCCATTCCTATCGGTATTCCGACGAAAACGTAAACAAAGCCGTTATGTGCATCACAATATCGATCAGTTCTTCAGAGAAGTCATGAACACCAATGATTTTCATGCATGTATGAGTCATTTTACAAGAAGATAACAGAAAATTGTAACGGACTGATATCGTCGTGGACGTTGAGGTTTCAATGTTTGTTGTTCAGCTCCAGATTTACCTGATGTCAGTGAACGTACCATGTTTAGTTAGCTCACCTCTGATTGGCTCAGAGGTCAAAAAGAATGAACCCATTTCATTAGTCGAGATTTTAATAAGGAAAATCAATATCTCCAATAACTCCAGCCAAGTCACAAGTATTTCACTCATAATCAACTTTTATTTGATGCTTAAGGTCATCAAATAGCAATGAATAACAAGAGCGATCAACTTGGTGAATCGGGATACGGTGATACACGTCTGGGAGGAATTCTCTTATCGCATTGATGTTGCCTGTACTGATGCCCACATTCAACACTTGTAAGACAGGAAATAAAAGCTGACTGTGAGCAGAATATTTGTGACTTGGCTGGAGTCTTCTATTGCTTTTCTTTATTAAAATATTGCATGATGAAATTGGTTCATTCTTCTTGAATAACCCTGTATGTTGCACTGTTTTCAAGACTTGACCAATGTTGGTTGGTTGTCGTCCTGTTTTGAGCATTAAATTAAATCTAATTTCACTTCTTTGAAGCGCTGCCATGAGAAGAGTCTGACTTATGCTTGGGAGCCATAATGAAGGGCAAAAAGATAGCGAATGCAGCACAATCCAAGATGGAGTACAACCGGTGAATGTAAGCAAAGCCGTCTTACAGCGCCGTGTGACGACGTATTCATCCGCTCCACTCGTCAACTAGTTCCACATGACCAGTTCCAACGCAATGATGAAGGGACGTCTTAAATCGAGGACCCCCTGTAGTTTATTTTCAATTGTTTTCACCCATTTGGACCCATAGCCATTTTTGAAACAACACTTTTTCCCTTTTTTTTAACAATTGCACCACTTACAAGCATTGCATAAATTCTGGTTTAACGTTTTCTGTGCTATTCACCATCTATATGCATCTTTAAATCTTTTGTGTTTTCTGGGGTTTTTTGTACTTTTTACATTTTATTCCTGTGCATGAAATGTCCTTTACAAATAAACTTGCCTTGCCCTCTTTGTTAGTGACCTCTCAGCAGCTGACCCTTACCTAATTCAAAATGACAAGTGTGCATGTGTGCGCTGTACATACAGTAAGAGCATGTGTAGGCTGGTGAAAGCATCTGTGGGTTTGTTGTAGTGGCCTATATGTCCTCTGCCGTCTTGTTTTTCCTTCTATGCATCGTGTTAAACCACAGGGACCGTCTCTCAGGAGGCCTCAGTCAAAGGTCACCTCTTATCGCCTCTCCACCACCTCGGCTCACAGAGGAACAAATGTCAGCATCCACCTCTTCGTTTGTTTCCACCGCTTGTTTTCATAAAAATAAACAATCACTTCAACCTTTAAATTCTTATTAATAAGAACATATGTAGCTGCCCCCATGAACTCCCACTGTTCTTGAAACATTTACATACATTTTCCTTACTGTTTGTTGTATTTAAGCCTGCCATGACATTTAGATCTCGTCCACATTCTTGTAGATACTTTTCTCAGTGGATATCGTCCCCCTCTATGTCCACATGACCACTTTTACAAAATATCTCACCACACATGAGAGAAATGACTACAAACGCTGTAATGAGCATGCTGGATCGGTCCACATGAACAGTATGTCAGATATCAGAGAAGAACATGCTGTCAGTTTGAATTAAATCGATTCTGAACACTGGATTATGTGGACCAGGAATATTTGTCACATAACACAAAGCAGCAACAGGTGCAGAAACTGACCCAAACTCTCCACCTTATATGTCCCCATGGGTATACACAAAGCAACATTTTTACACATCTTTAGTTTAGAAGGCGTCTAAAAAAGGACCAGAAAAGCATCTGTATTGCAAAATATCTGCATCAGTCCAGTTTAATGTACAAAATGTGGCGTTCATCCACTCCCACTGTTCCCTGTAGTAGAACTTCGCTGATGCAGGCCATTTTTGTAGCTTTATTCTGATAAAAACTGAAATAAAATGGAGGTACAGTGGAGTGAAAGCCTGTATGATTGTGTGCCAGTTTTGATGGTGATGACATTAAAACTGCAGTAAATAGAAATCTGGAAAGGGCAACAAAAAAATTAACGAAGAATACAAATTCAGGTGCACACATGCAAATCAAAAGTGCAACAGTGGAGTTAAAAGCCAACTGGCAAGGTTTCCAGTCATAAGCTAGATTTTTTAAAGCCTGAAAATGCACAACTCTAGTTTCTTCTCTAGCCATTTGAATTCCAATACACCCAAATGTTGTTGTGGATTTTCTGCCCAACAATGCCAAAAAAAATGCCCCCTTCCCCTGCTTTACTTTAACGGAAATGTGAAATTAGATTTTAGTTTGATGCAGAGTGAAGCTGTAAAAGTTCAGTTTTATGTAAAAAAAACCCCAAAACAATAAAAATCGCCATTATTTGGAGTCCAGATCCAAACATTTTCTGTTAATTATCCAACACAAAAATCTATTTTTTGTTAAATTATCGATTTTTAAACTGATGTCGAGCTGCTTGATGGATAAAAACTTTACAGTGAAGTAGGAACAAATTTAAAATAAACGTTTGAATGTTCAGATTTTTGAGAGGCTTTGTGCAGAGAAACGCTCTCAGACACATAAAATGATTCAAAATAAAGCAGGTTTTTGTGTTTTGAAGCAAGTACGTTGCCCTACTGGATCAGATTTTTTCATTTGGAAGTGATAAAGTGTTTACTACATAGCTGGCTAACTTAACCCACACACTATCTAGGTTATTCTTGAGAATTTTAAACCTAAAATGTGCCTAAAAGCAGCAGAATGTCACCATCCTGGCACAACATCTAACCAGAGCACCTGTGAGCTTCTCATTGTTCGGACCTGCCCCTGATATTTCAGCTAGCGCACATCACATAAGTTCAGTTTCATTCTCAGAGGAGTAGCATGGAGATACTGTTGAATTAGAGTTTGTCTTCAGGAAACAGACCTGGGGGATCTGTGGGGGGTCCGAGGCTGATGGGGGGGTTCAGGGCCCAGTGCAGGTTCCTCCTGAACTCCTGCTGGTCTTCAGTGTGGATCAGCTCAAACACACTCTGGTGCATCACGTCAGTCTGGCAGGAAAACACCACAAAGTTCAGAGAAACAGCCGTACTTCAACATTAAAGGCTGAAATATAAAACGCACAGTTTGCCGTTCATTGTAGACACACAGTGGATGTGAACCTTGGTGAATTCAGACATAAACTATGAAGAATTTAAAGAGCAGTAAAGTTAGAAAACAAGTAAGCCCCAGTGTTGAAGACTGCAGACTGTGGCAGTACATGAGTGACGGTGGGTGTTTTGTGAAGCTGTACAGTCAGCAGGTACTCTGAAGGGTGTGTTTGATTCCGTTTGCCTTGAAGTGGAGCCAAAAGAAATCAAGTGTCACTGAATGTTTGGTTCAAATAGTTGAACCAGAGCCAAAGACTTGCTGTGGCTCTGATATCTGTGGTCCAGACCCAGCATGACCTGGCTGTGGACCAGAGTGGAGCCACCCTCCCAGCGTGGGAGGGGTCAAACCGGGGTCACCGCAGAGGAATTTTGACAGGCAGAAGTGTTGCATGAAATGCTTTTCAAAATGAGAAAGGAGTTTTTTATTGGGCTTACTGGCCACTTTGGCTGTCAACTCTTGAAGCGGTGCCTGTGCTGAGCTACAGGTGGCTAAGCTACAAAACATTCCAGTAGAGAACAAAGTGTGGTTAGCGTAGCTTAGCACAAGACAGCTGGACAATAAACAGAGCACCATGCTAAAGTGACAGAAAGATGTGCAACATTTTCTGAAGTTTAACTACAATATGACAGTGTCAGTGGTGAAGGGACGCTAAAATTAACTCTTTTAGCAGTGCGTGTGCCTGGCTAGAGGTAAGAGTGAGATTAGCTTAGCTTAGCATAACACAGACAAGATAGGAAGACAGTTCTGTAGTGCTACAATTTCCTTTAGCAGACGCTTTTATCCAAAGTGACCTACACTATCATTCAAAAGTTTGGGGTCACCCAGGCAAACTCACACTTTCATTCATGTGCTAACATAACTGCACAAGTGTTTTCTAATCATCAATGAGCCTTTCAACACCATTAGCTAACACAATGTAGCATTAGAACACAGGAGTGATGGTTGCTGGAAATGTTCCTCTGTACCCCTATGGAGATATTCCATTAAAAATCAGCTGTTTCCAGCTAGAATAGTCATTTACCACATTAACTATGTCTGCACTGGATTTATTATGTATTTAATATGCTCTTCTTTTTTTTTAAAAAAAGGCTTTTCTTTCCAAAATAAGGACCTTTTTCTCAGTAATTTTTGAATGGTAGTGTATCTTAACCAAGCTTCAGAAGCACAACTAGGGCTACAGCGAACCAGAGAAAACAGTGGATTAATCCAGTTGATTTAGCGCTTTTGTGCTCATGAAAGTAACACCATGGATTGTCTGACCAATGAATATCTGGTTAGATTAGAGCAACCTGAGGGCGCCACAAAAACTAAAACCTCAGAGTTAAGAGGTATCACAAAGGTGGTTTTCAACTTTCTTTGTGCACTCAGACTTTCTGCTTCAAATTCTTTGCGCATTCACACAAAAAGGAGGTGTTTAAGAGCCATCATGTGGCTCTTCTTCTGCACAAAATGAACAAATCGTGTGCAGCTGCTTCAGCCAACAGGTTATTTTAATGGAGGACAATGAGGAATATAAAAATTTATGAGGGTAAAAAGCTGTTACTGCAAACGATGCAAGACAGGAATGCTGAACACAGGAACACAGGAGTGATGGTTGCTGGAAATGTTCCTCTGTACCCCTATGGAGACATTCCATTAAAAATCAGCCGTTTCCGGATAGAATAGTCATTTACCACATTAACTATGTCTAGACTGGATTTATCATTCATTTAATGTGAACTTCATTGACAAAAAATTGCTTTTCTTTCAAAATAAGGACATTTCTAAGTGGCTCCATGCTTTTGAACAGTAGTGTACATCTGTCAGAATGTAGATTCAACACAATTAACCAAACTATCTATAGCATTTTGGTTTAAAAATGTTTTCAATTTTATATTTTTTATGGATAACTTCTTACTCATCACTGTTCTGTAGCACAAACTCAGACGGCCTTCCTTATCTACTCAAGCTGCCTCACATCTTTTCAGCACACAGTCTAATAACTAACTTCAGATTTCCCATGAATGTGTGGACTAACCTTAACTACTACTTTGGTACTAACTGTCTTCAAGCTAAATTATTTTATTTTCATTACTATCTAATGTCTCTTGTGGCTGTATTAACGTCATTCGTTCTCTGCCTAAGTTAGAACATCTCATTCTCGGTGAAGAAAAGT
Organism: Acanthochromis polyacanthus; assembly: GCF_021347895.1. Taxonomy (NCBI): domain Eukaryota; kingdom Metazoa; phylum Chordata; class Actinopteri; family Pomacentridae; genus Acanthochromis; species Acanthochromis polyacanthus. Next base: position 10,651,192 of record NC_067134.1, on the reverse strand, counting down.
CTGTTCCTTATTTCATGTCTCTTCTAATTCTCTCTCTTTGTTTACCTCAGTTGTGTCCTATTTCACGGGTGTCACAACAATTGTTGACACCCAGTGTTTTTTTTGTGTGTTTGTGTGTGATGTGGGTGGTGCTCCCTTCAGGTTTCCTGGCCGTCACACTGCGTGGGGTTGTTTCCAAACACTGCACAAGGGCAGCTTCGTTGCACATTGGGGTTTGTTGGGTAAACAAGAGGTGACGGGCCTCAGGTGGACGGGGAAATGAGGGGTGAGGGGTGATCCGGCAGCACAAGTGTGTCTACGTATGGAAGGCAGAAGAAGACGTGTCTACCTGAACATCCACTGTAGACGTGTAGGCTGTGTCTGTCTTTATCTGTATGTATGTATGTGAGTATCAGACAGGTTAATTTGATAATCACATTTTCTAAAGTGCGATTAGACGGGAGGCAGTGGTGCTTTGTTGTGAGGCCAATTGGATTAAAGCTCTCGCTCCATATGCGCATTTCTTCCAATCCTCTGGGCACTGAGGACGATGTGTTCGCTTGCTGCTCTCCAAGTCAGCTTTCTGGGAACTGCACTGCACATTCTTAGCTTAATATAACCAACTGGAAAAGCAGCCAGAGAGTGCAGTACTCCACCGCAGCTGCTCAGTCGTTGACCGATGAAAAGCATCAACATTCAACTGAAATTAAACTTTTTATCGAGATGAAGTGAATATCACTCGGCCCTGGAGTCTCATGGGATCAAACAAATGAAGCTACTTGTGGCCACGCTGCTTGATTCAATGAGGAGATTTCTCACCTGATGGAAGCCGAGGTAATCCTGGATGGTGTGAGAGCAGAAGAAGATGATTCCCTCCGCCGTCACCACCAGAACGAATCCATTCAGAGCCTGCAGAGAGAAAACGCGTTGTTTGTTTCATTTTCCTAATCGTGTTTGAGAAACGGTCATAAAAACCTCAAACTCAAGTTAGATATTTACTGGACAGACTGAAGATGTTGATATTCTTCCTGACAGAACGGCCAAACATCTCAGCGTGTTTGTTTTTGAAGCCAAAATGTCAGCTAACAAGAAAATGATTTCACGGTTTGGACATTCTTCTAAAGCTACGTGGAATAAATGCAGCGTGAAATCTATTTACGAGGAGAGAAACTTTGTGATTCGTTCAGGAGAAGTGATCAGGCTGCGGTGAAGAAATGTTTTAAAATAAGAAGGAGCACAAACGAGGCCAGAGCGAGGACGAGTGAGGATAAAAAACAAAGACAAATAAAAAACAGAGATGAGACTTCTCCCCCGGGCGGAGTGAGGACGTCGCAGAGGAGAAGCTGGAGCCGAGCGGACGTCACTTCAGAGAAGTCATGTGGAGAAGGAGGAGAAGGAGGTCACTACGGGATGACTAACACCTTCATCATCGCTCCTTCTCGTCTTCCTCCAGCCTCGGGGCTCGGTGAGGAGGTGATGACACCGAGTCCCGGCGCTGCAGAGTCACAACGGCACCCTGCAAGCATCCACCTACACCTCCCTGATGAGGATGACGATGATGTTTACGGCCTCCTTTGGAACGCAGCTTTCATCTGAGCGGACACGTGCGCCAACACACTCACCCTCGTTTCGCCGTATCGCTGCCGTTGGCTCAAAACGTCCACGTTTCTTTTTGCAGCCTTTTTCAAAATCCATTACACGATGTCAAAAATAACAGGACGGTTTCCCTCCGCTGCTGAATAATTCACATTTTGGAGACAGGAAGCTCTCTCTCCATTGTGTGACCGGAAAGAAACAAAACTGATTTCATAAGACCTTCCTCTACTCGGCCTCTGGTGTAAAATTAGAATCTGTACTAAAATGTGTTTCATCCTGATAGGCTAAAATTTGCTTAGTAATTCAAGAAAACAGCACAGCTCTGACCAACAGTAAATACCTAATAATTATTTTCATAATCAATCAATCAGATGACTCATTTTCACTATGAATCAATGAGTTGTTTGGTCAAAAGTGTCCGTCTTACCCTAGACACTCAGTGTACCGTCACAGAGCAGGAAGGAAATCAGAAAACATTCACATTTAGGAAGCTGGAATCAAAGAATTTAAACTTTGCTTCCTTAATAAATGAATCAAAATAATTTTACAGTTAGCATAATAGCTGACGACTAAGTGAACACTTGACCAAAAGTCGATTAATCATTGAATCATTAAAATAATCATGCATACGGACAAATGAATCCATAAACTCATTTCGGTTTGTGCTGCTGAAGATTATTTATTTAAAAAAAGTGTAATGCCCAAAAGCATGAGTGAATAACATTTGAATGTTCATAAGATTCTGGCTGTCATGCTATAAAAAGCATTCATTTTATCATTTCCCATTAAAGACATACACACGTGGACAAAATTGTTGGTACCCCTCAGTTAAAGAAGGAAAAACCCACAATTCTCACTGAAATCACTTGAAACTCACAAAAGTAACAATAAATAAAAATTTATTGAAAATTAAATAATCAAAATCAGCCATCACTTTTGAATTGTTGATTAACATAATTATTTAAAAAAACAAACTAATGAAATAGGGCTGGACAAAAATGATGGTACCCATAACTTAATATTTTGTTGCACAACCTTTTGAGGCTATCACTGCAATTAAACGATTTCTGTATTTGTCAATGAGCGTTCTGCAGCTGTCAACAGGTATTTTGGCCCACTCCTCATGAGCAAACAGCTCCAGTTGTCTCAGGTTTGATGGGTGTCTTCTCCAAATGGCATGTTTCAGCTCCTTCCACATATGTTCAATGGGATTCAGATCTGGGCTCATAGAAGGCCACTTTAGAATAGTCCAACGCTTTTCTCTCAGCCATTCTTGGGTGTTTTTGGCTGTGTGTTTTGGATCGTTGTCCTGTTGGAAGACCCATGACCTGCGACTGAGACCAAGCTTTCTGACACTAGGCAGCACATTTCTCTCCAGAATGCCTTGATAGTCTTCAGATTTCATCGTACCTTGCACACTTTCAAGACACCCTGTGCCAGATGCAGCAAAGCAGCCCCAAAACATTACTGAGCCTCCTCCATGTTTCACCGTAGGGACAGTGTTCTTTTCTTCGTATGCTTGGTTTTTGAGTCTATGAACATAGAGTTGATGTGCCTTACCAAAAAGCTCCAGTTTGGTCTCATCTGTCCAAAGGACATTCTCCCAGAAGCTTTGTGGCTTGTCAACATGCATTTTTTGCAAATTCCAGTCTGGCTTTTTTATGAGTTTTTTTCAGCAGTGGTGTCCTCCTTGGTCGTCTCCCATGAAGTCCACTTTGGCTCAAACAACGACGAATGGTGCGATCTGACACTGATGTACCTTGGCCTTGGAGTTCACCTTTAATTTCTTTGGAGGTTGCTCTGGGCTCTTTGGATACAATTCGAACGATCCGTCTCTTCAATTTGTCATCAATTTTCCTCTTGCGGCCACGTCCAGGGAGGTTGGCTACTGTCCCGTGGGTCTTGAGCTTCTGAATAATATGAGCCACTGTTGTCACAGGAACTTCAAGCTGTTTAGAGATGGTCTTATAGCCTTTACCTTTAAGATGTTTGTCTATAATTTTTTTTCGGATGTCCTGGGACAATTTTCTCCTTCGCTTTCTGTTGTCCATGTTCAGTGTGGTACACACCTTTCCACCAAACAGCAGGGTGACTACTTGTCTCCCTTTAAATAGGCAGACTGACTGATTATGAGTTTGGAAACACCTGTGATGTCAATTAAATGACACACCTGAGTTAACCATGTCACTCTGGTCAAATAGTTTTCAATCTTTTATAGAGGTACCATCATTTTTGTCCAGGCCTGTTTCATTAGTTTGTTTTTTTAAATAATTATGTTAATCAACAATTCAAAAGTAATGGCTGATTTTGATTATTTAATTTTCAATAAATTTTTATTTATTGTTACTTTTGTGAGTTTCAAGTGATTTCAGTGAGAATTGTGGGTTTTTCCTTCTTTAACTGAGGGGTACCAACAATTTTGTCCACGTGTGTAATACAGCATGTATGTTGTGTTTACAGGTAAAGTAAAATGGCAGTGACCGTCCATATTACTTTGACAGGTTATTATAATTTCTGCAGCAATTACAGTCAAATTAATTTACAAACTTGATGAAAAAATGCCAAACATTCACTAGTTGAAGCTTCTATTTATCTTGTTTTTATGTCACACTGAAGTGACGTTGTGTCCAACCGGAGAACAGGAAACGAAAACGAAACTAAAACGACACGTAGAAAAGACAGCGAACGACCGTCGATAATGGCAAGTGGTAAAAAGTTAACCTCACCTTTCAGCTGATGCAGAATGAAGCCTAGATCCTCTGTTTGCAGCTTGTTAAATCTAAATGTTACTTCATGCTAGAGCTGATTATGTAGCATCTGTTCCTCATCATCACATGAATTTATAAATATAGAAGCTTTAGTCACTGGTTTGTGCTCTGGATCCAAAACACTGCTGCAGGCTTTCATCTTATTGGCCTATATTTCTATATTTAGAGCGATGTGCTCTGCGTAATGGGTGACACTGAGCGCTTTTTTAGGTCAGAAGTCAATACATTGAAAAACAATAACGTATAAGCATCACACAGTGCAACAACAAACCAATCAGTCATGAACTAACAAACTCATGGGAGCGTATTTGGATAATTGATTTATCAATTTGAGTAATTTTTTCAAGAAAGACAAGTCTAAATGCTGTGACTGCGGCTTCTTAAATGTAAATATTTCCTGGTTTATTTCCTCCTCTATGACAGCAAATGGAATATTTTTAGGTTATTTGTCATTTTTTGGCAATTTCTTTGGACATTTTATATATGTACTAAGGATATTTGGAAACTTCCCCTTGCGTTTGGGATACGAGGGGCGTTCAATAAGTAATGCCCCTGACCCACTTCCAGTTGTCTGATCTAGCTAAAATTTTGCATGTGCAATGATTTATATCTCTACGGGTTATGTGACAAATTACAGCTGTGAACTAGTTGTGATTTCTGATTTATACATCTTTGAACTGAGTCAAGTGTGAAACTGAGCCTATCGAGTTTTGTGCTGAACATCAGCCGGATGACCGTCCACAGAGTTGCGGAGAGGCTGAAGAATGGTGAAGATCTTTCAGGTCTTCACCATTCTTGAAAGATCATTGAAAGATCTTCACCATTCTTGAGCCTCTCCGCGACTCTGTGGACGGTCATCCGGCTGATGTTCAGCTGCTTGGCTCTGTCAGACTTGTTGTGGCCAGCATGAAGGAGAGCAGATATCTCAACTCTTTTGACTTCCATCTTGATACAACTTCACCGGAGAAAAAAATTGTATTAAGGACACCTGCCTATAAGGTAGAACTTTCAGTTTATTCAATGGAATTTTTCACTCCGACATGTAAACGTCTCTAAAGATCATGAAATCATGTAACAGAACTTTTGCAAAGCCCGGTAGAGGATTATTTTTTGCAGTCTCGCTGTATTCCAGGTTTTTTAAATTGTATACGTCTAATTTTGTATTACGGATCATTCGCTATATCCCAGATATTGTGGTATATAGGTATTCTTATATATTATTTGAATTACTTTTGTGGTAAAATCAGCATTTCCTAGCCTAATAAACTGAAAATAACTAAAAAAAATCCGTTGTGTAGCAGCGTTCATCATCTGGCTTTGCCCATTTCACATCAGCGTCTGATCGCTGCACATCGTGTTGCTCTGCTCTGTTGTGTTTTTGTGAAATTTTTGCAAAAATTTTAATTTATTTGAAGCCCTATGATGTTGATCAAATGTTCTGCATCTTCTACAGCTTCTGGCACTAAACCCAAGCACCAGAGGAAGGTGCTTAAAAACGCAGAAAATTAGAAAATTAGATCGGTTTTAGAGCGTAGAAAAAGTTTAAGAGCACATGAGGTCTCTAGAAGAGTGTGGGGAAAGTTTATAAAGCCTTAAAATACATAGAAATAATAAAATAAATATAAGGTGCAGATTTACGGCTATCGCAGTGGGCTCTGGAACCTAACCCCCTACCTGAAAAGTAGTAATAATGAAGATAATCATGAGATTCCTCTCAGAATCAGTCACTTTGTACTCAGTCTTTCTCCTTCTGCTGAGTCAATTGATTTCTGTTGATGAATTAAAGATCAGGCCTGAAATTATTTAATAGAATCAAATATTCATCTACAACCAGATTAGGTTTGGATCAAAGATGTGAGGTTTGAAACCGGCGACACGCCTGAAGCTAGAGCCGCTGACCCCGCCCAGAGCTGTCCGACACACACGTGAACACATGCGTGGCAGCGTACATGCGCTGTGTATAAATATTTATCGTAGGTTCATCCGTCTGCACCAAACACATCCCCCCTCTCTGCCGCTCATGTTTGGTCAAGCTCTCTCTCCTGAGTAATGTTTGTTGTCTCTGTCGGTGTGTTCGGTGAAGACGGCAAACACAAGGACAGCAAACACCGCCAACAAACCACAGGAAGACTGTCTGTCTCACATTATCACAACAGGAGCATTTAAAGCTTCAAAGGTACAGAACAGACCTCATTAGATTTGTCTGTGATGTTTACCTGAGGAGCAGCCTACTGGTGTGTTTTTAACATTCACTGATACACTGTGAAACATCTAAGAATACTTTAAATGCTTTTACTTTATTTCCACCAACACACACGGTCGATCCAACCCCCCCGTTCCGTTCAATAATAGATGTGTTCACCGGCTCTGCATAATTCATGGGCTGGTGTCTGTAATGGACCAGAGCAGCTGAAGGCAGGAAGCTGCCGCCGTCCTCACCGCTGCTCGGAGCGCTTCACTCCTCTGGGATCAATACACTTATCAATAATCGGATTTGGGGTCGGAGGAGTCGCCGTTTACGTCTGTCTGTCTCAGGAAATCACTGTCAGCATGCAATAAATCAGTGAGCAGCGGGTTCAGGCTGTCAGATCTGCTGTATCTGAGGTGATAAACAGCACAGAGCTGCACCACACACAGAAAAAGCTGAGGAATCATTTTTACTTCTTGATCTAATTCTGATTTAACTATTAAGGAACATCTGTGTGAACAGTCAACAGGTTCCCACAAAACAGGACGGCAGTTTCCAGATGTGCTCCCATCTCACTAAACTCTGATCAGGAGAAAAACAGTTCATCAGCAGACTTCCAGGTTTAATATTTTCCTGCTCATTTCGTATTTTTAGTGGTGGGGCGTGATTAAAAAATGGATCTAATTAATTACAAGCTTTATAATTAATCAATCAAATAGCTATACTTGACACAATAAGCACAGATTTTCAACTCTAATACATTTTAATTGACGACTGAATTGATGAATAGACATATACGTGAACTTAAGCAACAAAAATGTTTCTATTGATACGCATTTTTCATCTGTCTACTAAAGGGTGACACAAAAAAACGGCAACTTTTTAACAATCCAATAAAACCAAGAGTGACGGAAGAAAAATATTTTATTCATAGTAATTGAAACCTTAAAACATGCCATTTAAGAAACAATGACGGAATTTTCACTTTTTAACAATGACTTCCTGTAGATGGCGCCCTCCTGTATTCCTCATCACTCGATGAGGAATACCTGGAATATGAAATGATAAAAACTTTTCATTACAAAGATACTGCAAGAAAACAACCTCATCGGCTCATTTTGGACACAATCATGCATCTCAGGGTGAACAAAACTGTATTTTGTTTGATTTTTTTGGTTTTTATTGCCAGTTCTTATCATTTTGCCGCTGATTATTTCCTTTCTGCACTGGCTAAAACGTCTGAACGTGCGTCTCTATGTGGAAAAATGGCTTCCTCTACTGTCAGCAGACGGAGCTAATCCACCTTTAATAGACACATGCACACACACACAAATAAATCACACATAAATCAACAATATCCTGTCACTGTGAAGGCTTTTGGAAATAATTATGCTGTCAGATGGCAGCTGTGTTT